>NC_043708.1:75967202-76110624 GCF_006229205.1 Suricata suricatta
GAGGGACGCAAAACCTGAGAGACTACTGAATACTGAAAACGAACCGAGGGTTGAAGGGGAAGGGGAAGGGGAAAAGAGGTGGTGGTCATGGAGAGGGGCACTTGTGGGGAAGAGCACTGGGTGTTATATGGAAACCAATTTGACAATATACTATTAAAAAAAAAACCACTGTATTATAACTTCAAATGAGAAAAAAAACAAATTCCAAAATGCTCATTCAATTTGACCCTGAAGTTCTAAATTCAGAAATTTCATCTAAGAAAATAGAGATGCTCACAAAGAAAACGTTTTGAGTGCTACAGGATTTTTATCATAGTGTTTTATATAATAGCACAAACTGTTAGCAATCGAAATATCCAATAACAGAGTATTAGCCAAACACATTATTGTATATCCTATAAGGAAATTATGCAACTATGAAACTGTGTTTTGAACATTTAATAGAAAATAAGAGATGTGGGAGAAAGAGAGTTCAAAGACTAGTAGGTATGATAGTAATACAATGCATATGTAATATGTGTGTGCAGGTTTATACACATACACACATATACATGCATACATATCTGAATAAGACTGGAAAAAATTATCTAAGGAAATACTCCACATGTATTTTGCAAGCCCCTGTTGGCCTGTAAAATAGAGAATGCTAGGTTGGGCTCCTTATTTACTTAGTGGGGACACAGAAAGAAGAGAGGCCTGAGCTGAGGATAGGGCCAGCTCTGTGAGGCAGAGCTGATGATGGACAAGGCATTAGGGCAGCGGCAGTTAAGAGGAATTGGCGGTAAGGCGAAGAACCCAGATGTCTGATGGAGATTTTTTATTCAGTTTTTCTGTGCAATATGTAATGTATCCTTCTCCTTTGCCTCCTCTGAGAACTTCAGCAAAATCTTCATTTTTCTTTAACACTTTGTAAAGGTAGGTAAGTTTGCTTTGAGGGAAGTGACCAAGTGTTGACTCCTGCTCAGGGGCAAAATGTAAGGCTGCCTAAGGCACCCAACCATATCTGGGATATCTTTATAAAGAAATGCACCAAAATATTAGCTTTGGGTAGAGAGAAAAAGGGGGCATTCTTATTCCTTGTGGTGCATTGTAGTGGATTTTTCAGATTTCTTTAATGAGTTTGCATTACTATTATAATCAGAAAAGTTATTTTAAAAAAATTGATGCCAGATGAATGAATAAGCTAATGAATGAATGAATTTAAAAAGTGGTAGTCTTAAGAAAGACTTTAAAATATACTCAAAAGAAAACTCGTCTAATTTAAAATTAATTTAAGAAACCTCAGAGCCTCTGTTCATTTTGGTTACCATCTGAAATAGTACACTTGCTTCTGGAATACACACACACACACACACACACACACACACAGTATATATATATACATATATTTTTTTTGCTCATGAGCTTTATAATGCTGATTAGCCAAATAACAAATTTACGTATTTTTTTAAAAGATTAATTTTATCCTTTCAAATCAATATTTTAGTAATACATTTTAATATATACATATATTACTTATGCCTATATTAAAGTAGGCAATGAAAGAAATTTTAAAAATTCCATTCCTGGGGTACCCAAGTGGCTCAGTCAGTTAAGTCTCCAACTCTTGATTTCGGCTCAGCTCATGATCCATGGGTTAGTGAGTTTGAGCCCCACGTTGGGCTCCTCTCACTGACAGTGTGGAACCTGCTTCTGCCCCTCCTGCACATGCTCTCACTCACAATAAATAAATAAACTTAAAAAAAAGAAAAAAATCCATTCCTCTATATTTTCCATTAAAAAAGGGAATCTAGCAAAATAGTCACGTGTATTTAAGTGACTAATGAGTACAGTTGTGTTGACACTACTGTTCTCCCACTTGTCACCGCCAATGATTAAGATCACTGAACTAGGCAGACAACAAGGGCTCGACTCCTGGCTCTGCCACTTACTGGCTGTGTAATCTCAGGGCAGGCCTTTTACTTTCCCGTTTCCTAGTCTGTAAAATGGGATAACACTAATTTCTGTCCCGAGGTCATCACAAAAATAGTAGAAAGACTTTTTAGATTTGTTTAGGTGATCGTCTTTTATGTGGTACTGCCACACATGTTTATGGCCATGTTTACATTGTGTTCATGCCAGCAATCATGTGAAGCACCTAATGGTTAAAGTATGCATTTGGCACCAAATTATGAAAACACGGACCCTACATATGGCAGTTCTTCTAGCATTCATCATTAGTGCCCTCAGAGTCTTTTATCAGCTATGACCAAATTGGCTTTGTAGTAAAAATTCACCACAAAAGATATTTTAATAGAGTAAGATTTTAGTTTCTTAACTTATGTAATAAATTGAGATTATTATTTGACATCAGGAAATTATACTGCAGTGGAGTAATGTACTACTTTAACTGTCTTACACTAACAGGGAAAGAGCCTACATGGACTAATATATAAATGATGCTTTTGTGCCAAGTAGAGGCCAAATAATGACATTCTGCTCAAAAGAAGGTTTTACAGTGGTTCATATAGAGAAAAATAGTGGGAGAAATGAGTCGCTACATGTCATATTGCAATATACTTACACCAGCCAGAAAAGGGCTCAGACCATAGGAGTTAGCATTTATTTGATCAGGAGATCCATTACATGAGTCCTACTTTTCAAGTATTTGTTTGCAGTAGCTCATTAGCAGAGTGGAGAAGTAAAAATACAATAATCTATGTAATATCTTTGTTTAATAATATTTTTCTATTAATCACTGTTAGGATCATTAAAGTGTCCATCTAAATAAAGATGTATATACTTGTGACTAAAATGAAAGTGACATCACAATAATGTGATGCTCTCAATTATACTTGGGTTGGCCTTGTAGGTTGATTTTTATTTCACCTTTACATTTGTTTTGGTTGTACAACTCTCAAGAGCTGTAGAGTTCAGAGGTTGTTTTACAATTTTTTGTGTACAAGTAATGTTATACTAAAAATAATGCAGACCCAAACTGGACATCTGAAAACATTTTTTTCCCTTATTTTCAAGAGTAAAAAGTTGGAGATATGCTGTTGTAGAGTAACCTGCTTTTCTTCGCAGAATGTTTCAAACCATATCATTACCAAAAGTAACGTATAATTTTGGCTGAAAATCCAATACATTTGGCTTCGATTCAAGAAGCAGATAGCTTTGTGGGCTTATTATACTGACAAAGACGACAAGGAGAGTGGTTGAGGATGATTCTGCAAATCTAAAGATGAGGGTCCCAGTCCCCATCAATAGGATGTGCACTGATTTATGCTGACCCATGGACAATTTCCATCCAGTTATGATAAATGACATGCATTTGCAAGTTTCCAGTCTTACACCTATAAAATGGACAATACCTGTATGATTATCTTTGAAATTTAAGGGAAGGAACAAAGAAATGTGTGAAAGTAATTTAAATAGCAAGATCCTATGGCTACCCAAATGACATCATTATTATTTCATTAAGAATAATCTCAGGGCCTATTTACTCTCTGAGTTCTTATTCTCCCTAGGTGATCAGGAATAGGTTATATGCAGTTATGAATGGGTAGCATGTTAGTTCTCGGCCATAATAAAATGTGGTTCCTGAAACCTGATTGTTTTCAAAGGTTACACATCACTAAAACTTTGGTACCTTTTAGAGAACCCAGGAAGCTTTCAAAGCAAAAACTACTGTTACATCCCATTGATAAATAGAGTATATTGGTGTAGATGCCCAATGAGAAAACAGTCACTGTGCCTTCTGGAAGCTGTAGCCCACGTTACAGAAAGAACAGGAGCTGAGAAACAACTCCAGCCTTACCACCTGGGCGTCTGCCCTTGAATTGATATTAAGTAACCATATCACTCATTATAAGCTTTAATCTCCCTTGCTGATACCTTTTAATTTTTAAACAGCCCTACTTTACAAATCACATCCTCTTTCATGTGTTCTCCCAGCTAAAGAATTAATTTTGCAAGCAAAATATCTAAACAGTAAGCATAATAAGAATGAAACAGGTTAAAGCTCATTAGCAGCAGGGAGCAGATGTAGTAAAACTCTGCCAGTTCCCGTACATTTCCTTCTCCGTGGGACTGGGCACCAAGCTGTGAGTTAGTTCCACTGCACAATGCTTGGCTGCAGCTTCAGCAAGTGCACCTCCATTGCTTCAAGTATAATACTAAGAATTCACTTTGAGTTTTGATTTTTCTTTGCAATAATAATGTCTAAAAGGACCCTGCAGTGCTGAAATGTAAAGTTAAGCACCAACTGCCAGCTAATCAGGAGACTATAAAAATGAAATTGATAGGAAAATAATTATAGATTATAAAGTCATTTTATCCTTTGAAAAACATTACCTTCTTGACAAACAGAGGCTCCAGAGTCTGGATGAAATCGCTAATCACTCAAGTTAAACTTGCTTGAAACATCATGTGATATCTAACATTCATTAACGTATTTGTTGCATAACTGATAAAAGAAAGCTGCATATGGACCAAAGCAGTGCACTGATCACGATATAAGCTAAATGCAAATGAGTTCTGTTAGGAAAAAAAAACACATTCTCAAGTTATTAAAACAGGATTTCTTCCTCATATAACAGTGTTAAGATAGAACCATCTTTCAGGAAACAGCATTATCTACCAAACTGAGATGCCTACAGATGTGAATATTAGCAGGTTTTACTTAAAAAATACTCTCCTAGAAATTAGAATACATTCCTGGGACTGTAAGTAGTGCTTAGATGTGTCAAAAACACTGTTGGAGAGACAAATCATTAATATGAAATCACCTGCTAGATTCTGGATGTCTAGGATAAATTGTTAGGACATACATTTTTTTTTTCCAGAAAAATGAAGATACATTGTAGAAACCAATTCATGGAATTTCTAATAAATCAAACTGTACCCGATAATACATGTAACAATCAATAAATTTATCTGCATAGTCTTACAACTCTATAAATTACTCTAAAAACTGATGTCGTGTGTTTGTTTGCTGTGTTAGTGTCGATTTAGTTTCTGCCATGGGTTCATTCAGCCAAGTCTGATAGACAAGATGCTTTTAAAAGAATGACATTAACAGTGTTCCAGGAAAGCTACTCTAAATCTTTCAAAGAAAGAAAAAGAAACTTAGAAGTGTAATTACTGGGAGAGAGGGAATGCATATTCTGAGTCTTCTACGCTGCTAAAATAAACTCCTAATCTTTCCTCTTAAAAGTAACAGTATTGGCTTCAACGTCTGAAGTAGATCTAAACCTACAAGTTGGGGCCCAACTTACCCATTTCATGAAAATTCAAATGGCAAGGTCAAGAGATCATTATAGTATGAAGAAGCTGACCTAAAAAAAGTCACCTATCTGTTCCATTTTCCATTATGGAAGGGAGATAGGTGGCTTCCTGACATGTCTCCTTTAATGCAAACATTTTTGAGTACCTTCACACTCAACTCCCAACAGTTTATATCAATTGGATCTTATATTTCAAAATCTGGCTTAATTTTTCACACTCAATAGATTGTAGGCAACATTGGAAGTCATGACAATGGTGACCCGAGACTTGTATATGCAAGCTACACAAGACCGTAGGGTCACTTTGTGGTATCAGCATTTTACTGTGCAGCTTCACTAACTAAAAACCACTGAGCTCCCTTAGCAATCTCCAGCATAGATCCTACGCACAGTTTAAGTAGGAAAACACAGAACTGAAAACTTCCAGGGAATTCTGCCCTTAGGTTTCATTAGAAATTTATTAAGAATAGAACTGAACTGAAAGAGAAGACATACATGTAGAAAATACATCTCCAATGTGGCAGAAAAACCCATCCACAAAAAAGAAACTAAAAAAAATAATGCTCTCTAATATTTTACAGGCATAGAAATCACAGACACTTGCTGATATTATCTCTACCTTCTGGGGAATAATTTTACCTGGCTTACTTGTCATCAGACCTGAAAATCAAGTGACAAAAAAAGAGTAGTAACTATAAAATCCTTGAGAGCAACCACACCAACAGGACTGAAGGGATGCTCATCAAAACACAATTCTGCCTACTGGTCGTATCCGAGGAAGAGACAGCAGCCGGGTACTCAGCACACTGGAGTCCACTGTTCTGAAGTGTGATACTTCCAAATGGGGGGGGGCAGAGAAATGCTTTCAGTCACTGCTGGAGCGGAGCCTAGAGCAATAAGGCATTAACTGTGGAGGGCTGTGACATTAGGTGACAGAGCAGCCTGGTATGCAGCTACAGGAGACAGAACTGTTTTTAGTAAAAAATAAAAAAACAAAACAAAAAATACTTCAGGCTGATTATTGCCTAGAAGGTAGAGCTGCAAATAGTGACGAACCTTTTCGGGTAGTAGCTCTTGCCATATAAATGAAACATTTCATTTCGCATGAAAATGTCTGAGTGGAGAAAATATTAAAGATCACAGAATAGAGGTTCCTGGGTGGTTCAGTCGGTTGAGCAACCGAGTCTGACTTTTGATTTCAGCTCAGGTCATGATCCCAGGGTCATGGGATTAAGCCCTGAGTCAGGCTCCACACTGAGTGTGGAGCCTGCTTAGGATTCTCTCTCTCCCTTGGCCCCTGTCTCCTGCTCCTGCTCAATCTCTGTCTAAGAAAATAATAATGGAATTATAAAACGTAAGATTGGGCAGAGCCATAGTCTTCATTGTTCAATCCTTTCAGGTCCTCCTTGCTCACCAGTTAGAGAGTTAGTACTTGAACCCACGTCTCTGGATGTCTGGTCAGCCACCCACCCTACTCACAGTGCATTTTAGAAGTATCAGCTTTAAAATAGAGGCGATCCTCTTAAATGAGAAGAAAGCCTGTACCAATTCCTTTATATCTTCAAAGAAAATTTAGGGAGGGGCCAGTATAGAAGGGGTGAAATCTGTACATTCAGTTAAAACCTTCAAGAGATCATTAAATACAAGAGCCTGATGATGTCTTTGAATTTCTAATTCAGCTTTGTGATTTTTAGTCCACCATAAAGGCCTGTTTTTATCTTGAAGGTCACCTTGTCCAACCCTTTCACTTCAAGAAGTAGGAGCTCTCTTAACTCATTTCTGTAAGTAGCCCTTTCTACTCTCTCTATAAACATATTCGCTGATACTTGTGGTGGGATGAATAATTTGGGCTACTAACACTTCTCCAGAATCCCTACCCCTTTGCTCCTACCAGTTGAGTTGTGGATTTACAAATCATCAGTTGTCTTTACTCTGAACTTGAATATGCTAGTTGCAATTGCTATTGAGATTATATACTTTCAATTAAGAATTGCATAATCTTGTGAAGTATGGATGGGAAACAAGGTAGAATTGTTTCTATAAAGCTTAAGTTGAATATTTTGGATAAACTTTACAAAAAATGAGCTGTTAATAAAAACATGCCGTCAGTGTTGGTGAGGACATAGAGAAATTAGAACCCTTTTGCACTGTCAGGAGAAATGTAAAATGGTGTAGCTCCTACCAAGACCTGTATGAAGGTACCTGAAAAAATCAAACATAGATGTACCCATGATCCAGAAGTCCCACTTTTGGGTATTTATCCAAAATAACTAAACTCAGGATCTCAAAATGATACTTGCATTTTCATGTTGTTTTCTTTTTTTAAAAATATAATTTATTGTCAAGTTGGCTAACATACAGTGGATATAGCATGTACATTTTCATGTTCATTGTAGCATTGTTCACAATAGCCAACAACAGGTGGAACACCCTAAGGTCCATTGATAGATTAATGGATAAATAAAATGTGTCATACACCTACAATGGAATATTAGCCACAGAAAAGAAGGAAATTCAACCTTGAAGACCTCATGCTAAGTGAAATAAGCCTATCACAGAAAAACAAATCCTGCATGATTCCGCTTATATGAGGTCTCTGAAGTGTCACACTCCTAGAAGCACAAAGTAGAAGGGTGGTTGCAAAGGCTGGGGAGAGGCAGGAAGTGGGAAGCTGCTGTACAATGGAAATAAAGTTTCAGTCATGCAAGATGAAACAGCCCTAGAGATCTGATGCATAACATTGTGCTTATAGTTAGCAATACTACAATGTACACTTAAACATTTGTTCAGAGAATAGATCTTGTGGTATGTTTTTTTTTTTTACCGCAATAAAGAAAGCTATTAATTTAGGTGCAAAAGATTAGAAAAATTGTTAAAATCCAGAAATGTTTTTCACTCAGATTACTTCATATGTGTCTTTAATTTGTTGCTCCATTTTATAGAAAAATAAAATAGAAATTTTAGGAAATGTATTATGTGTAGGATTTATGTAATAGATATCCAACACATACAGGACATGCCAAGACAAGACTTAGGCCCTACACCAAAAGACTAATGAATTAATGTACAATATTTGCTTTAATTAAAATGTTTTAGGGCATGTGTAGTTTATTTCTTAATGACCCTCTGGTTTAAACAACTTTTTCAATCCATAGCTTAAGTATGGGTCTGATGTCTAAGTTACTAGTTGAGATACCCAAAATTTTCACTTATAATGCACAAATGATGATTTTGCCCTAAACTTTAAAGCATATGTTTGGTGATTTGCTCACATCCACTATAACCAAGTTCTTTTTTCAGTTCAGTAGATATTTCTTGAGGGTCTGCTTTGCCATGTCTGGCATCTTATTACGTGGTATGGAGGGCACATGAAATTGGATTAAACCCCAGGCTCAAGGCCTGGCTCTGTAATACCTCCCTCATTAAGGTGCCTAGAAATTTAAATGGTAGGCTACCTGGCTCATGGTAGGTGCTCAATAAATATCAGCTTCCCCAAAATGTCATTGCATTGAATCACAATGACAATTGACAAATGGGTACTACTATCCTTATTTTATAATTACACAACTAATCATTTGGAGAGTCTGTCCAAAGCCTGTGCTCTTTCCACAGCAGGATGCTGTTTCACTGAGGTCTAATTTTGAGTAAGGATTCCATTCTGGATGGTTTAGCCAGGTTGAGTTGCAAATGCACCATCAATAGCTAAATGAATTAATGTAACTGCTGAACATGAAGGAGACAGAAATGCTTGGTGGTACCCATTTGTAAATTGGGGAATGGCTACTAGATAAATGGTTTAAATTTCATTAGTGTTTATGCTTAGCTGCCTCTGTGCCTGTGTGTGTGTGTGTGTGTGTGTGTGTGTGTGTGTGTGTGTGTGTGTGTGTGTAGGGTCAGGGGCAATAATCACTCAGGTTGACCGATGCTTCTTGGGTTACTGTATCTTTGACTTATCATATTTTATAATTTAAGAAGTAGCCATATGAAGCAATTTCATTAGAAAATTTAAGAGAAAGGAGTGGCAAGGGCACAGTAGTGCTTTTCACCAGAATTTTAACTGGTTTCCATGCACTCTGATTTCAGGAGGGCTACTACTGCTCTGGGATTTGGAGAAGCATTAAAAGCCTGGGAGCAGTAACAAAGTACTATTGTTAGTGTTGTTCTCGTTCTGCCTTTCTAGCTGAAGGATCATCAGCATGGCTGGATAGGACAGAAACAGATTAGAAAGTGAACCCCGATGCCCTTTTCTTTCAACTGGTAACTTTACAGTAGGCTTCCCAAGCAATGAGATGATCGCTTCTTTGCTCTATTTCTTACTCTAAAAGTAGCATTTAAATGAATTGTCACAATTAGGTGTCTTAGCATCATCACCAGCTTTACTTCATACTACATTTCAGGTTTTTTTTCTATCACTATTCTTATGTTGGTACCACAAAGGTACTGACCAGTCTTGGTGACCCTTTCTCCATTTTTTTTTCTTATGTTCCTTTTGCTTCAGAGAGTTTGTTCCATAATTTAAGAGCCAGGCAAACCCCAAACCTGGAATTATCTGCTAACCTTGGAATTATCTCTCCCCGGTTGACTTCTGCATTGTATTTGTTACAGCATTGATTAGAATTTACAGCACATTTGCAAATCCCTTGAAGGGACTTTTGGAATCTTTTTCTCAAAAAATTGTTTGGGATTTCAATGATTTTCAAGATGCATCATCAATCACTTTATAATGAAGTAAATAACAAGCAAAACTATAAATTCAGTGCAATGGGCCATATTTCATTGTGCATCAAAGGCATTTTACATCAAACTGGCCCATACCTGAGGTATATACCTTTGTCATAAAATCAAGCAAGCGTACCCTAGAGATAATGTTTTTCTTTTCTGTTGTGTTCCAGCAGCCAAGTCTTTCTTTAAGAAAGAAGAACTAAGTATCATTCTACTGAAATGGTGATTAGAGCAACCATCATATTTGAAGGTCTTGTCTGTTTTAGGCATTGACTGTATTTGTCATTTGGAAAGTCTCTGAACATCTTCATTTTATAAATAATAAAATTAAAAATTAGCATGAATTGGTAACTTGCACAAGAGCACCAAGAAACAGAACAAGGATGTGGATCAAAGTTCATCTCAAGTCAAAGTCTGTGCTCCTCTACTATGAAGACCCTCCCTGGCACTCTGTCTTTCCACTGCTGAGATGGATATGATCTATGATAAAGCTGATGAAAATAATTTGTGTTACTGATTTATGCCCTGCCTTATTCTAGAAAGGATTTTAGATAAGGATGAAATGTAATCAGGTTCTCTGCACAGAACAATGGGTTTTGGGTTGTACTGTCCCAGTTTGAATCCTGGGGCCCCTACTTGGTAGCTGTGAGAAACCTGTTTCCTCATTAATAAATGAGAATAATGCTGTCCAACTCATAGTGCTACTGTGAGAACGGCAGGAAACAACAGCAAAGCTCCTGGCATAATGGCTGGTATGAGTAGAGATCATAAATATTAGTCCTCTCTTCATTCCACCCTATCTTGTGACCATGAACTTGTCTTAGGTGGTAGTTCATTTGAGAGCAAAACAGTTCTGTTGTTTTCTCCCACTGACAATTACCATCAAGTTTAACCATTATTTCCCCCATGGATGAACAACTCTAGGTGCCAACCCAAGCCTTAGTAAAGGTCTTCAGTGACCACATCCATTTTGCTCCATCCGATGGAGCTCTATAACCTGCTTGGGATTAAGCTTGCATATTGATCTCTCTGAGGTTCTTTGTTCTTGATGTACATTAAGATAAGTTAACCAGCACTATTTTGTAAGAGTATTGAATTTGTACACTTACAGCAATCCTACACAATTTGTGTTCATCCTTAACATCAATATCATCCATTTATTTATTTACAGAGCATTTTTGAAGTATTTGCCAGGCACCATGCCAAGAACCTATGTGTTGATAAGAAATGAACATAAGGCGGGCAAGGTTGTTGCTTTCTAGAAACTGCCAATCTTGAGGAGGGGAAACAGACAGAGGTGTAAGTTAATGCTTGTAACTCAAAATGACACATGCTATATTGAATTATATGAAAAGATCTAATAGATCAAAGAGAAAATTTCACATCTTTGTAATACTAAATTCTTATCTTCCATCTCAAAAATAATACTAATAACAAGGATAAATATAATGTATGTGTTGAGAAAATAAATTTATAATATCTATACTTAATATCCGAATAGTAAACTATTTTCATAAAATAGTATCATTGAAATATATTTTTCCAGGGGCTCCTGGGTGGCTCAGTTGGTTAAGTGTTGAACTCTTGATTTTGGCTCAGGTCATGATTTCACAGTTTGTGAGACGGAGCCCTTATGTTGGGCTATGCACTGGTAGTGTGGAATCTGCTTGGGATTCTCTCTCTTCCTCTCTTTGCTCCTTCCGTACTTATGTGTGCATGCTCCCCCCTCTCTCTCAAAAATAAATAAATAAACCTTAAAAAAAGTTTTTTAAAACTTTACCCTTTGTATGATGATGCAAACATGGGTACCTGGGTGGCTCAGTCGGTTAAGTGTCCAATGAACCATCTCATGATCTCATGGTTCATTAAGAGCTCCACATTGGGCTCCTGTGCACATAGCTTGGAGCCTGGAGCTTGCTTTGGATTCTGTGGCTCCCTCTCTCTCTCTCTCTCTCTGTTCTTTCCCCACTTGCTCTCTGTCTCTCTCTCTAAAACATACACAAACATTAAAAAAATGATGTAAACCCAGAGAAATTGGGACACTCACTAAATCTAAATTTGCTAAATAATCCTAACTGAATGAAAAAAGGAACTTTTCATTTAACATAAAAAGGGTTTTTTAAAATTTAACAAAGACAATAATACCAACAGATGTGCAAACCAAAGATGAATTAAAAATATTTGAGTAATGTTTAACTTTTGCAATTATTGCTTAGTATTTTCTCATATGTGTATCAGCTTCACAATTTTCTCCTCTTTTTTTCTTGGCTTTCACATATTAATCTAGATGGTCACAGAAGTGTTCCCTGGAAATAGTGAAGGTAGTTACTTGAAAAGAAGAGGATGAAAGTGTTTTAAATAAGACTCCTTCGAATACTATAAAGACACTATAGTGTTCAAACTAAGAAATTATAGACTTAGAATAATACAAACAGTTTTGGTTTAGAAATCAAAACTAGAGAATTAGCTGGGAGTTTTTGAAGTGCATCTGAGGAATTTTTCCCACCTCATCCATGATGAACAAAACATCAAGAAAGGTTAGGTAATTAACCAATGCCAAGCCAATATGTGACTGGGACAATGACACCCACTTGTGAATAAGACTTTCAAGAAGTAAAGTTGGAACACACAAAACACAGCATATCATGAATAAGATAAAACACCAAGAGGGAAGAGGAAACAAATAGACATGGCTCAAAGAACATGTGTGTTCTCAGCAAATGGTGTGGCACGGTGCTTCCTTCCCATTCCTATTTTGATGTTTAGTCTTCATCAGGAGTGCCGATTATAATTGACATTTGCTCAGAGCACCTCAGATGACATGGTTCAAATGAAGAGTCTGAAGCCAGTCAAAGAGGATGACAAGAAAACCTTGTTAAAAATACTCATTTACTTGTTAACAGAGTTTTTCTATACACTTTTTTTATGTTGCCCTCTAGGATTCATTTTTATTTATTTCCTCCTATGATTCCATATCTTTTATGACAGTCTTCTCATTCATGTTGCCCAGAAATGAAAGAGCCTGGGGTTTCCTGACATTAGTGCTTTTAAGATATGCTCTATTCCCGGGTTTTGAGCAAAAGTCAAAGGAAAAGATAATATATGAGTACAGGATGACCTGAAGCTTGACAAAGGACCTCCCTCTTTCTAGAGAGCAAGAATACCACTTCCTCATTAGGATTAAAAGCCCAGAAGCCACAAGCTGACATCAGCCCCTGCAACCCGAGGCTTCCTCAAGCAGTCAAAGGACACAATAGCCCTGTAGTGTCTGAAAGCACGAAAACTTCTCATACCCAGTAAAAACCTATTTTTCTGGTCATTTTTTGTTCTAACACAATGCACAGGATGTGTCCATAGAGTCAGATGGACCAATCAGCTGTGTGCCCACATATAGGATTATAATATCTATTAATTGCAGATCCTGTGAAAAGGGGATGATGGACAGCACTAACTATTCCAGACACTGCACTAAAGCGTTGCACTAATATAATTTCATTTAAATTTCACCGTAACAGTATGTTGAAACACTACTAATATAAACCATTTTACAGAAGAGGAAACTAAGGCTGAGGAAGGCTAACATCAGAAGTTTGGGTAGACAAATGCCAAACAAAGGCTTGCAGGTACTGAATCCACATTCAAAGTAAAAGAAAGTTGGATTCAAATATGGGAGATAAAGAAACATTTAAACAGCAGGCTAAAATACCCTTATATCCACACACAACTGTATTAAGTCCATAGATCTAGTTTCTTATAGTGGGCTGTGAGCAGGCCCAGCTCCACAGATTATTAAATATTTTAAATGAAAAAAGGTAAAATTTATTTATTTTTGGGAGACAGAGAGAGACAGAGCATGAGCGGGGATTGTTAAAATATCTTAAAACTCCCCCAAAGGTTGGTAAAAATGTCTGCCATGCTGGCTTCTCACCTAGGCTGCCCTTAGTATATAGCAAGTAGAGAGTTAACGCTCTGGTTTGCAGAAGCCTGCTCTAAGCCTGACTAGTTGATGCCTGTGCCAGTCAGTCTCTTCCCTCCTGGGCACAGCCAGTGGCTCCTACAGATGCCCACAGATTGACTGGCCCTTGTCCCTTCTGTAGCTGTGGGAACTTAAGTCTCAATGGGAATTTGACTCTGAGGAAGCCAAGGAGAGAAAAAGAACCCGGAAATATGGGTTGGTTGGTGGGTCATGAGTAGGTGCTATTGTAGATGTTAATATTTTAATATCATCTCTGAACTGGAGAGAAGGAGAGAAATTTAAGCATTGATAAAATGAGGAATCCCTTATTTAATAGAATAGGTTTCTTAATCATATTTTAATGGAACCCACAGGGGGAAGAAAATTTCTTTCCAAATGCAAATATGAAATCTAAGGTAGAACAGTGTAAACAATTCTCAAAAAGATTACCAAGAATATTGTGCTATGCTAAAGAGATCATGAAACAAATTCACCAGAGGTGAAAAATAGATTATGGTGTCAGAAACTCTGCCACTTCTGGTAAAGAGATAAAAATCCCTATGCTGTGGCAATTTGTTATTTTGTGGATCAATATACCTAAATGATACGGTAGAGTCTTTGGTAGAGATTTAAAGCTTACAAAAAAAAAAGTGAAGTTCTTAAATCCAGTAACATTCTGATTATTCATTAGCCAGAAGAGCTTTATATTGCCCCATCTGTTTTGGGGGTGTAGCTGTGTGGCAGGGTACTTGTGCTGAGGAAGGAGAAATGGCAATGAGTTGGGAACAAGATATTAGCACAATATCTTTCTGGGTAGCTGATCTATAGAATAAGCTTGTAACAATTTATGCATTCTTTGACTCTGAAACTCGGTGGTGGCTTTCTGCCATATTTGAGCTTGCTTTGTAAGGCACTTGACAATGTGTTGAAAAGAGGTTTGCTGAGTTATTTGTGTCTTTGCCTTTTTTTCTACACCAGCAGTACGTAAGTGCTTAAGGGTTGAGGCAGCACTGGCGCTTAAGTATCCATTGGAAGGATTTGAATTTATAGCATCATTTCTAAGAAAACTGCATTTTGAGTTCAGGCAACTAACTTATAGGCAAAGTTCTGGGAAACGACATTCAGGTAAATTGGTTACTACTCAGAAGTATTACCATCTGAGTAAATCAACTTTAAATCAAACATCTCTTTGGGATTCTTGAATGAATTGCCTATTGTTTTTGTACTTTAAAATTTTTTTGCAATTATACAAGGAACTCATAATTTGATTAGTACTAAAGATTAAATTGCACTAGACTTTACTCTTCAAATGCACACACAAAGAATTGCTGGACTCAGTCACATTAATTCTTGTGAACACAGTCCTCTAAAACACAAGAAATGTTAATACTATAATTCACAGTAGAGCTCTGCAATCTTTAATGTAATAAAATGCAACCAAAAACTCATAGGACTGGAAGAATATTGCTGTCTAGTGTTGAAATGGATCATTTAAAAAATTGGAACTAAGTGCTGAACAGGGAAATCCACGATAAAAATGGCAGCAGTAAAGGGAAAAAGCAGCTTTCATAAAGAATGTCAACATTTCCTTTCATATGGATGCTTCTACTAAAATATGTTAATCTGATCATTTTGATTTACTGGTTTTGCTTAATATTTACAAAAGGCCAATCATGTAGAATTTTACATCTTGTAGTAGACACTCTATGGGTTTTTACTATAATATCCACCCCTCAAAAAGAGGAAAAATACTAATGAATGGTTGTGGCCAGGGATATGAATATTATAAAAATGAGATGAGACGGTAACACTAAGCCCAACTAGAACTTTAAAAGATGGCAAGGAATCTTATTTTACATGTGTCTGAAGTATATGCAATCATCCTATGTCTCTGCTTCAGGGTTTCTAGGTATTTCAGAATATTAAAAAATTTTTTTTACATTTACTTATTTTTGAGAGACAGAGAGAGACAAGGGATGAACAGGGGAGGGTCAGAGAGAGGGTGAGACACAGAATCCAAAGCAGGCTCCAGGCTCTGAGCTAGCTGCCAGCACAGAGTCCGATGCGGGGCTTGAACCACAAACCATGAGATCATGATCTGAGCCGAATTCAGATGCTCAACCGACTGAGCCACCCAGGCGCCCCCGGGATATTTCCTGAATCAATGCACATTATCATAGCAAGCATGTGTTGAGTGTTACCCCATAAAAGCAGTTTTCCTTGACCACTGACCTGAGGAATAGCTAACTGAAGTTCTCTGCTATTTACTGCAAGGATAGTGAAGTGCCACGTGACCTCCTAAAACTGCAAATGGAGGAAATTTTTCTAAGCTTTCAGCATCATTCATTCTGGAAGTAATTATTAAATTGCTAGAAATATCTGGTCTTCACCTGAGTAGCCAGTTTGTTTTTATCTCATTGACATTACGGATTCTTTCACTGATTGCATTCCCCTTTTTGCATAGACTGCTAGAAAGCTCAGAGCCAAATCTGACAAGGACATAAAACCTTATGGCACATATTTTTATTAAAAAAAAAAAACCCGAATCTCAGCCCCTGCTGGTTTCATTTTATTGTAAGTTAGCAAACATTTAATGACCACGAAAAATGGACCAGGTATTCTACTTGGGTTTTCATTTTCTATATTTAATAAAGGCAATTTTCCCCATATTTTATATACTTTTCTAAGCTATTGAATATGGAATACTAGGCTCCTAATTTTTAAGGGTACAGATTGCAGCCATAAGACCACACTTCTCCAAACTAGAGAATTAACTTGCCTCAATTCCTGGCAAGAAGGATGGTTTTCTATAAATTCCAATCACATCATATGGTTTGGTGCAAAATGAACTATCTATATGCATGAAGCTAATTGCTTAATAGCCCTTCTAGCATATGCTTTCTGAAAAAAAATGTACACACACATACACATACAACAAATGTACTTGGTGGAATCCTTTGCTTAACGGTCTCTGGAATCTTAGCAGAAAGTTGTAAGCAAATCAAGAAACTTGCATGCAAAATTATTCATTTATTCTACCCTTTGAATCACGTGCAAGTCAGGAAGAGCTATTCATCTTGGAAAACTATCTGGGCTGTTCTTTCTTTTAAAAGCAATTTCCTCAGGTGAGCAAATATGAAATGTGTTAAGTGTTTCTTGAAGGATACCAAAGAGGTACCTTCTCATATTCTGAAAGTAACAGCAAGCATAATGGGACCCGAAATTTTTATTTGAAAAGTCATCATGGAAGAAAGTTGCCTGCTTAAAATTGTTAAAATGTGAATATAGGTAATATACCATTGTAAGTGCAACTGGGAAGTGATTATAAAAAATATAAATGCATTCTTATAAACTAATACTCCAAGTAACTTTAAATATAGAAATTAAAAAAATAATTTATTATTCTTTTGATAGAATGACATAACATAATCTAATGCTTTAGGTGCTCTTTTTAAAATTTATTTTTACTTATTTACTTTTAAGTAGGCTTCACACCCAGCATGGGGCCCCACATGGAGCTTGAACTCATCACCCTGAGATCTAGACCTGAGCTGAGGTCAAGAGTTGGATGTTTAACCCACTGAGCCACCAAGGCACCTCTTAATTTAAGCTCTGGTTTTAAAAGACCCTGCCTAGGAGTCTTTTAAAGTCAAAAGCCAAGAGTCAAGATCTCAGTTACAGAATAATCGGCTCCCTCAGAGTTTCATGCAGAAAGCAATGCAACTTGTATCACGGAGGTGAGAACTACCTCTTAATCATTTCTGTATCCTAAATGAATACTGACACAGTGGTGGAACATCCGTTCCACACAGTAAACATCCATTAAATGGCATTGCTTAAATAAATAAATGAATGAAATGGTCAAAGACTGTTAGAGATGGAAGGGAATATTATTTAAAAAAAAAACAGAGGTCATAACTGTTTTAACTGCCATTCATTTTAATTTGTGGCTGAGAGAAAACAGTAAGGACTGAATCCAACTTCTTGACTTCTGCATCAATTATTTTTCATGTTATTATGTTTTACATGTAAACCAAGGATAACAAATTGCCAGGCTTTTATGTGGACAGGCCTGTGTCATAGAGAAGAATGGAGTAACTACAACATTGGCTGAATACAATTCAGCAAAATGGCTGAGTAGAAATGACCCTGAGGAAGAAGATCCTCTCTCAACAGAGCAGGACATGCTCCATGGGAGGCAGAAGAGAATGGGTATATAGTAGAAGAAAGAAAAAAAATATACCTCTTAAAATGAAAACACCAAGACTTGAAGAAGGGTATGAGTCTGACACTGACGCTATTACAACATACACTCCAGGGAGATGTTTTAATGAAAAATGATTCCCTAAGAATTAAACATCGAGCCTTTCAAAGGAGAGAGTGGTGCAGTAGTAAGGTTTCTGTTTTTCCACTGGAGAAGTTTTGGCCTCCTCAAAAGAAATAAGATTCTAAGCAAGGGAAAGCTTATAAGCCAAATGCCCAGAGATACTGTGGAAAATAAAGAAACAAAGAATAGAAGAGAGAGGTTTTGAACAATAGGTGACATGATGCTATAATTTAAGAGGAGTTAAGCTTCCAAAACCAGAAAGTTCCCTAGGATGACTACAGGGCTAGCATGGCAGAATGGAAGGCAGTAAGATGATTCTTTGGTGTTCTCAGTTCTTGCCTTGTGTACTGTCCTACATTATCCTAGGTTAAATTAAAAGAGGATTCTTTTTTTTGAGAGAGAGAGAGAGAGAGTGCATGCATGTGTAAGTGCACGAGTCAGAGAGGGAGCAGAGGGAGAGGGACAGAGAATCCCAAGCAGGCTCCATGCCTAGCGCAGAGCCCCATGTTGGGCTTGATCTCATGACCCTGAGATCATGATCTGAGCTTAAATCAAGAGTTGGGCACTCAACTGACTGAGCCACCCAGGCACCCATAAAAGGATATTTTGAATTGGTTCAAATTAGGTACTTAATAATCTAAGAATTGACATTCTTTAATTAGATTGTGCCCTTAAAAATGACTAACATAAAAAATCGATTATTTGAAAGGATCAATTCATTAATATTTTTGCAAATAGATGAGTTTGGAATTGATTAATTAGTTACTTCTTTAGTCAAATATTTATTTCATGCCTATGTATCATGCATTATGCTGCGGCGCCTGTCTGGCTCAGTTGGAAAAGCATGCAACTCTTGATCTCAGGGTTGTGAATTTAAGCCCCACATTCAGTGTACACATTACTTTAAAAAGAAAAGAAAGCATTACACTAAGTGCTAGAAATATAATGGTGAGCAGTGCTGTATGCCCTCTGCTTATAGGTGTTTTTCTAATTGTACATTGCATAAGGAAAAGGAAAACAACAACAAAACTGTATCTTTTTTGAACTAAATTTTTTAAATGTTTATTTGAGAGAGAGAGAGAGAGAAAGAGAGAAAGAGAGAGAGAGAGAGAGAGCATGAGCAAAGGAGGGCCAGAGAGAGAGAGAGAGAGAGAGAGAGAGAGAGAGAGAGAGAGAGAGAGAGAGGGAGACATAGATCCTGAAGCAGGTTCCAGGCTGTAATTGGTCAGCACAGAGCCTGACACCAGGCTTGAACTTACAGACCAGGAGATCAGACCTGAGCTGAAGTTGGATATGCTTAGCTAACTGAGCCACCCAGGTGTCTCTGAAGATTGTATCTTGAAGCAAGTCTGGAATTACTTTATGCTAATAAATACGTAATATTTGTTATGTGCAAGGATAACATGATGGCTGCTTTAAAATCCAAGGACAAAAACTTTTGCTTTTCTGATTATATAATACTATAATTGAAGAAGGAAGCTAGAAATTATAAAAGGTATAAAGAAGAAAATTAAAATTATTTGAAATCATATCAATATTCCCTTTCCCTCCCTTTTAAAAAACATTTTTATCATTCTGATATAATTCCTACCAGTTTACTATATCTGACTAAACTCATATTGCATAAATATATTCAACTTTTTCTATTTTATGAGCATTTCTATGCAATTAAAAGATCTTAATAATTATGTTTAATGTCTGAATTCTATTGTATCGTCCTTCCCCACCCCCCCAAATTCTAGCCAAATCTTTTACTACTCACTGAATAACCCATCCTATCTATAGTATTAGGAGTTTCCATCATATTTAGCTCATAGAAATGTAGGGTTAATTTTAGGTGTATCTCTTACATTTTACTAATCTGGCTGCAGCTGTATGAAACCATCTTAAACATTGTAGTGTTAAAAAATATTTTCATATTTAATAATAATTTTTAGATTGTCCTCCACTATTTTGATTCCTAAACACTTTAGAACAACTTCTTCATGTTTCTAAAATAATCCCAATAGAATTGTGACTGACACATTAAAGTTATATCTCTACATTGAATGCCATCATACAATATTCCTATTCAGAAGCATAACTCTTGATGCTTATCTGTCTTCCTATATGTTACACAGGAAAGTATTTGTAATTCCTTCCAGACAGGGGTCTTGTATAATTTTTAAGAATATTACCAGTTATTTAATACTTGTGATTATTATATGAACTTATTTTCCCTCTTCCCCACCCCCAAATCAAGATATTATTGGTGGATGAAAAATTTAAATATATATTCTTTGTTTGTATCATGCCATCTTAATTAATTCTCTTTTTAGTTCAAGTATTTTCCCCAGTTGATTTACTTGGATTTCTCCATGTGAGAATGAGCTCAACACAATATACATTTATGTAAGGCAGGAGTCTGCAAATGTATTAGAAAAAGTTATGTCTGGCAATTCCCATTATCCTTATTACAGTCTTCTGAAACAGGAGGAGTAAGCCGTGGGCAATTTTAGGTGTGTTTGATCTAAATTACATTGTATATGATTATACATTTCATGATAATGACAATTTGTTCTCCTTTTCTAATACGTCTTACTATTTCAGTACCTTACTGAATTGTCTAGAACTTCCAGAGTAATCTTAAGTTTTAGTGCTAATGCTAGCCATCTTTCACTTGTTCCAGATATTGATGTGGTCTGTGTCTGCTACGGACAATACAGTGTGTGTTTTCGAGGTCTTCACCAAGCAAAACAATGAGTAGTAGCTGTATTAACGTGTTAACTCCTACTGGTACTGGGAAGATACTTGTTTGTTTCTTAAAGTAACGTCTGTATTTATCAGAACATTCAAAAAAGCTGCTATGCTAGAATGTGCTTAACACAAATACATTTTTACTTAGGGAGAAAGTTTGTAATCTTTTAGAAAATGTTGTATTATTTTAGCCTGTTACATTGACCCAACTTATCATTTTCTTTTGAGACAGTATAATCTAGCCTCAAGCAATCACTGGTATGTTTTAAGACTAAAACAGTTCCTGAATATCATTTAGAGCTCAATGAACTTTATCAATATTTGCATTCTTTTGTAAAGAAGCTTTCTGTAAGATCACATTATACTATCCAATGTAATATAATTTTTACGTGGTTTTCAGTAACAGATCATTCAGTGACAGCCACTTTTTATTCCCAGGCACCCACAACCAGCACAAAGAAATAATTTACTTCCTCTTGGCTTTAACAAAGCCAATGTCAGAGAGAGAGAGAGAGAGACAGAGAGACAGAGAGACAGAGAGAAAGGTGCTACAATACCGGAGCATTTCAGTGAAAAAGATGGAAAATCACTTATGGGGCTCAAATAAAAAAACTATTTCAGGGGGGAAAAAGGAGTCTGGAAAAATCTGTTGTGGGTACATAGCGCTGCTGAGCAATTTGTTCCCAAGTGTGTGAACAAATAAAATATATTTTTCTCACACTTTCCATTATGGGAATAAAAAGGAAATATTAAGAGTTTTTCAAATATACATATCTCTGATTGTAAAGATTGTAAAGACTGTTAATAGTAACTCATGTGTTTCAAATGTATAATTATTTGATTCAGATGCCTTCTTATTTTTAAAACTTCATTTAAGCAATTTGTGCTCTTTTCTGCCAAAGATTTCATTAGATTCACAAATAGAACAATATAGCATCGTTAAACAAGGCGTGGTAATCTTTTTCAATCCCACTGTGGAAAAATGTATAAAAAGGCAAATTATTTCTAAGCACTTCCAGGGTGCCAGTATTCTCCATTTGACCCATGTTAAATATTCTCATTACAATTACTTCAAATGAATACAAAATCTCAATTTAATCCCAGCCCTAGGGAAATGAAACATACCACTCTGAGATGAAAGGCCTAATGTTACTCAGCTATTTGAATGCACTGCGTGTTCTTAGCATAGATCATAAGCAAACTCTATTTTAATAACTCAAATCATTCCACATTCTCAACAATATCTGGCTACCAAATAAATGTCACAAACCTGATAATGCAGAATAAATAAACAGAAACCTGCATATTTTAACTGTGGAGTCCCACATGGTTCATGTCGATAATTTTCAAAACTCATAGCTTTCTCTTAGGAACATAACCAATTATATTAATTAATCGGTAGGAGTTCATTGACAATCTAGGGCATAGCTTTTTGATAATCTAACAGCACAATTTTTGTTAATGTCAGCCATTTCTTTGTATCTTTTAAAATTCTACTTTTCCGTTAATCGCCACACTCTTGAGTAGTCTTTTGGTGGAAATTTTACATTATGTTTTCAAAAAGGAGACCTGATTTCAATTAACATTTCCTTGACAAGGTATAACAATATTGTACATCTAAATTTTTATTTATTTTCCCTTTCATTGTTGGCAATCCCCTAAGCTTGAAAACATTTTTCTTCTCTCTGATTTGACATTTGGCAAACATCAATCTTTCTTGTACTTAAATGCATCAGGGTTGACAGGCTGCTTTTGTTCAAGAACTTCAGCTTATATACCGCTTTAGTACAGCAAAATTTATTTCTTTATTCACAGCATGATCAGTTACTACATCCCATCATCAGAAATTAAGTGGGTAGCCTGAAAAAATTTTTTTTGCCTGACAAATATGATTAAATCAAAGTCCAAGTGACTAGGGATTAAATTTAGAAATTTATTGAGCACTTTTACATTGTTTCTTCTGTAAGAGCATTACATCTTAAAAAGAAGATAGTTGGATAAATATTCCAGTGCTTTAAAAATACTATAAATAAAATTTGCTTTTCCATATAGGTCTTGCTTATTTAAAACACATATTTAATACCTTTTATTTGCCTTTAAATAATTTTGGGCTATATGAAATTCTTGGAATACAAATTAAGTTCTGAGGTTTAGTCTTCATCTTATTTTTAAGAATGTATGGTCTGTTTTGGGTGGAAAGGATGGGTCATGTTCAAAACTGTAGGCAAGAACTTCCAAGAGAAAATTCTCCAGCAAAATACAGTGAAAAGAGTCATTCATTCATTCACTATACATATGACCAAATATTTTTAGATATTTGCTCAGTTCTAGATATTTTTCTTCTTTTCATCAGTGGGAAGATATAACAAGCTGGCTCCAAATATACAAAAATGAAAATAAGAAAGGAAAAATTAATCTTAAAACAACCACCAATTAACAGTGTAACTACATTGCAGTGTTGCCTGAGAAGTTTCTCATTTCATGATCCAAAGGAATGGCCAATGTGTCTTTCTGTCTTTGTATCTGACCCTCAATGTGTGAAAGAGGACTAAGGGAGGAAGGAGAGAGGGAGAGAGACAAACATCAATCATGAGAAAATTGAGAAGGATATCTGGGCAGGGTAAAGGCTGCAAATGTAGTTCAGAGTAAAAAATTATTCCCAAATTTTATTGGAAAGCACTCTTATATGTGATTCCATAAAGGACGGAAATAGTGATCAAAAAAAAAAAACCCATGCCTTTTATATTACTTAGATTTTGATTTTATTTGTTTACTTTTGAGAGAGAGCGAGTGAGAGAGAGAGGGAGAGAAAGGGAGAGGGAGA
The DNA here is from genome assembly GCF_006229205.1 of Suricata suricatta. Taxonomy (NCBI): domain Eukaryota; kingdom Metazoa; phylum Chordata; class Mammalia; order Carnivora; family Herpestidae; genus Suricata; species Suricata suricatta. The sequence goes on from NC_043708.1 coordinate 75,991,034, forward strand.
AAGAGAGAGAGAGAGAGAAAGCACGGGAGGGGCAGAGAGAGAGAGAGAAAGAGGGAAAGAAAGGATTCCAAGCAGGCTCTGCACTGTCAGTGCTGAGCCTGACACAGGGCTCAAACTCACAAACTGTAAGATCATTACCTGAAGCCAATCAAGATTCAGATGCTTAGCCAACTGAGCCACTCAGGTGCCCCTAGACTCATTTTTTCTTAAATGTTTATTTATTTTTGAGGGATGAGGGGAAAAGAGAGAAAGAGCGAGCATGGATGGAAGAGGGGCAGATAGGGGAAAGGAGAGAGAGAGGAGAGAGAGACAGAGAGAGAAAAGAGAGAGAGAGAGAGAGAGAGAGAGAAAGAGAGAGAATCCCATGCAGATCTGCACTGTTAACCCAGAGCCTGATGTTTGGCTCAAACTCACAAACTGTGAAATCATGACATGAACCAAAATCAAGAGTCAGACGCTTAACAGACTGAGCCATCTAGGTGCCTCTAGACTTTTGATTTTTTTTAAACGAACAGTAGATATGTGTAGAATATTTCAAATTCCATATCACTTCAATTAGTGCTAGTCTTTTCCCTGGTTTATTATTGGTCCTAAGATTTCTATCAGGGTATTATCTATGCCATTTTAATCAGAGCTTCTGAGATTGTCCTAAAGTGTTGGAGAAATCTGGAATCATCAGGTTGTATTTGGTTCATTTGTATTTGCTAGTGCAGTAGGAATACAGGTAGTGTTGTTTTGCTCTAAATCATATGGCAAACAGTCTATCTTGCATGGGGTATGTCTACATTACCTTGTCCTCTTCTGGGCTCACTGAACACTCTTACACAGTTTTGAGTAAATAAACCTTGGTCAACTTATTCTTTCAATATGATGACATGGTCTGTATCCATAAGAACTTTCTTAAAAGATTGATCTTATCAAACTTTAGCTTAAAGTTTCTATTTGATTCATGGGATCACACTATAATTTTGAAAATATGTAACTAAATTCTATGTCTCCAAATGTTCGTAGATGTACAGCATCTTACCTTTTAAAGCAACCAACAAACATAGAACTCTCAGTATGTGTAATGCAGTTAGCTAGATATTGGGAATTTAGTGATGTCAGTCAGGAGTGAAGGTAACTTGATAAATTTAAAAAAAAATTTTAATGTTTATTTTTGAGAGAAGGAGAGAGAGACAGACAGACAGAGTGTGAGAGGGAGGTTCAGAGAGAGGAGACACAGGCTCTGAGCTATCAGGACAGAACTGGTTGTGGGGCTCGAAGCCATGAACTGTGAGATCATGACCTGAACTGAAGTTGGGTGTTCAACCAACTGAGCGACCCAGATGCCCTTTGATAAGTTTTTAGCTAAATATAAAAGGCTTTAGTTTATATGTTTTTGTAATTTTTTCATAGCAACAAATTTAAAAATTATAAAAAATGTGATTGGACAATGTGTCCTGAATTTTAGTTTGAAAAAATAATCACTACTCTTAAAGAATTTACATTATTTTCTAAATAAAATAGTCAGTTATCTGGAGGTACTATCAGAGATCTCATAGTGGTCTTTAAACACATATAGGCTTGCTTCAGATTCTGTGCCACCCTCTCTCTCTGCTCCTCCTCAACTTATACTCTGTCTCTCTCAAAAAGAAATAAACATAAAAAAAATACACAGTAGGCTTTCAACAGTAGGGATTGATAGCATTTTAAAAATAAAACAATGGCAATAGAAGTTTGGGAATGGCTAAAACTATCATTTTTTACTCTGCAGTTGCAAAAGCAAAGCATGACTATATGCATTCAGTAAGCATTTAAACAATACAAAAGTATATAGTAAAATGTGAAGACCTCTTTCCCACTGGATTTCATCTATTTCTACTAGTGCAGATGTGATTTTGGAATGATGTCAAACATTTGTGAGGACAGTGCATTAACTATATTATACCACCAGTAACCCTTCCTAAAATGATTCAATTTTCAAATTGAGAAAATGAAATATAACTAGAACTTGAATCATATTATTCATCATTCTGTCCTTATGTTCACACTTATATTAGAACATTATTTCAGGAAATCTACTGGGAGTAGAAATTAACGCAAGAGACAAATGTATAGAGAATCTTTCAGAGGACCCCTTCCCTCTCTGCCTCCCACCGGAGGTGATGTTGGGGAAGGACTGTTAGGGAATCTGTACTTCATTCACTTCTGGGATCCTATCTTTAACTTACTGTCTGCTCCAAATACTGTTTTCAGCTTTAAAATCCTCAAGGTTGAACTGATGGCTTGGTCAGAAATCAGATAAGTAAACACAAAGGCTTATAAAGAAAAATGTCCATCATGTAGAATAAAGTATTAACTGGAAGGTAATTAATGCTACAATTCACTCATTGATATAATTAAATGGATACATGGTAACTGAATACATTACTTAATTTGCCAGTTACTGTAGAAATTAAAGTATTAAAATTCAGAAGTCAGAGTCCCTGCAATAACATTATACAATAAATATCTGGAATATTTCCATCTATCAATAATGCCATCTGTCCTATCCAATACAAATGGACTGCAACCCATATGGCTCCCTTCCCCATTGATTACTCTGATGAATGAGATAGCAAAATCACTCATAAAACCATCATATTATATGACACTGTCATTAAAAAGATATGGAGAAAGGAAAAACACAAGATGATACTTAATTTGAAACTGTCAAGTCAATTTAGTAAAGTTTTAACAACCAACACTACGATCCTAAAAGGTATCAGCATGTTGAAGAATATTATGTTAGTCTGTACTCTCCTAGCACTTTCAGAGAAAACCAAAGAACCAACAAATTTCTGGAAAGTATATAATAACTTATTATCATATGTTCACATTACAAATTATTCCAGTAAGACTATCCTAGATATCCTTTCAGGCATAGGTAATTAAATTAAATACACTTTTCTTTCACTTTATAGAAAATTATAAAATGATCATTTAGCCTTCAATGGCAAGTCATTTTTAAGGCAAACACTAGATACATTCCTTTTATATCTTAGAATACTGGCCATAAATTTCAGCTCTGCAAAATAATCTTTCCCAAACTCATTTTCTTCTTTGCTCTAAATTCACTCTCTTCTAACAGCAAAATAATTACATACAATGATTCTGTAAGAAAGTATTGCAAGCCGTGCCCAAACTGACATTAACTAAGCAGGACACTAAATAGCCCTAACTGAAATGCTCAAATTTTCTGTTTGATGGTAATTTGCATTACACTCAGTTATAAAGTGAACACAGTTGGCATGCTTAGAAATTATCCTTATTTTTCAAGATCTATAAAGATGATCAGTATTTATTTTGCCCCTTAGCCTCACTGAAAATACTGTACAATCTTCTCTTAGTGAAACTTTTTGAAAATTGGGACTTATATCTGTGGATAAGTGAGAAGAAATACAATATGAATAAATATCTTAATTCTATATTAAAACTGAAGTTTAGCTTATATAATTTAAATTTTTATTTCATCTTATTTTTAGCTTACATTGAATACCAAATGAAGTCACTAGGGGCAGGGGGATGGGGAATCTGTGAAATAGTTCAAATTCAAATGTGTCAGCCACAGCAAAAATAAAATAAAGCACAAATCCCGGAAATATTTCCCCCTATCAATTGAAAGTGACTCTTATAAGAATGCTACAGACCTCAGTAGTCATGAGGAGAGGAGGGGCTCTCAGGCATTTGAGCTTTTGACCCTGCTGGATCCAGAGAAACTGCACGTGTAGTCATCAAAGTAGGAGGCAGCTAGTCCGGACTGCCAGCAAACTCCACCTTTCATCAGGTACGGAATGAGCGGGCTCATTCATGGAAGACAAGGCATCGCCAAAGTAAAGTTTACCAAATCCTTAACAGGCAGCCTCTAAGGAAACACTTCCACCTCTACAAATATGAAAGCTTGTTAATTTTAAAAGAGATTTCAAGTGTGGGATTATTATCTGTTACTGTAGCAATACTACTTGATTTTCATTGTGTCTTTACATTATATTTTAATATCTGGCAGGGTGAGGCTTTCTTATTCTTCCTCCTCTCCTCCTTTATATCTTTCTTTCTCTTTTAGTTTCTTCTTCTGGTAAAAATTGCCAGGCTATTTCTGCCTGCTTTGTTTTTCCATATCTGCTTCAGAATCATTGTGCTAAGTACATTCCTTATGAGATTTGATTTTAATGAAATTAAGTTTATTTTAAAAATAAAAACTATTTAGAACCATGTCTTTCAATAATTTCCATTCAGAAACATGGTATATCTTATGAATTTTTTTAAACATTTAAAAAAATGTTTATTCACTTCTGAGAGAGTGAGAGAGACAGTGTATGAGCAGGAGAGGGACAGAGAGAGAGGGAGACACAGAATCCAAAGCAGGCTCCAGGCTCTGAGCTGTCTGCACAGAGCCCGATGCAGGGCTCAGACTCACGAAATGTGAGATCATGACCTGAGCTGAAGTGGATGGTTGACTGACTGAGCCACCCAGGTGCCCTGGTTGCAAATTTTTTAAAGTCTCATCCTGTCATAAAATTTATGGTGTTCTTCATAGATGAAACCTAAAATTTTTGTTAAAAGTTTATTTATTTATTTTTAAATTTAATAGTTTATTGTCGAATTGGTTTCCATATAACACCCAGTGCTTATTTATTTATTTTTAAGAGAGAGACAGTGCAAATGTGTGGGTTAGGCAGATAGAGAGAGAGGGGGAGAGAGAATCTGAAGCAGGCTCTGTGCTCAGTGTAGAGCCCAATGCAGGGCTTGATCTCATGACTATGAGATCATGACCTGAGCAGAAACTAAGTCAGTCACTCAATCAACTGAGCCACCCAGGCACCCTTAGTTCCTAACATTTCTTAATCATTTTTGAGGCTACTGTGCATGTTGTCTTTTTTCCTCCATTATCTTTTTTAAATTGGTTACTGCTGATATTTAGAAAGTAAAAGATATTTTCATAGTTCTTTTTCACCTAAAAACCTTATTAAGCTCTAAATGCACTAAAACTCTTACTAGTTTTACTGGTTGTTCTACAGTCTCAGAGATTTGCTAGGGAGATAATAATACCATTGCAAATAACAATCGTATTGCCAATGTAGCTTCTAATATAAGCAGAGAACAGTTTCTTAGAAGTTCTTTCTAGAATAAATTCCAATCATCAACTTAAACTGCAATTTATTTTACTCTTTTATGTTTCTTTATTTATTTTGAGAGAGAGAGAGAGAGAGACAGAGAGAGAGAGAGACAGAGAGAGTGCACAAGCAGAGGAGGGGCAGAGAGACAGAATCGAGACAGAATCCCAAGCACACTCTGCACCCTCAGCACAAAGCCGGGTACGGGGCTCAGACTCATGAACTGTGAGATCATTACCTGAGCCAAGATCAAGAATTGAATGCTTTATCAACTGCGCCACCCATGTGCTCCTATTATTTATTTTAAATATCCATTCCTTTCTGATGATACAATTGTATAAGTAATGGTACATTCTAAGTTCAGTGTATTTCAGAAATGGCTTTTGATGTCTATGAGATAACTAAAAATCACAACCTTAAACCAAGGTACAGATCTTATGCTGAAAAATATCATCTCTGTTACATATTTTAGAAGAATAGATAGAAAAGACCCTTTTTGAAGGTCTCGGGAGAAATAAGATAAAACTCACCCCAAGTGAACACAATATCACAAAGACAAACCCCCATTTCCAGAGAGGACAGTGTGCCATATGGACAGAAATGTCCCTAAACACAGTATTTGTTCGACATTTTCTGAGAGCTCTACGCTGCTCTTAAATGAGTCTTACCTTATTGCTTTGGAGAATTAAGATAAAGTTAGTGATGACAATAACTTCCTATTAAGCAATTTTCTTTCTCAGTTGTGCACAGCCACTTACGCAGCAGAACATAACAGCTCGATCAAACCTTATTATGCCTGATTTAGTTCAGAGTGCTATACAATGCACAGAGAATGACGTGATATTGTCTGAAGAAAACCTTTTCATAAATTGCTCCTTTGGAGACTAGAAATAGAACAGATTCTGCAGGTACCTTTTTATGGGTTCTGGAGTTCTTCGACCAGAATCCAGAGCAGTTGCCATGAACTTGGTGCTTGTTACGTAACAGTCAGCCCTGAGGATGCGGGTAAGCCCAGTGCCTCTACGTGGGCCTCCAGAATCTGTAGGGTGTAGTGTAGGGACAAGGAAGCTTCTGGTCATGTTCCACCACTCAGAGTTTCAGTGTGCAAGGAGCTGGTGCAATTTGCCCAGCAAGGTACAGGCTCTCTCCAACCAAAAACAGGAGAAGTAAATTAAGATCCAAAGTAAGAAAATAGAGTTCTCTTCTCATTCAAGCTATTTCTGAGCTCTAACTCAGCTGGGGGAAAGAAGATAATAATAACATCCACTTTGGTGAGTTATTGTGCAGGTTAGAAGTAATGTATATACACAATTTATTTTACAGGGTTTAGCCTCAGAGCAGCAAGTGGTGAATGCTAGCCATCATTATTATTTCCAAATTAAGACTTCAAACCCAATAAGTGCAGCTCTCAGTAATTAACCACTGTATGTATTTTACAGGGTGAAAATAATATAAGGGTGAAAAGTCTTATACAATGAGCATTAAAAGAAGAAAAGCTCTCTGGGTATATGTAATTAACACTTTAAAAATATATGTCTTAAGGCACAAGATACAGCTATCACTAGGACACTGATTTATTCTTGAGAAATATCTGAAATAAGATTAGGAGAAAGACCTTGTTTTAATGCTGTGTGTCCCTCAGGGGTGGCCCTGTCATTCAAAGGGATGAGGGGCTGTGGTGTTTGGGTCCTGAAAGAGGGTTTTCAATATGTTTCTGCAAAGTTGAAAATGGATTTGCACCTTTCTGTTTCAGAGACTAAAGGCACAGCATTTTTGGCTCCTAACAGTTGATAGATAACATTTTTTTTTCCTGTGGATCATTCTCTATAATTGGACATGAATTATATGAGACCTTTTTACAAAGCATCTGCTTCCTTTTTCTGTCGAGACATCTACTAGATCTTGCTCCAAAAGAGCAAGGAGGATAATAAAGGCTCTTAGCTTTCTGATTTTCATAAAAATTCTGTGAATTTTTTTCACTATTGGAAAAAATAAACATATGAACTGCTCAGTATATAGAGATGCCAAATACAGAGTGGTGTTGAGTAAAAACTTTTTTTTCTTCCCCTTTCCTGGGGTGTATAAATTCTTTAATAGAGACTTCGCTAAACTTCTATCACAACTAAAAATTCCTCAGTATTAAAGCTCAGTGAAAAGAAATCTCAGTGCCTGGAAGACAAGGCAATCAAATCATGTGACAGTCCCATATGCAACTCCAAATCTGTCCTCATAACTGTCTGTAGAGCTCACAAAAGAGTCACACATGTAGCTATTGGAAGAATATCTTACACAATTTGGCACACACGTTCTAAGATTAGCAGCTGAAGAGGGGGAGGAGGAAGAGAGGAACATAATAGATTAACTGACACCCATCCACTATCTTTCTAAATTGTTTGGAATGTTAAAAATATTATTTTGATCAATCTATATATACACCCTCAGATTTGAAAGAGAAATGCAAAGCATGTTGTGGTTGAAAGAACAAATGGTTTAAAAAAAAAAACTACTATGAAATATATGTCACTGAACAAGGGAGTCCAGCCAGCTCCCAAGTGGCATGATAACATGATGAAAAGCAAATCCAGGATGCTGTGAATCAAAAAGGCATGGGTCTATTTTTAAAGAGGTCTGTGTCTCCCCACCCTGTTTGCCAAGTATAGTTTTTTTTTGGAGAAGTCCAACCTCCAAACTAGGTGAGCTTCTAATGTTCCAGGAGTTACCTACCCAACATTTGACCGCCTCCTCCCTTTATAAGGTCTCAGGCTCTACACACATCATCCATGTTAATCACTAGGCAAACCGAAGAGCTGTCCAACTAGTTCACTTCCCCTATTCTTGAACAGATTGTTTGAGACATAATATGAATACTAATTAATGATAAAATATCTGTGAGTGTTTTGAAATATGGACAAAGATAGCACTTTAAAAAAGGCGCCCAGATAGAGCTTATACAACAAGCCCCACTGGTCCTATGAAAGGTCAGGGTACAAGTCGGAGATATGAGAGCAAAACTGGCAGAGTTCTTGGCTCTGGTACAGTGGGAAACTGTGGACTACTTTTTTGTTGTTGTTTGTTTTTGGAAGGGGGTGTTTGATTTTCTTTTTAACCTTTTCCCTCTGTTACATTGGAAGAGTTTAAAATGAAAACTCTCTTCACAGACAAATGAAGAGAAAAGCAGTGAGAGTTTTGTTAGGGGTCAACTGCAGTAGACAGAGGAACAAGACTCCAATATGCTTGACCCAAGATTAAGGGTCTGTGCTCTGTAGCAAAAGAAATACACACAAGCTGGGTGGATCTGACCCTGTGCTCAGTGCCTGAGGCTGACTTGGGCTCTCTGAGGCAAGGGCTGAGGAAAGTCACCTAAAAGAAAAGGATCCCTCTGCCATTCTCATTTTACAAATAGTTTCCTTAGTCTCAGAGAAAGGGTACCCATGGAGATAGAGGAAATACAATTTTCTGTTACAGGGAAAGCATATTATTAGATTCAATTATGAAGATGATTAAAATAATATCTTCTGTGCTAAGAACCCAAACTACTGCCAAAACATATTATCTCCCCTCCTTTCCTTCTAAAACCGAGTATCGTACTTTCTCCTTAAAACCTGTGTAATTTGCCCCATCTGGTCTCAGAAACTTTATTCTTTAACAAACTAGTCTTTGTATGCTCCTCTAATCTTGATACCTCACAAGAATGCTTAAGTAGTGCTTTATGGTCTTTGGACTTCACCAATGGCAATTTGCTCTAAAGCCAAAGAAAAGACTAGAGGATACTCCAAAATTAAATACAACACCAAAATAATTTATATTTGACCTTAGAGTTGTTTTTGAATTGAATTTTACCAATGGATATATAAAGTATTAGAAAAATGCATTTGTCTCACTCAAAGAAATGACAATGTTTCATGGAAATTTGATGTGGGAAAGAATTAAAGTTGACCACAGTCTATATTTCATGTTCCATCAGTCCTTTTCTGTCTGAGGATTAGGTATGGATCCCTACACTTTTTTGGAATTAGATGGTATTTTCCAAGACACATTCAAGGCTTGCCATGTTCCAAACCTTGGGGGCATGAGAAAGGATCAATTATTTGCATTTTAAAGGTTTCCTTTGCATTCCACTAAATTTAAAGAAAGAGAGATGTCAATAAATTTGTCATTATCAAATGAGATGTTGTTAATAGTAGTTTCCTAAAATGACAGTAAAATCAGTACATAAAATAAAAGAAGAAGACGAAGAAGAAGAAGAAAAAGAAGGAGGAGGGGGAGGAGAAGGAGGAAAACAATTCATTGTGGACATGAATTTTTTGATACTACATATTTTTATGCTTGTTTACATTTATTCATATTTCTCTTTATATGGATTATTCTCCACTCTCACCCTATCCCCCTACTCCCCAGTAGACCTGTTGTTAGTGTTTGAAGGTACAGCAGGACCTTTCTTAAATACTTAGGAGAAAAAAAAAGAGACTAGGGAATGGCTTCTGAGTTAACTAGAAAAATATATAGTGTTCTGGGGTGGGTCTTTTCCTTGTGATCATTGGTAGTTCAGCCTGACGCCTTACTTGAGACTAACATTTTATACTGGGTCTCAGTTCTTCAAATCCATCTCACATGGAATTTCTTACCTGGATGTCTCTTTTTACCACACAGGGATCCAAAGCTAACTGAAGCACCCATCCCTGCATCCAGGCCCTGTGCCTGAGAGCCAAAACCAGGCTGACTTAGATTTCTGCTTAGCCGGGTGTAAGATAGACAGTGAACTTAAAGAAGACAAGGGCTGTGTCATCTAATTCCCTTGTGTGTTCCAAGCATCCTTGTGATGATGTATGTTATCTAGTAAATACTAGGGGTGGGGGTTTCCTTAAGGGACAGCTAGCACATCAATTTACACCGGGATACTCTGAATTTAGCAAGAGTACTGTTGGGACGTTTGAGTTGGTTGGGTTTCTACTTTCTAAATATCTGAAGGATAAAATAGAACTTAAAGCAGTTTTACAAGTAGAGTTGACACATAGAATCATTAGGAGCAAGAAGTATGTAGGAAAGGATTTTCACCTGTTATGTTCTTCCATTGGTTAGGCCCTAAACCTTATAATCTTCCTTGAATACTTTCTTCCTTTTACTGTTCACCTTCTACCTTCCAGGAAATCCTTTCAGTTATAGCTTCAAAATACATCCAGAATACAACCAATTCTTACCAAGTTCCATGTTACCATCCTGATCAAAGTCATGATCATTTTTCATATAGATTATTGAGATAGTATCTTAATTGGTCCCTCTCCTTCTACCATTGGAAGAGTCCATGCTCAAGCCAGTGCCCAAGAGACACTCTTAAAGTGCAAGTCACATCGAGTCAGTCCAGTGCTTAAAGCCCTCTTGACTTCCCATTTCACTCAGAGTAAAAGGCAAATTCCTTCCTCAGGTCTGTAAGGCCTGGCACAATCCCTGGGCCTTTCCCTTACCTCTATGGCCTTGCCTTCTATCATTCTCTTGTAAATTCACTTTGCATTAGTGACATTAATGTCCTTGCTGTTTCTCAAACAGGACTGAAACCTTGATCGCTTACACATGATCACATTGCCACTGGCTGTTTCTTCTGCCTAGATTGCCCTACGCTGGTAATCCGCTTGGCTAAATCCCTGGTTTCCTTCAGTTCTTCTGCTCAGATAACACCTTCTCAATGAGCCCATCTGTGACCACCCTATTTAACATAACATCCCCTTCCCCTCTACATCCTTAGCTCATTCTCCATCTCCCTTATCCAGTCTATTTTATTTTTGTCTCTCCCCCATTTGCATGTAAATTCCATGAGAGCAGCAACAGGGAACCCAGCACATAGTGAGTGTTCAATAAATACTTGCTAAAAGAATCTATTTCAGAAGCAACACAGTGAATGATAAGGTAGTGTGTTTGCCAAGAACAAATATTGAAAATCATGGGAAACACTGTAAAAACTGATAAAAAAAATTAAGGAATATCCCTCTATTTCCTTTATATAATTCCTTTGTTTAAAATAAGCCAAGAGATTAAGAGAAAGACAATCCATACTTTCATGATTTATTTTAGAAGAACACAGAGCACAAAGAAAATAGGTAACAGCTATGCAGGGCAGGATCGTTATTATAGAATAAGAAGTGTTTGAAAAAAAAAGGTTAGAATAACTAATAGTACAATACAATAAAGAATTGACCTAGCCATGCTAAAAACAGTATAATATGAAAATTGAATTCAAGATTATATATCAAATATGAAGTGTATCATTCCAAGGATATGTGAAGAGTTTAACCTGATATTAATGTCTGAATTTTATTTAAAATTTCTAAATTTTAGCTTAAGTAAAAGTATAAATCAGTGTTTCTTTTCTACCCTAGTTTGAGTGGAAACAAGTTCTGTAAAATCAGGGACATTATCCCCAACTCCTAGCTCAAGGTCTATGTCACACAGCAGATACTTCATACATGCTTCTTTATTGACAGACACAGCACAAGTCAACATACTTTCTCAGTTGGTGCATTTACCTTGCTCCTTCTCTATGTGACTATATAGCTTCCAGCAGCATCTTGGTAAAGAGGGAGACAAGCAATAAAGTATCTCTTGCATTTGCCTGTCTGATATATAAGTACAGGCAATAAAAGAGTAATAATTGGCCAGCTCTTTAAAAAATTCATTGCTGAATGAAATAAACTATTTTCTTTCAGCCAGTAGGGTAACGGGCCCAAGATCAAGTGGGAGATGAGGCCCTCCTTTCCCCTCTAACCACAAGATTTCTAATCCTGGAAGTGCTAATGAAGCAGAAGAGACAGCTGGTTGATCCACACCAGAGAATTCAGATATCAAGGAATCTCTTTACCTTTGAGTGAAACTCCTCATAATTCTAATACGATATAACTAAGAGTGACTCATGGAGCTGGGTGCTCAAACAAGTTGTGATTTATTATAACACCAGTTTGTGTGCTAAGTCACCAAAGAAGTGAATGTCTTTTGTGCACATTTGAGATGCAGCCTGAGGGACCAGGAATCCCTCTGTACAGGGTGTTCTCTGTGCCACCTGTCCACATGATGATCATGAAAATCAAGGGAGTCCCTAACAAACTTAAACATTTGAATACCTTATCTTAAACCCGCCCTATGTCCAGATGATTCTCTCGGTGTCAGCATAATATGTGACTCCTGTGGGTGCTCTGCAATACCAGAGCTCACACATTCAAACAGAGATAAGGAGGTGTATCTAACCTCATTTATTTTGGTAGTAAACCTTTATTAGTAGCAGTACTAATATTTACTGAGCTATTATGATGTGCCAGTTACTTTGCTAAGCATTTTATCTGCATAATCTCATGTGATTTTCACAAGCCCACTGGTAGTTACTATTATTATCTATGAAAAGATTAGTGCACTGAAAGTTGGAGATCAAGTAACTCACTCAAGATTATGCAAGTAATACACAGCAGCCTTGGAACTCAAGTTTAAGACTATATGATGCTAAAGCCGGTGCAATCATAAGTACTATGTCATATTACCTTTGATTTCTACTGTCATTTTTCTCACCTTTGGCACTCCTGATTATCCACCTTCAACCCAACGTTGGATAGTAAACAGTTCTATATAACATGTAGTGAAGTCTCAGAGGAATGTTAAGTAGATTGTCCAAAGTTCTAAAGAAGGATGCAAACTTAGCATCAGATTAATGTGACAGACAGAGCTTGGGCTGTGGAGACCTGGGTTATGTGCCTTTGGATAAGTTACCCCATGAAATCAATCTTCCTATCCATAAAATAACAATTATGACATTTGTATTACATGGTTCTTGAGAGGATGGCAGATAATGTGTGTGGAATGCTTAGTACTTGGTAGACAATATATAAATAGTAACTATTAATTTAATATTGAATCATCAGAAAATCATATGATCCACAAAGCAAATGTTTTGATAGTAAGTGGATTTGTTTTCTACATATATTTGGTAGCTTAATTACTCAAGAATTATGGTAGTAATTTTTTCCTTTGATTTGGACTCTCTGTCTTCATATTTAATGCTGTCGGTTTAGTCACATGGATAAATTACAACTTCTTATTTCTTATACCAGTCTGAGAAAGTATTAATTAATAATTTAATACTAGCAAAAACTTTGATTTAATGCATTCTTAAATCATAAAATGATTACTCTTCTATCAAGGTTTACATTTATATGTAGCATAAAGTTAATTATGGCCATTTATTTATTTATTCAGTAAATTTTTACTGAATGCTTATATGTACCAAACACTCATTTTGCTGTGGATACAATGTGAAAACATATCATTCTACTCTGAAGGAATCACACTTGAGAGGGAAGACAGGCCAACAGAGGGCCACTGTGAATCATTTAGAAGACCGGTAAAAAGGCATTACAACAGTTTAATCAAGAGACAAATTGCTGAACTGAGGCAATCGCACTGAGTTGAAATGGAGGGTGCTTATATTTATTGATGATATTCAGTAACTGGAATGGATGAAATGTGATACTTCGTGGGATGCCTATTTAGGGAGGGCAAAGGAAAAAATCTAGGCTGACTCATGGGTTCTAGTTTGATTTAGAGGCACAAGTTGTAAAAGTGATGCATTAAACAAAATTTTCCCCTTAAAATTTAACCCGTGGAATCACCAATGATATCTGAATAAATAATAGAGAATGTAAGGGATAATGATGTTAAATTTAAGTAGAAGAAGAGAAATAGAAAGAATAAGATAAAATAAAATGCTAACAAATGCAACAAATTCATGACCACCGTATAAATTAGGTATAATGATTTATGATGATAAAAATCTGCCTAGGACTATAGGCAGAAAATTTAGATTACTGGTTCATGAATAACCTTGAATTTTCATTCCTCTTTTCTTCTATAGCAAATATATAATATCCCATGTCAACAAAAGTATATTTAAAAAGAATACTAACCTTCTCACTAAGGGTAGACTCAAATGTTCTAACCCTCAACTTGGAGACTGGTGCCTCACAGGCATTTTAGCACGAATGTGCCTGACTAGTTCCAACTTGCTGCAATTATTTACCAAGAGAAAAGTCTAGATTGCAAAGGGATATAGTCATTGGATTGGTCTGCTCTTTAAAAAGCTATTTAGAGTTTGAAGTGCAAGCTGCTAGCTGAACAAAAATCCTCAGACACAATCAACCACAGATTTTCAACCAAACCTCAAGTATTTCACAAAGAAATTATATATCATTTGTCCAAAGAGAATGAAACACCTGTTTCTAAGAGTGATTTAAGTCAATAAGTAATAAACTACATCTTTGTTATGAATGCTTTCTGGTGTCTGAATGACTACTGCCCTTTTAGAGGGCAAAGTGCACAAAAGATTCAGTGACCTTGTGACTTGACAGTCAAATAACTACCATTATGTTCAGTCAATGTAAATAAGCATGGCTGACAATGTGCTAATTGGCTGCCTCTGGTCAGCTAAGTGTACTTTTGACCTTAATGAGAACCTAATCAATTAATACTTAAGGCAATAAAGACCTCTTGCTGATTAAGTAAGACAGAAATCATCGTTTTCCAACAGGATTAGAGCTGCAAAATGGCAAACTTTTAATTTAACATATGATAATCCTCTCTTCTTAGGACCTTCTTATTGAGCTAACATAATGAAATTGAACCTTGAAATGTGAAATCTTTGATTCAACTGTTTATGTTTAATAGCTTTCTTAAAAAAACTAACAAACTGTAATTCAGATACTAAAAGGATAACTGCTGGTGTCCATTTGAATTATATACTAATCAACTGAACGTGGTTCATGGAACTAAAAAACACACGCAGTTTCTTAAAACTGCAAGAGTCCATATTAAAATTCTAGAGAAAAGAATGAAACTTGGTAGAATTGTTACTCCATCTGGGACTTGTCTGGAACTATAGAGATGATAGGTGCTAGCATTTCAGGGGCGTAGAGTTGCCTTTTCAATTAAAGAGAAAACCGCTACCACTGGCTTTCACGAAGGTACCGAAATGCTCTTATAAGAAAAACTTCTTTACATTCCTGAAATTGTCAGTTTTAAGTCACAAAGTGGAGTCTTCTGTCACTTGATTGTTATAAAGCAGCATCTCTTTCAATTCTCTGTACATGAGGTAAACAGTCTCTATGCTGAAATGAGGCCATAATTTGTAAGACTATCCAGAATTACTTTCTGTTTACAATGTATAATATCTGACTTGGCAAAGGAACACATTTATCATTTTAGGTTAAAAATTTATCATTTGGACGCAATGACTAAAAATTTACAATTCCTCTCCTTTAACATCATTCTCCTCTGAGAATAAGTTTTCCTGTTTAAAGCTTTGCGACTCCTTTGGCTCAGAGGATACATTTGAAAATGTATGTAATTTATATAGAAGAAGAGGGTGCAGTTCCTTTAAAAAATGATGAAAAAGCAACAGCTGTGTAGCTGCAATAACTTGAGGCTTTTAATACAGATAAATATGCAAATATGTCATACTATTTTTAATGCACCGTTTTTACACAGTGTAGTGACTGAAAACAGCAAACATTCTGTGTATTTAGATTCATAATGAGAAATATGCACCATTCAAAACTGGAGTTATTGTCACATTGTAGCAAGTAATAAAAAAAATATGGTCTTGGATGGTAAATAAAACAGTGCTAAGTCATTACAAGAACACTAAGTCCAAAGCACTAGTTGTATAGATCCCACTATAAGCATCAGTATTGCTTATTTATTTTTTAATGTTTGCTTATTTATTTGAGAGAGACAGAGAGACAGAGAGAAAGATAGAGACAGAGACAGACACAGAACTTGGCAGAGAGAGAGGGAGACCAAGGATCCCAAGCAGGTTCTGTGCTGCAGCCCAGTGCCTGACGTGGGGCTCCATCTCACGAACCATGAGATCATGACCTGAGCTGAGATCAAGAGTCAGATGCTTTAACAGACTGAGCCACCCAGGCACTCTCATCAGTATTTAAAAAAAAACAAACTACAAAGTGGGGGCACCTCTGTGACTTGGTCAGTTGAGTATCTGATCTTGATTTCAGCTCAGGTCCTGACCCCAGGGCCATGGGATTGCGATCCTCTCCAGGCTCTGCACTAAGTGTGTGAAGCCTGCTTAAGATTCTCTTTCTTCCTCTGCCCCTCCTCCCCCACTCACGTGTGCATGCCCTCTCACTCTTAAATAAAAAAAAAGTTTAAAAAATGTTTAAAACTAGACTACAAAAGCACTACTCATATTACTCTACCCATGAGATAACACAGAATATCTAGTTG
Organism: Suricata suricatta; assembly: GCF_006229205.1. Taxonomy (NCBI): domain Eukaryota; kingdom Metazoa; phylum Chordata; class Mammalia; order Carnivora; family Herpestidae; genus Suricata; species Suricata suricatta. Next base: position 76,007,440 of record NC_043708.1, read on the forward strand.
TACTTCTCAAATAATACTAACTAGTTAATATCTAACTGTATTTTCCAAATAAAATGGTAATTTAATCTAGACTCTGGATTTTGAAGACCAGAGCAACTGGGTTTCAAAATCTAGATTAGTAATTCAGGTTATTACATTGAATTATGCATTTTGTACAGAATCATATGAGAAATTCATATTGGAGTTAGATTTAAATCCCACACGCTCATTTTGATCTTGCTATACTAAGCTTTACCCACAATGACTTACCCCCACATTTATTACAAAAAACGTCCAACAGAGAAAAGTAGAGTTATGATGTGAAAACCTTTATATAGCACTGTTAACATTTTAATACACTCTCTGTATCATATCTCTTTCCCTCTACCAATTTTTTTCTTTTCGATTTTGATTGCCTTTTATTTTTTTAAAACATACTTTATTTTGTGGAGGCAGTTTTGGGTCTACAGAAAAATTGTGCAACAAGTACAGAGTTCTCGCATCCCCCTCAAGCCCTCTTCCCTCATTTTTGCTATTTACATTTTGGATTTGTGTGGTACACTTGTTACAACTGATGAACCAACATTGATATATTATTATTAACCAAAGCCTATAGTTTACATTAGAGTTTACTCTTGGTGTGTGTTCTAGGAGTTTGACAAATGTATGATGACACCCACCATTACAGTATCTTACAGAATGGTTTCACTGACCAAGAAATGCCCTGTGGGTCACCTCCACCTCATACTCACCCATCCCTAAGGGAGAAATGTTAATGTCTCTTTTGAAGGATACCGTAGAGGTGATGTGTCCTTCCCATTATATCCCATGCTGGGGTATATTCAATGAACACAGCTTATCAGTAGTGATGTTCCTTGATCATTTGAGTACGGTAGTGTTTGCCAGGTTTATTCATTATAAAGTTACTCTTCCCCTCTTTTTCCTACTTTATTTTTTTGGAAAGGTACACTACGACCAGTGTATACTTTGAGGGTAGAGAATTATTTATATCATATGTTTATATGATGCTAAAATTTGTTCAGCTTTGGCCACTGGGGGGCTTGTTCCAGATGGTTCCTCTTGTCTGCTTTTTCTATTTCTCTATCATTTTGATTTTGGAACAATTCCTTCCTCTCTGACACGCTAAGACACTACAGGCTCATCTTGTCCTCTCCCTACCTAGGCCAGGGTCAGCCATGTCTTCAAGGAGTCCTGGTTCTTTTTAGTGCAGAATGGCATAAAAAACTAAGATCTAGGTGCCAGTGTGTTCATTGCCACTGGGGTGTTTCCACAACGATTTTTTTCTTTTTAAACTAAGAATGCAATAGGAGGAGGAATAATTTGAAAATTCAATTCTTCTTAAATGTAAATACCTGAGAAAAGTGAAGGAAGAAAACTACCATTAGTTGTTTTATCTACTGTCTTGTGAAAAAAAACCATACTACCCTCAATAATATTTTTATTTGTGATTTTTCTCAGCCCTATTTGGAACTTTATAAAAACTGATTTATTTTTTAAAAGTGACAGAAAATTCAGGAATAGTATAAATGTCCATATATCTATTCAGTTTTATGCTGTCAGGGCAAGACATGTTAGATATATTGGTGCAATGCAGTAGTAGCTCCTTTGGCTTTTGGTTAAAATATGACCACTTGGTATCTTTCTCTATACTTCTCTCTCCCTATACTTCTGAATATCTTTCCTCACTCTACATACATGAGGTAACCAAGATAAATTCATTCACTAATTACTTGACATTTGGCAGTGGTAAGAAGGTTCTTAAATGTATATTTAAAAAGGTAAAAAAAAGTGTAGTACAATCATAGTTGTATGGGTAGCCCTATCAGTGCCAGTCAAAATGATATATCATCCAAATGGCCCTATGTTTAGTGAAAGGAAACTGTCCTGGGAATCAAAAAATGTAAGATATTCCCTATATAAATATATATATATGTATGTATTTAACATGCTTCTGTTAAGAAGAAAAAAGAGTCAAACACTATAGCAATGTATGGTAAGGAAAATTCCCTGGAATCCCAATACTCAAAGATAACCACTTTCAATCTTTCAGACCATTCTATTGTATTGCCTTCTTATTATTTATATACACCCTCATTGGGCAATATACTAAGATATCTTAAATACAAACAAACATATATGTAACTTTACATGAATGGGACCATATGATATATGTTGTTCTGCTATAAGCTTTATTTATTGATAAGAATGGAGATCTGCCCTTATCAGTAAATGTGGATATATACATATACCCACCATTTTAATTCTGTATAATATGCCACGGTACTATTATGCTATAAATTATTTATTAACTTTTACTGCTGAATATTTAAATTGCATCCAAAGTGTTATTGTTATAAATTATACAGAGACCAACATCCTTGTTGTCAGATTATCATCTTAGAATAAACTCCTAGGCACAGGATCAGAGAGTAAAAGAATATGGGTATTTTAACCACAGATAAATATTGCTAAACTGTCCTTTGGAAAGGTTGATTAATGCACACTCTATCAGCAGAATATTCTCTTAAGATCTTCTTGTTATCTATGTTTCTGAGTTTAAACACCCTATGTTTAAGTGAGGATTTCTTATTTGTCCTGAATGAGAAGTCTTTCCTCAGCTCTGGAACCTCCTCATTTATGATCTCTGAGAACTGATCTTTGCCTGCTCCCCTATCCTCTTCTTCTGAAGCACAATAAGACATATGTTAGACTCTTCTTTCTATTACTAAGTGGAAAACAAAACACATTCCCCTGGGAATTCAAACAAACAGGTTTTCCCTCAAACAAATTTGGAGTTGCAACTTGCATGATCGGCATGGTCCTGGAAACTCTAAACAGATTAATTTTATCTTTGTCTTTGTCTTGCTGGGCTGTATTCTGGAAAATCACTTTAGCTCTATATTCTGGTTTACTCATTCTTTCCCTCTTTTTAATGTTTATTTATTTTTGAGAAAGAGACAGAGCATCAGTGGAGGAGGGGCAGAGAGAGAGGGAGACAAAGAATCTGTAGCAGGCTCCAGGCTCTGAGCTGCCAGCACAGAGCCTGATGTGGGGTCTGAATTCATGAACTGTGAGATCATGACCTGAGCTGAAATCAGAGGCTTAACCGACTGAGCCACCTAGGTGCTCCTACTCATTTTGAGTTGTGTCTAATTTTCTGTTTAATCTATTCCCAGAATTTTTAATCTTAATAATAATATTTTTTATGTCTAAGTGTTTAATTTTTTTTCTTTTATAAATCTGCTTACTATTAGTAGTCTCCTGTTTTTTTCCAAATACTTCATATTATGGATCCATAATTTGAACATAGAAAGTTCCTAGGGTCTAATGCTGCTATTTTCTTTTGTATTTATTTTCTTGTTTGTTCATTTACTGTCCTAATGACTCTGATGGCTTTTCTCTGTAGTGGCTTGTTTCCTGATGTAATCTGTTATTTTGGATATTGGACTAATGTTTGTCAGGACTTTATTTGTAAAGCTCCAGTAAAGCCTGGGGTCAATGTGCGTTTCTTCAGAGGAAGCTGTGTTTAGTTCTGCCAGTTGCTCCACACTACCAATTTGCTAATTCAGATCTACCTAAAGTTAACTTGTCTGCTTAGGGTTTCTAGGACCACACTGATCATGCACTTTCAACACCAAATCTGTTCGAGCAAAACTCTATGTGTTTGCATTTCCGGGGGAATGCATTTTGTTTTCTCCTCAGGGCCTAAGGCAAGACAAATTCCTTGCTGTTTCCTTTTGCTTAGTAAGCATATTTTCTTAGTCCATCCCTTTCATGAAGATTACGGCCCTTAGAGAGAGTGTGTGTGTGTTTTTTTTTTTTTTAATGTTTCTTTATTTTGAGGGAGGGGGTGCAGAGAGAGAGAGAGAGAGAGAGAAAGAGAATCCCAAGAAGGTTCCACGCTATCAGTGCAAAGCCTGACATGGGGCTCAAACTCATGAACTGTTAGATAAGTACCTGAGCCATAGCTGGACACTCAACCTACTGAGCCACCCAGGCACCCTCAGAGTGGTGTTTTATAGACAGTCTTCAGTTCCTGCTCTCCACTTCATGCAGCTGCAAAGCACTGTCTTCTGTCCCCAAATAGCCAAACACAAGTGTTTGGGTCACCATAATTAGCAAATAATTCCCATCCTTTCAGCTTTAGTTTCAATTTCCTTTCCATTTGTTACCCTAGAGATTTCTTTTACTTTCTTAGGAGCTCAGGCATATAATGTAAATTGTGTAACACACAATGTTTATACACACACACACACACACACACACACACACACATATAATATGGCGTTTCTAGTTGTACATTAGGGGATTTTTTTCAGATTGTCTAAAGTTGCAAGAAATTTAGGATGCACAGTTAAGTGTGGATTTCAGAAAAACAAAAACTACTCTGTTAGTCTAAGTTTACCCCAAAAATTGCCTAGACCACACTTTTACTAAAAGATTTAAATTTGATTGTGCATTCTGTATTTTTATTTGATATATCTGACAACCCTAGAATGTAATCCATCATATTGTTGGAAATGGAATTCTGGGTTATGTTTTAAGCACAATTTTGAGAAATCAAACATGGGAGACATATACACATTTGAGAATATAATTTTCTCAAGTGGTATCAATTTGGCTTGATATACATAGTTATAACCTGAAAATTCTAAAAGTGATATTCCACTGTCTTCGCATGTGCAACTTGAAAAACTCCAAATCCCTAAGTCTCCTTCGTCCCCTGCACTTTTTAAGTGATCTTCTTTCTAATTTTTTTTATCCCTAGGGTTTAATAATTTAAAATATATATCTTGATATTGTCCATTCTTTATAAGCATTTTCTAAAATGAATTGAATCTTTTTGATCTATAGAGTCAGGATTTTTTTCTCTCCTGGAAACTGGGTGGGTTTTTTTTTGCATTTTTGTTGGTTTTATTTATTCTGTACCCCACCCTCTTACCCCTGCCAGCATATAATAACCATATGTTAGCTTTCCATTTTTCTTCACATCTACTTTGGTATTTTTAAGTGCTCAACTCTTCATGACTTCTTATTTTTGTGTGACTTTTCACAACCCTGTCCTCAATCCTGTCTCGGTTTTCTACATTGCTGAATCTCTTTGCTGTTTTTAATACATTATGTATTTTTTTCTTGTGGTGTTATTTTCCACAACAGAGAAGTTGTTTTGTTCCACCACCTTCTTTTCCATCTTATTCTTTGTCTTATCCTATATTTGATCTATTACTTCATAAAATTCCATTTGAGTATGCAGGGAGGTTGCAAAACTTTGATACCATTTAAAAAATTTTGTAATGTTTATTTTTGAGAGAGAGAGACAGGGACAGAGTGCAAGTGTGGAAAGGGAAGAGAGAGAGACACACATAGAATTTGAAACAGGTTCAGCCTCTGAGCTGTCAGCATAGAGCCCAACGCAGGGTTCAAACTCTGGAACAGCGAGATCATGATCTGAGTCAAAGTCTGACGCTTAGCCAAGTGACCCGCCCAGGTATTCCAGGATACCATTTTTGAAGTCCATTTTCTTCCAAGGACTCCCCATAGTTGTATCTTATATGTTCTATTTTCTTGCTTCCGTTTTTCTCATTTTAGTGGGAACAAAATTTATTTGATAGTTCTCACTTCTAAAGGAGGTCATTCTGTCTAAGCGTGGCTCATTCCAAAATAGTGTGGGTGTATTTCCGTTGCTTTTCTTTTCTTGAATGCTCAAGCACTCAGTAAATTTTCTGTTCAAACATATGCAGTGGACATATGCCAATGTTCAGTATTATTTGTTTTGTGACTCAGATATCAGAGGGGATGGGAGGAAGAGTGAAGAAATTCTGGTTTTGATAGCACTTCATTCATTCTCCTCATATATCAGCAGAATTCGGAGGTGGGTAAGCACTCTGGGCTTCACCCGTGTTCCTGTGTTCGCATGGCCCAGATATCTCCCTGTGTGGTTCGTATGGTTTGACAACAGAGTTTCCCCCCTGCCTCCCTAGCTGTTTTGACTGCTGCCTGGTAGTCTTGATCAAGCCCATTTACCCTTAAAGATTATTCCCTAGAACAGAAATGACCGAGCACAGTGGCCCTTCAAGCTAGGACCCCAGGTTATTGTATTGAAACTATAAGGGACAGGCTGTTTCCTAAAGGAAACAGTCTACATATTTTTATGTGCTTTATTTTTATTCCTAGTTTCTATCCCTCCAAATTTAGGCTAAAATTGGGAAAATACCAGTGAGTTATTTTAAATAATTTTATTCACTTATTATCCCCTCATTACTCCACTCTCTTCTAGAAAAGGAATTCTGTAGAGATTCTTATCATTTTATCCTAATTTGATTTAAATTATTCTGTATTTGAATTCATTTGATCCTTTCCTCATTTAGTATAGGTCATTCATTTTTATTTTTTTTTTAATTTTTAATGTTTATTTATTTTTGATACAGAGAGAGACAGAGCATGAGAGGGGGAGGGGCAGAGAGAGAAGGAGACCCAGAACCGGAAGCAGGCTCCAGGCTCTGAGCTAGCTGTTAGCACAGAGCCTGAGGTGGGGCTCGAACCCATGAATGTGAGATCTGACCTGAGCCGAAGTTGGAGGCTTAACTGACTGAGCCACCCAAGCGCCCTCATTTTTATTTTTGCTTCATTTATTAAGTTTTGGTAAGTTATACGGGAAAAAAATTTTGCAACTTCTCTTATGCCACTTGTCATTTTTCCTCTAGTTGCTCATTTAAAACACACACATACACACATCTCCTTGGGAAATTCATTTTACTTCTTTAGGTCTCAACTTGTAAAATGAGGGGATAGCTATATGACTAATGGGATCCTTTCCATTTCCATGATGATATGAATAACTAGAGTATGTTTCCTATGATGTCAATATAAAAAAAGAACTGAAGAATAAATGGGCACACTCTTACTTTGTTTAGTTTATATGTCATAGGCAGTATTCCTACTTATGACTTCAAGTTTCCTTGCCTCAAAACTGGCCTTTGATACATACACAGACAGTTTATTTGCAGTAACAGGAGGAAGGCAGATAGAATATTGAGGAGGGCAGGTTGTGGGAAACTTGCTCTGATTGCTTCCATTATGTCTGAAAATTAAGGTCCTCATCAGGGAGTCAAGAGGTAGATCTGGAATTGTCGGAGGTCTAGGATGAGAGGAGACATTGTGAACTAGTTATCAAGGAGTGCCGGTGAATGAATGGATTCAAGAATACAGTAAGATTGCTGCATTAGCACAAAGGGCTCACTCAGGGTACATGCTCACAGATTTAAGTAGACCATCAGCATAAAAGTGTTTTTTTCTTTAGCCATGTTTAGGTGCCTCGGTGCCGGTAAATAGTGTGCAGTGAAGTGGCCTGCACTAGGGTTGGGGTGTTGTCAGGTTTGTGTAATGGATGAGGGGAGAGAAAGAGGTCAGAAAGATGAGGGTGAATGCATGGAATGATCATAATGATGGGCCATTACATCTTTCCATGGAAACAAAGAAAGGAAGGACAATAAGGAGCTAAGAAGGGAGGACAAGAAAGGACTAAGAAGCACTCAGAGATGGTAAGATTAATGATTATAGGTCCTACTGGAATCAGAGTACTACAGGGAATGAACTGGAAAAACAGGTAGAAAACAGAAGGTAGGTTGCTGGAAATGAATATAGACGGCTTGTTGTTATTGGTCAAATAACAAGCCTCAGTGTATGAGCAACGAAGTCTAGTGTCTGTGGATGAAGAGCAGGTAGGTGTTGGAAGGACTACTTTGTCTACCTTAAAAGGATATTGTAATCACCAAGAACTGACAAAGAAGCTGAAGTTAAAATATGTAAGGAATGAGAGGAAATAATCTCAGGGTCTGTAGAAGACTAAAATAAGAGCTTCTGCAATATTTTTCTTCTATGTGTTTGCAAAGATGAAAAATATTGACAGGTTCCAGCATTGGCCAAGTGTGGGGAGAGTATAGGACAACATGTTCATAGGCAGTCTGGCAATATTTATCTGTATTCTCAAACTTTCACTCAGCAATTTCATTATGGGGAATTTGTCCTGCATAAATAGTTGCACAAGGATGTAAAGACATTTGTGCAAGAATGTTCAGCTGAAATTTTTACAATAGCAAATAATTGTAAATAACCTAGATGCCCATAAATAATTAGTGAAATAAATTATTATACACTCATCAATGAAAAACCATACAACCATGAAAAGGAATGGAGAAGATAGTACATGTACAGACATGAAACAGTATCTCCAGTGCCTCAGTAAGTGGTAGGGAGGGGAGAAAAGGTACACAATGGTATTCACAAAGTAAGTCCTTTTTGTTGTTAAAAATAATTTTAAAATTCTTCGATTTTATAAGCTTTTACAGGTTTTAAAATAAAAAAAGTAAAGCTATTCCAATACAAAAATCAATAAAAGGTAAAGATTTTAGACTTCATCAAAGTTCTGTGGAATATTCCAATGAATTGAGAACAAAGTTGGAAAATGAAGGCAGTAGGAATTTGAAGTTCGTCTCCAGCTGGACACCGGATGCCCCGAGACAAGCACAGAGGACTCCTGGCCCTAGGTCCACTCTGACTGCACCCACCTCTCCCCTCATCACTCACCATGCTCTAGCCACTGTCTTTCCCCCCTCTCTGTTTTCTAGTATGCTAAATTTACTCCTACTTTTTGCCTTTGTGCCTGCTATTTCCAGTGCCTTTGAGGCTCTTAGAGAGATCTTTGCATGGCTGGCTTCTACTCAATCAAGTCTCAGCTCAAGCATCACTTCTTCAGATAAATGCCCCACTTAATTGACTCAAGTTCATTCTCTTTTATTTTCTTCATTGTATTTGTCATCCTCTGAAAAAACCTTATGTTTTTGCCTATTTGATAATGTCTACAACTTCCCCTGCTAACAGAAGTCTTGTTCTGTTATGTTTTGTTCACCACTGTACTTCCAGTATTCAGAAGAGTATCAGGTATATAGTAGGTGCTTAATACTTATTGAGTGCATTAATAAAGGAATAGTTAGGAGATAGTCAGATGTCTGTGACGAAGCTTCACTCTTCTGGTTTACTCCAAGTGGGACCTATAGGAAATTTCTGGGACATCCAATCGTAAGGCTACATTAATGGCAAAACTCTGTCCCAACTGAGTAAGTATGGTAGTAAGGCTTGTTTGTCTTTTTGTTTGCAGGGGTGGGGTGATGAGGTTACAGTAGTGGTGGCAGTGATAGTACAGGTGGTATGCTTCTCAAGCTACAGCATGAATTCTGAGAACTCCTTGTCTCTCCTTCCACCCAAACCAATTCTGCTCATTCCAGTTTGGTTCATAACATGACTGAAACATTACCATGCCTATAGTTTGAAATTAGTTAGGTTCAGAACACAGTGAATCCAAATTTACAGTAATAAGAGGAGCTGAGTAGCTATTTATTAATTTCTTTCCTAGCATGCACTTTATTTTTCTTCATTTCTAATATTATTCTGAACGTCCAAACTATGACATTTGAATAGTACTGACTCCACTCATGGATTTAAGCCAGATTTTGTAATGGGCATACAACACAGGCATAAAGCCAATGAATACACAGCATTTCTATGGTCTTTTCAACTGAAATATAATTGAGCATGGGATCTAAACTGGATCAATGCAATTAATCCAGTATTTTTGCTGTGAAAATAGAGATATGGTATCCCTCTTTTCTATTTGTGCCTGGTGTATGGAGATGTAAGTCTAGGAACTGCAATAGCAATGAGGGGAGAGATTGGAGCTGATAGGAGGTCATATCGGAACGGTGTAAACCCAGAGGAAGTGGAGTTGAGACAAGGAACTTGATGATATTTTGTAAATACCAAAGCAGACTACATCTGAAGTGAGATCTATTCATTTTCTATATCCTGAAATCAAAATATTCTTAATAGATACCAGGAAAACATAGATCTTCATTTGGGCTCTATTTCTATCTCTGGTATCTGGGGTACAACCTGTTGCAGACAGTGTCAGTGCTTTGCCCAGAAGTCCTTTTTTCCTCTTTCTGTTTTTATGCATTTTCCTCGCTTTGGTGTAACAGCCACATCTTCCTGGGCCACTGGTACCACTTGTCCCACAAGTAGCAGAGAGCCTGAGAGTTTCCCAATGACTGTCTAGTCCAAGGCTGGGAAGGGGAAGTTCCCTTGCCTTGACTGGGACAATGCTATGGCATAACATACACTCCTGTGATCCGGTGCCCAACATCTGTCTGAGCATGCCCTATGCCTGGCTTCCTCTGCTTCCTATCTTGCACGTCCCTCGTGAATCACTGGCACACAGATCTTCATTTCAGGGTGTCCCTGTCAATTGTTGGCAGAAAAGGTCCAATAAAAATATATAACTAGGAGAAGTTTCTCTTTTCTCTAGTTTTTACTGGCTCCAAAGAGAACAGAGAGAGCCCATCTGCAATGCAACTTCACAGACTCTTCTAATCAAATATTCAGTTTTGAGTGTGTGTGTTTCCAAGATATATAAAGTTTTAGAACTTCAAATTCATAAAAACTTATAGTATTCCAGATTTTAGCTTTTTATTTTATTTTAAAAAATTTTAAATTTATTTTGAGAGAGACAGAGAGTGGGAGCAGGGGAGTGACAGAGAGAGGGAGAGAGAGAAATCCCAGGCCGTCTCCACACTGTCAGCATAGAGACAGATGCGGGGCTTGAACTCACTAATCAAACAGTGGGATCATGACCTGAGGTGAAATCAAGAGTCTAATGCTTAACCGACTCAGCCACTCATGTGCCCCAGATTTTAGCTTTTTAAAATGGAAAATTATTCCTCAAATATTTGAATCCTTGTATCTGTTCACAACATTCTTTCCCACAGTGTGCTATATTCTCTGTGGAGGATTTGCATTCGGGGGTTGTAGTGAAAATATACTGCTGTTGCAGGACATTCAGCTGAGAAACTACTGATTGTGCCTTCAAAGTCTAATCTGTGGTATGAATATTTTCTTAGTTAAAAAAGGAACAACCAGAAAAATACTGTGACTAATAGTATACTGAAATAACACCAACACATATGTGTGATTGGATGGACTCAAAGAACTAAGTGCTTTCTAATCTACTATTTTTATAGAACCACATGAGTCTCTGGCTGTAAGTTTTATGCTCTTAGTCTCACAATATATATATGTATATATTTTTCCTTTTATGGAAAAATAATCATTCATTTTATAAAGTTGACTTATAAGTCAATATTAGTGGACAAGTAGTAAGAGGTTTCAATGTGGATCTTGGTGAAAATTTTCAAAGAGCAATACTGGTAAATAGTTAAAAACCAGTAATTATGTGGGGTATCTGGGTGGCTCAGTGGTTGAGCATCCACCTTTGGCTCAGGTTATGATCTCATGGTTCATGAGTTTGAGCCCTGCATTGGGTTCTCTGCTGTCAGTGCAGAGCCCACTTCAGATCGTCTGTCCTCTCTGTCCCTGCACCTCCCCAGCTCATGCTCTTTCTCTCTCAAAAAACAAAACAAAACAAAACAAAATAAAACAAAAATTATAGGCCATGCAATCTCTTAAAGGAATTTGCCACATTATAATCATATGTTAGAAAACCTTGAGTGTTGTTTATATTCAGATATCTACTACCATTCATATGTATTAAAATGGTTACCTACCCAGGATCTTGATGTCTTTTCTGTAGAGCATCACTACCTCTGAGCTGGTAAAATTTGATGCGTTTGGATAAATAATCAGTATTAAGAATTGTTGCTTTAATTAAACAGTATAATCTGGAAGTCATTTAGTTACCCAATAGCCTCAACACCAAGACTCTTACAAGCTGCTTTCCGTGGCACTCTTAATGTATTCTGATAAACACCATCTGTAGTTTCTAGTGGACAAAACGGATGGATAGATAATAATACTTGTGCAAATTATATCATCGGGTGAGTTGTTGAGGGCACTGGACCTGAGAATTCTGAAATTAATAGTTAAGTGGCTAAGAAAGTCTTATAGAGATTTAAATGAAATGCCAAATATAAGCGGTATGCGTGGTTTACTCGCCTCTGAATTTCATTACTGGGCACCACACTTCCAATAAAATACAATTAAGCAAGTTTTGGATTTAGGCCCATAATGAATAAAAACAAATACAACATGGGCGTTTAGGGTTAGTCCTGAGTTAAAAATCTGGATTGTCCCCCCTACTTTTAAGCTGTGTGATCTGAGACTGCCTAGATAACATCCTTCTAAGTCTTATTTTGACGTTATTGTAAAAATGGGCATTAAAATATCTTTTGTGGGGGGTTATTGTAAGGACTAGGTGAGTTGATGCATGGAAAACACCAGATTTATAGTTGGCTCTCAATAAACGATAGCTATTATTACCATTGTTGTGAGTGGTAGAAAACACGTAAGATTAGAAAATTACTTATGGGTTGAGTGCTACTTTCAATCCATAGTGACACTAATCAAACTGGGATGGTTGGTAAGGATTTATGGATTGTTCAAACAGCCTTCAGTACCGCTGGCTTCTTTGTCATCATCCATAAAATTCAAATCAATAGTAATTTTCAATGTGTGTTATATGTATGGTACTGTTTAGGCACTAACAGAACTAGAGATTCTTGTCTCCAGTAGTCTACAAGCAAGTGGGGCAAACACATGAGCCTATGGCAAATTGTAAGATAAAGTATGATAAGTGCTCAGGTTTTTAAAGCAATGGTTGTCATCTGTCTTAAGGTGACAGAGGAGGAAAACGAAGGAAAACAGCAATGCTGCCATCTTTTATTGTAACATTAATACATTTGCGAAAGAGAAATCTTTGGTTATGTAACTAACAAATGACAGAAGTAGAATTCGAACCCTGTCTGTCCAATCCCCACAATGATGCTTTCAAATTCTATGCTAAATATCATACACTGTGCTAGATGCTGCAGTTTTCATATATCATAATTGATACTGGTTTTCTTAGGTTGGAATGGATACACTTAGCTGCTGCTTGGCTGCTTGGGTTTTCCTATACAATTCCACTCTGATGGTAATCCTTACTTAGAACTTCTCCCAATATCTTGACTTGAAAAGCCGGCATAGAAAGAATGACCATAAGCAGTAAATGAAGTCATGCAGTCAGGACTGTGTGGCAAGAACTACTTCCTGCTTACAAAGTCATCTCATTGTCAGTAGCTGCCTTTCCTCATTACTGGGCAACACTTTATGAAGACATTTCAATAGGTTTCCTGCTTTAATCAGCTGTGCAAATGATAACACCACCCTCATGAGCAAATAATACTGAAAACTGAGCCACATGGGGAACAAATACCCAGACTGCAACTCAGTAATGAAATTATTTTGGGCAAGCTTACTCATATTTCTGTGGTTCTTTTTATCTCCTTAGAAGTTCAGGAATAGGGGCACCTGGGTGGCTCAGTCGGTTAAGCGTCTGGCTTCGGCTCAGGTCAGATCTCATGGTTCGTGGGTTCGAGCCCCGTGTCGGGCTCTGTGCTGACAGCTAGCTCAGAGCCTGGAGCCTGTTTCAGATTCTATGTCTCCCTCTCTCTCTGACCCTCCCCTGCTCCAGCTGTCTCTCTTTGTCTCTCAAAAATAAATAAAAAGCATTAAAAGAAAATTAAAAAAAATCTTTAAAAAAAAAAAGAAGTTCAGGAATAGACAAATCTGCCTATACAATTCCATCATTTCTATTTTGCATCATGATTATTTACACAATTATTTTATTTGTCTTACCCGATGTATAAGCTACTTCAACGCAGCAGTTAGTGTCTTGCACATGACCAATAATTATTAAATGAACGATTCATAAAATGGAATTATTTCCAGTGAATGCTTGTATGTTTAATGCTCAAGAAGACTGGCAGTATTGGATTATATAACTCAGAACAGTGATGAAAGCTTTAAAGAGTAAACACTTTTTTAGCTTTTAAATTGCTTGAAGTTAGAAGCTGTAAACAAATGTCAAATATTTTTATGGTAAGAGTGGGATATACCAATGATGTTTAATTAATGATTTTGAATCACTAGAAAATGAGAATGATTCATAGTGCAATCAGCATTTTTTAAAAATTCCAAATTCTATGCTTTCTATGGGATTTTGCCCCCTTCCCACTTTTTTCTCCTCTCTGGGACCTGGAAGAGCCCCTGGAATGACCTCTTTAAATGCTAAGCTTTCTCTATTGCACTTCAGTGTGCAATCTTTTTCTCCTTCTGAAAGCTGGAGGGAGCTTCCTGAATGATTGATTGGTGAGGTGTCCCCTGGACACACTGGTGCAAACACCATGCAACCACTGATTGATGTGCTCGCTCTTTCACGAGCACATTCATTTTCTCTTCTCTAACTCACACAATTTATTCATCCCACGATGCATTTATGCATCCATTATCACTGTCTTTCAATTTTTAACCAGGTGAAAAGATGAAAAGTTAACACTTATAAGGTTATAAGGCTTATAAAGCAGGCCTGTCGTAAGTAAAATATCTGATCGTTCCATATATCTAGAAGAATATTTTCTGAAGAGTTTCTTTTACTTAGATTAGTTACAAACTTAGAACAACTCTGGGAAGGAAGGGGCATGAAGTTATAGACTTGAACTACAAACTACTACTACATAGCTGAGTGGAGTCAGCTACTAACACCAGAGCTAAAATAGGGATCAGAAGATCAAAATTCCAGTTGGAATCCTATCATTGCTTGTGAGCTTGAGAAAGTCAGTTAAACTTCTTGGGGTTCAGTTTCCTTATCTGTACAGTGTGAAGCATGAACTAGAGCTCTGAGGCTTCAAAGTCTCCTCCTAGCTACAATGCGCAATGATTCTGTAACTGCCATCAACAGGTAGCAACATCGTGAAGAAATCTGACACTCATGAGAAATTTAAACCAAAGTCATTACACTTTTGGGAGGAGACCAATCAGGGTACATATTGTTAATGTGATTTAAATATGAACACCATGCCCACTCAGGAAAAATATGAATAATTTATAAAAGAATCTCTCATCTAACTCAAGATTCTACCAAATGAGAAAAAAAATTCTCCAGTCTACATTTACATTAAGAACAAACATTAATCTTATTAACAATGCTGGGTCACTTTTTTCCATTGGGGTAAAGAAGAGGCATTATGAGGGAAAGTAGAAATTTAGCTTAAAAATTGGTTAGCCTTTTGTTTTACAAAGAAGAGAAAGCTTATCTGATATAAGAGAAGGTTGATTTTACTTTCCAACAAGACCTATTTCCATCTGGTTCATCAGTCCAAAGAACTGCAAAGCAGCCCTTTCACATCAACCAAATCAATACGTTTTCACCTTTCATGAAATTAAGCATTTTGAAATGTCTTCCCCCAAGAGTCTCCCACAATGACATACTTTACGGTGTTTATCTGTGAGAAATTTTAATCACAGAAGAAGATGTAAGTAATATAATGCCGGACATTCTGAAGCAAATGCTAAGGAAGTCTGAGAGATAAGTTTCATTGGCAGGTCAAAACACACTGGTGAACTTCTACTTATTCATTAATTCAGATAATATTTGTTGAGCAGTTAATTGTCAGGTGCAGTCTTTTGTTTATTTCGTTCATCTGTGTATCCTTACCGAAGATGACACATAGTCAGATGATAATTTGTATGTTGTGATTCAGCTAGCCTACCCTACCCATTTCCCTGTCAGTGTCTCCCTTTTGAGTACTATTTTTCTTCAAAGCTCTGCCTGCCTTTTACTGAGCAATGGGATTAGTGCCAGACCGCAGTAAGCAATTTGTTCATCCTTGGAGAGCACATTTGCACTACCCCATGATACAGGCATTTAAACGATTTTATTCGTTCACCTGTGTTGAACATTAAGGGGGTAAATTTTCAGTCCAGGGATTTGGCTTTAAAATTCCAATTGATGTTAATGAGAATTTGTAATGAGCCCCTTCTTCTTAATTAGTGGCACCATACCTGTGACTGTAGGAGGCATGGTTTAGACTTGGAGAGCTTAACGAGGTGATAACAAGGAGAAAATGTTTAAGCCTGGATTTTGGCCTGGTCCATACTTTACTATGCAAACATACTTTAGGAGCTGATGCTTTAAAGTAAATTTATTACCTGGCTTTTATGACTGTGTAGACCTTTCCTAAGAACAATCTGTCTTTTCTATAAAAATACTCGTGTTCCATAGAAAAAGAGCGACACAGAGGAAACTAAATCAAAGGAGCAAGAATAGGATCCGACTTTCCCTCCTTGTACATGTAGAGCGAATTTGATGTTGAAACAAACGATCTCTCACTGTTTTGTTTGCCTCAATTAAGGAATACCACAGCTTATAAAACTCTTTCCACACTGAGGGGCAAAATTTTGTTCTTTAGGGAAATTGAACCTGTAAATATCATTCAGGATATTACAAGGATGATTTAAGGAAATAAGAATCTGGCTTTTATAGCATTTTCCCTTGAATATTATATGATCATTATGGCATGTGGGTAAAAACACAAGTTTCGATCTTGCAAATTCTATCCACTTGAGCTGCTTCTTACTGCTACAGCACATGACCTAATCCAAGAAGAATAAAATAATCGCAGAATAATAAAATTTTCACTGTACCTAGCAAAGGACATAAAAGTTGGATTATTGATTTTGTTTGAATGATGTGCTGTAATTTCATACGCCAACAGAGTGGAGCACAAATCCTGGCCTGCCAGCTTTCATTACTGGAATTCACTTTCTTGCCACCAAGTAACTTCTACCGAGTCACAAAATAAGTCTGGATTTCTCAACTTACTGAAAATGAATCTCTTTAGGCCAAGGTAATTAATAGGAATTGAGGACTACAGATCTGCTTCATTTGGGAGAAGAGGGAAACAACTGAACGCAGATCTGTTACCATTTCATTTACAATTTCACTTAACAATATTCCCGTGCCAAAGATAAAGGAACATGCATACAATTTCTAAATCTTTACCATATCTCTTGGCCTCCTTGACATATTGTTTTTGGTTCTTTCTGTTGGTTCCACTGTGCTAGTTTAATAAATAGTAATGGTAAAAGTAAAAAGCTGTACAACAAAACAAGAATTAGGGGCACCTGGGTGGTTCAGTCGGTTGAGTGTCCGACTCTTGATTTCAGCTCAGGTCATGATCCCAGGGTCTTGCATCTGGTTTGGTGCTAGGCATGGAACCTGTTTGAGATTCTCTCTTTCTCTTCCTCTCTGCCTCTCTCCCCTGCTTGCACACACACTTTCTTTCTCTCTCTAAACAATACAACACAACACAGCACAACACAACACAGCAAAACAAAACAAAAAACAAGAAATAAAACCAGGTAGAAGTCAAAGTGGCCACGTGTGATCATTGTATATACAGTTTTGCTTCAGCTATAATACATTCATAGAGATAAACCTAAGAGTTAAATTGTACTGATTTTTAAGGGAAAATGTGAGAATGACAGTACAAAATCAATGGCAAACAGTGCAAAGGGCCTGATCCCATGTCAGTTTGTCCATGATGCAATTCTTATGTATAAAAAATTAGAAATTCATTTGTAACTAAAGGTATATACTATGCAAGTGACAAATTATCTCTGATTTACTTAAATGGGAAGAATTTTGTAACATAAACAATATATGCCAAAGAAATTAGAATTTCATACAATCAAGAGAAACTATGGATATAATTCCCAATAATGGTTATTATATAATTAAATGACAAGTAATTGTGAAGCTTTATGCATTATAGTTTTTCTTCCATCCTCCAATAGTATCTAGTGAACACATGTCGAAAGTACCAGAGTTAATACTGAATAAAGATGGCAAGCTTATGGATCTAGTGGTAGCTATAGAATTCTATTATAAAACTCCAGACCTATAATTACTTGAAGAACTGGTCCATATCAAGACAAAGGTTAATATCATGGTGGAATAAATTAGGATTGTGCTTCTTTTATTAAAAAATGAGGTGGCCTATGTACTTTCAGGGACCATAGTCCCTCAAAATGTCCCTCAAGAAAGCAGGCTTTTATGAACCATATTTATTCCTGTAGATGAAATTAATCTTCAACTTGAAGAAAACTTGGCATATTTCAGGGAATTAGGAAAGGCTGGTGATTACATAAAAATATTTACATTAGAAAAAATATCTAGATTGAGAAAGTTCACTATTTAGATTAAAACAGGTTTAAGAATGAGAGAATTTTCCTGGTCACCGTCCCTTCTGAAAGCATAAATTCCTTTCCTAAAAATAAAATGAAATCTTAGAAATACTTAAAAAGAATGCATGGTATAAATCTACATTCCTGGGGGTAACAAAGGCATGGATAAATTATTTTATGTAAAATCCTTTATGGTGGAATGAATAATTATTAAAACTTTTAAGACCTTCCACAGTCTTTATACTGGTTATTTCTTACTTCTTGTCTCTTTGCAGGACAGATTTATAATCTTGGTACTGCTTAAATAAAGTGGAGAGTAGAAAGTAATATGCTCCTCCAATTTGGAAGTTAAGAACAACTTTAAAAATAGCATATTAGCTCTGAAGTTGGAGCTGATAATGTCTTTTCTGCTATCACTTAAGTTTGTGCGATATGTTCGGGAATGGAGAAAACTGGCACAACATAAAATTAGATTAAAATACTTATAAGCAGACATTCAACCAATGTCTGACGAAATTGTATAAGATACAATCTAACGGCTTAACATCACCAGAAGACTAGAACTTCCTGTGTCTTCAACAGAAGAGGCCAACCAGCAGGAGTCCTACAGCAGGGAAGAGAGGCTTCTGGTTAAAATACAGGACTTAAAAAGTCCTCACCACAGTGTGTAGTGTTGTAAATATCAGAGAAACTGACATTTCATAATCTTCAAACTAAAAGCTTGGGCTTATTTTTCCATTCAGGTTGACGTAACAAAGCAGTTCAAATTTATGTTGGAGGCTAATATAATCTCAAGGTTTTAAAGGTACAAGGAACACATTATGCAAAAATTCTTCCGTGGCATTTTATAACTAATACTGCTGAATGTTATTTGAATTTCTTTTTCAGAATGAAATTAGAGTAATGGTGACCCACGTATTAAATGCCTAAACCATTCACGAAGCACTTACTATATATTGTTTGTGGATAGGTCTGGAAATACAAAGACAGACAAGCTCCAGGAATCCAAGAAACTGAGAATGAGAAAGGAGAAGTGGAAGGTGGAGGAAAGCCTTGAAATAATGAACACAATAGAAAGTGACAACTGTTTTAGCAGAGCCATGTGTAAAATTGAGTTAGCATGCAGATAAGGAGGTAGATTTTCATTGTGATTTTTAGCTTTGTATATGGCATTTTACATTTAGTTTTTAGATGTATATTCCCATATACTTCCAATAAGTTAGTGAGTTAATCACTTTTGATTTGTGCTACGAGTAGTTTTCATGAGTTGTATCAAGAAATCTACATATGTGCTTAATTAGTCCTCCTTGAGAAAAGGTTATAGTTATAAAACTGGTGGCAGGCTGTGGCCTATGGAAGTTTCTTTTTGAAAAACTCTGTCTCTAGTTACACAATTGAATTGAATCATGATTTGCACAACCTCCTAAACTAGAGATGCCAATCTTATCCTTTGTTTCTCTATTTTTCTGTTCCCCTCCCCCAATTGGTTATGGAATTTTACTTATTCTGCCTCAGAAATGTCTCTTTAATCTGTGTATGTCCTCTCCATTCCCATCGCCACTGCCTCCATCCAGGTTCCCACAATGTCTTTCCTGTCACCCTTCTCTTTTGTCCTTCTAGCCCCAGATGTCAAGTTTTCTTTCTAAAAAACAAGGTGGATCATGTCATTCTCATACATAAAAATTACCTACTCGCTTTGTTGTCTGAAGGATCTGACTAAAACTTCTGAGCTTGGATACAAAATCCTTCATGCTTGGGCTCCAATCTACCCTGTCCAGGTGCCATATATGCTTGCCACAACCAACATCTCCTACTCACCCTCACCCCCCAGATACACTAGTCTTTTTTACAGAAGGTAGAATCACTCTTTCTCTCTCTCTCTCTCTCTCTCTCTCTCTGGGATTTCTCATCTTCTTCCCTGGCAGTTTTCAAGACATCCAGTAGTTTGTCAGCGACCGACTAAAACCTTTGGAGTCTCCTAGAGTTGGCAATAAAGTCTGTCATCAGCACTTGTACAGTGCTTCAGTTCTTATCTTTGTCACTGCCCTTCCCATATGGTTCATACATGTCTTACATGCCCCCTTCTCCTTATTTATATCTTATCCTATTGACTCATCGAATCTCTACTTCCAACCCAGTGTGTCACATAAAGTTTACTCCATAAGTAAATATCCAGTAAACCAAAGCAAATGCAACTTGATAATACCACTAACAGTATTACTAGGATTAAATAATGTCAGTAGCAAATAATTATATAACATGGTGTGACCGACACTGTTCTAAATGTTTTACGTATTACATATATTAGTTCATTGAATCTTCATGCCAATGGCACTACTGGTATCTCCATTTATAGAAGAAAAAATTAAACCACAGAGAAATTAAGTAATTTGCCCAAAGATGCTTAAGGCTCCCCCAAATTTCCATAAAAGATATTCATTCAATGGCTTTAAAAGAAACAAACATAGAAACAAACAAAGGTTTTGTGTTCAAAGTAGTTTTGGAAATCCTAGGTTAAACAGACATAAATAAATTTCCTACTGCAGGACTCTGTGGAGCCTTAGCGCTGCCAGCAAGTGCTGTGACGGTGTAAAATATGCCCTGGTTCTCTAGACATAGCCTTTTGGTGACCAAGTCGTCCACCAGACTAGTAGTCCATGAAGTATACTTTGAAAAACACTGTTAGAGGGTTATTTAAGGTGACACAATAAAATGTTATCAACGAATACTTGCATGTCACTCTCTCTTCCTCTCCTTCCCAAAAGAGGTCTTAAGTCCCATGGTCCTGCCTAAGGTCAGAGGTGAACAAATAAACTGTCAGACAGTAGGGAATTTTCTTTCTTCTTTCTATCCTCCCGATTTACTTAAATTACATATTAAGAAGCACTCAACAACTTTTTTTTTTAACTGGTGTCACATATAGTTCTTAAACTACAGGGCAAAGACTTTTATATTACAGCTAGAAAACGTCAGCAACTTTCTATGCCTCGTTGAGAAATGTACATTACAGTCCTATCAACCTTCCACTGAGCCTCTACTTGTTTCTGAAGGCAGCAAGCAGGATGTGCACAGGGTAGAAATAAAAAGACCTGAGTTTGCACCAGCTAGCTGTGAGGTCTCACTGTATGCCCAAGTTTCTTTAGCTGTACATTAAGGATATTTGAGTAGCGATCTCAAGTACAATCTAATTCTAAAAGTCAAAGACATGCAGATTGCTCCTCCAAATTCACTAAAGTATAGAACAGAAAAACAATAACTAAATATCTAAACTACATTGTTGGGAGTTTCTCCCCCATATTATAAAGAAACTTCTGTCGACAAAATTAAATATAAATTGTAGGTCGTGGAAAAGCATCGTCAGGAGAAGTGAAGAACAGGAGGTAAGAAGAATAAAATTCTTACTGCTTCCTTGGTAGAGACAGTTTTTTAGGCTAGAGAAATGGCAGATTCTTATATTCTGGTGTACAGGAACCATATGAATAAAACATGGCTGTGCAAATGAACTCGCAACCTTATTCCAAAGTACCATTCGGGAATAATACGTTTAATGTCTCATCAACTTCCCCAGAAAAGTGAGAGTAAACCTGTGCACACAGACAAAACAACCATAACAAAAACCAAGGTAGAAATAAATCTGCTCTGGGGAACAGATTTGATCGACATTTGAAGGTTTTCAAAACTCTAAGTAATATGCTAGTCACTTAAAAATATTCCCACATTTCTGCCTTCTCCCATCATTCTATGCCTTAAGATTCATCTGTCAACTTTGATGCATCTTTTTAAGTACCCCTCCAAGCCTAAAAATCCAGACCACAGAAGAGCCCTCTTTGCTTTGAAACTATCTGATCAGTCCATAGATCATTTACCTGCAAGGATTATTTGGTGAAGCTAAAGCGGCACATCCACCAGCAGCATCTGAGGGCCGAGGCGGCTGAACGTGAACAACAAATTGTCATTGGCATCCCATTTATGAACCTTCAAACAGCATCAGATCTTTTCCATGGGAAACCAGATCAGGTCAGACTAGAGCTGAATATTTCTTAACAAGCTAACCATCAAAAGAATTTACGTTTTGAATAAAAAGGCTATCATTTGTTGATTTGAATATCAAAGGGATCCACTGCAAACTCCCAGTCTAGAAAAACCTCCCTAAGCTACACTAGACAGGTGTTTAATAATCTATTATTAAGGCACTATTTTAGGTTACTCAGAATTATAAAAAATAGCTGTAACTGTGAAGCTGCAAATGGGACTGCACAAAGAAATGAATGCTATTAACATACTATTAACAATTCAAAAGAATGAGTTGACATACCAATCAAACTTGTTAATTGACTGTCAATGGCCTGTCCCTGAATATACAACATGACTGCATTATAGATTTCAAATGCTGACAGGAAGACAGTTCCATTTGCATTAACTTCATAAACTGATCAACAACCAAACTGCCACATACATTTATAATGGGAAGCTGAATCATTTCAATATTCATGGAGCTCTGTAATTGTAAATTAGGTACTGGCAAACAATACAATACTGTACGTATTCTAAAATATCCTAAATTTCATTGACCTACTTTCGTTCTGATTTTAAAAGACAGAGAAAAGTTTCATCTTGAAGTGATCATTACTTTAATTTATGGTTTGTGCCTTAGGCAAAACGTGTTAGCAATCCCATTTGCAACTGTGGTTTACAGAGGCAACTCTAGAAGCATCTGTGGTCTAGAAAATAGGAGTACAAAAGGTGCTGCGCAAGTGCTCTTGCCTTAGTTGGGGATTTTGAAAACAGAAATATGAAACAAGATGGTATCAATTCCTTCGGTGATGACCAAATGATCCATTATGACAAGATGTTTAGCAAATAAACATTAATAGAATAAAAAGAAGTTTACGGATTCGTCCTGTGCTGGGGCTTCCTCAAATCTACTTACACAGCCCTGCTGCTGTGAAACCATACTTCAAAATCTTCAATCATCCATCAGTTTGGGAATCAATAGAGTAACAGTGAAGATAAATGAGCGCTAAAGATTATGGCTAACAGAGGCTTCATGAGAAATGATCTGAAATTCAATAGTTATCAGCATGGAAATAGTCCTTGCAGATGCCTCTATGACCTCTTCAAGAATTAACACTGATTTCTTTAAAAAGTTGTTTCCCCCGAGGTAAATGTTACTTTTATCTCTAATATTTTTCTCTGATCGTTACCTATGCATGACTTCACCAGCCACTGGAGGTTGCTCTGTTGGTGGAGGGATCCTGGAGAATTTGAATGTGTCTTCACAATTTTGAATGGGCCAGTTTACTCTCATTAGCTTCTGTAAAACTATGTTAAATTTTTGTTGTTGTTGACTTTCCCAACCATTGTCTATTGGTAGATAATTAACCAAATGAGTTTATTTGTTGAAATGGGGGGGGGGGTAGCCCTAAATACTTTGAATGTTATCCTTAGAGGATTACTCATCTGATCCATTAAGATTTTAAAAATCTATGTACAAATAAGCAACAGTATATACTACATAAAAGTAAATGATATATATAAAATATGTCTGTATACAAACCTATATAAATGTTTATATATAATACATTATGTATATACTGTACTTACTTCTATTTACACATATAAATGTACATATGTAAATACATATGCTTTTTAACATTTATTTTATTTATTTTTATTTTTTTAATGCTTTATTTTTGAGACAGAGAGACAGAGCATAAGAGGGGGAGGGACAGAGAGACAGGGAGACACAGCATCTGAAGCAGGCTCCAGGCTCTGAGCTGTCAGCACAGAGCCCGACACCTGGCTCAAACCCATGAGCTGTGAAATCATGACCTGAGCCGAGGTCAGAGGCTTAACCTACTGAGTCACCCAGGCACCCCTGTAAATACATAGATATGTATACTATAGATATTTAATAAACTTTTTATTTACAGTCATTTTAGATTTACAGAAAAGTTGCAAAGGATAGTACTGTGTGTATAACAAACTGCATCCAGTTTCCCTTATTGTTAGCATCTTACAGTATCATGGCACATTTGTCACAACTAGTGTACAAATACTTATACATTAAGTAAACTCCCAGTTTACTTGGATTTCCCTAGTTTTTAGCTAATGTTCTTTTTTCTGTTGCAGAATCCCATCCAGGCTACCGTATTACATTTAATCATCAGGCCATCTTTGGCTCCTTTGACTGTGACAGTTTCTCAAACTTTCCTTGACAAAGGAAACCTGACAGTTTTGAGTAGTCCTCGTCAGGCATTTTATAAATTATTCTTCAATTTGGGTTTGTCTGATGTTTTTCTCATGGTTAGACCAGGGTTACAGATTTTTGGGGAAGAAGGTCACAAAAGTAAAGTGCCATTCTCATAAGTGATATATTTTTACCTTTGAAAGTTCTCAGGATACTAACTGTACTTAAAATATAATAATTTGTTTACTTAGAAATAAAAGGAAAGTTATTTAAATCATCAGTAATAATATACCAAAGAAGCGGTGTGGCTATAACAGAAAGTCACTCTATTACTAACTGGTAGTACCAGAGATGTCAAGCTATGTGTTCACTGTAGGTTTTGGCCATGTCTGGGCATGTCCGTTGAACTGGTAGTTTGAGTCCACCAGGGATGCATTCACAAGAGAGGGAGCCAGGCAGTAGAGACAGGAGTGGAAGAAGACACATCCTGACCAAAGGGAAAAGAGAAAACTTTACAAGTATGGTTCAGGGTCAGTGGACAAACTTGGGGTGGGGGGCAGTGGGGATAAGAGTAGTGGTGATCTTGACTACATCATTTCCAAACTTTAGGGCAAGAAATGTACATTGAGAGCATAGAGAAATTTAAAAAGGGTCTGTTGATAGACATTGGAGGTAGAGGTGCCAACTACTTCAGCACTGATAGAATGTCAGGGTTTGGTAGTGATACGGGAGGGTGTTGGAGACTTAGGAAAAGACTGGGTACCATTCGAATGAACTTCAGTGTCTTCATTTAGCATCTGTAATGACATGAGCAGGTATCACTCCCTAAAGATGACATCAGTATAGCAAACCAGGAAAGGAGGAGAGAAATAGAAGAAGCTCCATAAATAGCCAAGGGTATTTGTTTTTCATTTTTATATAAGCTATTTCTTAGCTATAATATCTTTGGGAAAAATCATAGGACTAGATTTTTCTCAGAGACAGTACAGCTTCTAGTTGGAGATATACCAGATTAGACAGTTGTTTACTTATTGGCCTGACCTATAGTCATACATTCTCTGAGTTTCCTAACCATGAAATGGAATCCAACCTATTTCAAAAAGTTGTTCTAAGACTTTGTAGATGTGAGAGTGATTTGGAAAGGGTAACCATAACTTTAAGTTGACTTCTTGGGTTATATGCCACTCAGGTTCAAGAAATGAGGATTTACATAGGGATCTAATGGACATTATAGGAAACAAAATCTCAGAAAAATGCCTTATGAGCACTGGAACTAAAGTCTTGTGGTTCTAATATTACAAAGTGTACTTTCTTATGTCTTAAACTGGTCTTAATCAACTTGGAGGCTGCCAAGTCCATTGTAAGAATGTGCCAACCACAGGAGTAAGATGTTCAAGAGTCTCCAGTCAGATGAAATTACAATTCTTTTTTAGGTGTCAGCTTTTTCTGCAGGTGTGCTTTCCCACTCCTTCTGTAATTATGACCTATCTAGTGATTGACTTGTGGTACTCCTGAACAGTTTCAGTGTGTTACCCTTAGATCACAAATGCAAGCAACAAAGGGAACTCCACAAATGACCAGCTACTTAATTCACCACTCCATACAGCTTCCCTACCTGTTAGGTTCTGGTTTCTTGTGGATACAACTTCAGCTCTCCTATGGAAGGAACATCACAGTCCCTCCTATTTTAAGACATCTTTCTATGCATTCTTTTTACTTTAGCTGCCTGATACTTGTCCAACCCATATAATTTTGGGGAGGATATTATTCTTTTTTGCTTTTCAGTTTGTGTCAAGCCATTTGATAAGACCATTGTGTGACTGATGGAATGCTTAGTCCATGAGTCTTTCTCTCTCTCTCTCTCTCTCTCTTTTAAATGTTTATTTATTTTGAGAGAGAGAGAGAGGGTGTGGGGGAGAGAATCCCAAGTAGGCTCTGCAATATCAGCCCAGAGCCAAGTGCAGTCAATCTCATGACACTGGGATCATGAACTAAGATGCAATCAAGAGTTGGATGCTTAAATGACTGAGGCACCCAGGTACCCCCTTGAGATTTTCTTGGACAAAAAGCCACTGATGGTATGAGAGGTGGGAGTGGAAGTCATTCCCAGCCCTAAGAGAGAGGAGCCTGGAATTGTTTCCATCTACAAAGGAGATTGTAGGACAGTTTCTCTTGGAAGGGAACAATGGACTTGGCAGCCTCCAGGATGATTAAGACCAGTTTAAGACATGAAAGTAAGCTTTGTAATATTAGTTGGCTGTACAAAATCTAAACCAATACTTTATTATTTTTTTAATGTTTTTTTGTATGTTCTTTATTTATTTTTGAGAGACAGACAGAGTCAGTGCGAGCAGGGGAGGGTCAGAGAGAGACAGAGACACAGAATCTGAAGTAGGCTCCAGGCTCTGAGCTAGCTGTCAGCACAGAGCCTGACGCCGGGCTTGAACCCACAAACTGTGAGATCATGACCTGAGCCAAAGTCAGATGCTTAACTGACTGAGCCACCCAGGCGCCCCTAAACCAATACTTTAAAGTCTGCTTCTCAGAAAAATCATAAAATTTTAGAGTTAGAAAGAATATTAGAAGTCATCTGGTCTAAAATTTTCAATTCATAATTCTCATATTCATATATAATGAAGTGAATAATTATATAACACAGTTTTTCATTATGCAAGTTTTTTATCTCATAATTTTTAGTGAGAAAGTTAAAGTCTGGGTTAAGTGGTAATGGTTGGAAGACTCTTTAGAACAGTGTTAGGTTTAGAGCTTAATGTCCTTTCTTTTAGTCCAATCTGGCTCAGGAAGCTTAGATATATGTTAATGTGGCAATAAACCCTTCTCAAGATAGGAATTCAATTTTCTTTGAAACATGTTCACTCTTTTTTTTTCTTTTCTTTTTTTGGCCAATAGTTGGACACCTATCTTTTACATGGTTTCATAAGAACTCCTTTGTTTTCACTAGTTGGTGATATACACACCTACAGTTTCTTGAGCTTCCAAATCCTTTCACCTTCCCATATATATATATATATATATATATATATATATATATATACACTGTCCTTCATACTCCATATTTAACTTCTCCTTAAGATTCCTCCTATATGATCATCTCTCCCTCTCTGTCTCCTCTTGAATTCTATTTGGTGTGTTCTGATTTCTATCAGATCTTTGTAGAGGCAAGCTTAAAGCAACACTTTTTGCCCCACTTCAGTCAAAATCTTACAGGGCACTGAAAGAAGAGAATTATTGCTTACTGTGATTTATCCAAAGCAGAGATTTTGCTACAAATATGACTAATGACTGTGCGTATATACTATACCTCCCAGGAGGAGAAGCTGTCTTTGACACATAACCTATCATAGAAAGAAATGATTCATTCCTGTAATCAGTGATAGTATTTATTCACAAGTAATATAAAATAGATGATAAGATTTCAATTACAAAGTGCAGCTGCACAGGAATGGGTTCTGGAACATGCTATACAACTCCCTTTTGTAGTTGCGAGAGTAAAGACACAGAATTTCTTATTTCTTATTGACTTATATTTGAAAGAAAGAGGGAAAAAGGAAGAAAGATCAGGGAAGGGGCAGAGGGAGAGGGAGAGGGAGAGAGAGAATCCTAAGCAGGTTCCACACTGTCAGTGCAGAGCCCAAGGGGGCGGTCTCAAACCCACAAACCGTGAGATCATGGACTGAGCAGAAACTAAAAGCCTGATGCTTAACTGACTGAGCCACCCAGGGACCCCAAACACACTGACAATTTATGTACACAATTATGACAATAAAAGTACACAATTTATTCTTTCTTTCTTTCTCTCAAATTTTTTAAATGTTTTTTATCTTAAGGAGAGAGAGACAGAGCACGAGCAGGGGAGGAGCAGAAAGAGACACACACAGAATGTGAAGCAGGTTTCAGGCTCTGAGCTGTCAGCACAGAGCCAAATGTGGTGCCTGAACCCACCAGCTGTGAGATCATGACCTGAGCTGAAGTTGGATGCACAACCAACTGAGTCACCCAGGAACCCCCACTGACAATTTAAAACAGGTTAACTGATACACAGAAGTAAGTAATGTCATGATGTTTACTATCCAGAATGTAGTCAGAGTCTCGAAGCAAGCTTCTTCTCACCTTCTTTACCAGAATTAAGCCACTGAGCAGGCAATCTCAGTCCTGAAAAAGCCACATGCTTTTAAGGTCATAAACCTCAGTGTAATTTCTCAGATGTCTCTTCAAAAATCACTTTACTTGTGGGTATCTCAAGCTTCTCATCTGGATTTTCTCCCCACAGTAAGTTAGATACAACAAATTGGAAAGTGTCAAGGGAAAGGGCATGAGACTCAAGCTCATGGATGTTACCTAGAAGGGACAGCTGGTCAGTTAGTAGCCAGGGAGGAGACATAAGGACTACAGCAAACAAGTCCAAATAGGGGATAAACAGTCTTATTAACCTCAATAGCCTTTGGGAGAACTACTACTTTATAGTAAAAGAATATTCATGATGTGACCATAAATCTTTAAGAACAAATAAAATTCTTCTTCAGTATATTCTTTTTAATATGCAGGGTGAAGTGAAATATATTTCACCAAGTTTTTTTTTTACTTAAAACATTTAAATAACATAAGTAATCTCAATATTTCACTCATATAGGATATTTTTTTCCTCTATGAATTTAGGATAAATGAAGCAGCTGTGTACAATGGTGGCTCAACTCCATTTAGCTTTGATGAAAAGTCAGAAACTAATTTTCATGTATTTTACCTACTCCCTCTTTTTTTTCTCCTCCCCTATCTCAAGAGGTAAGTTGCTTGACAACACCTGTATTATCTTCTGGTTCTTATTTTTTAGTCTCTGACCTCAGGCAATCCATTTAAGAAAACCTCTCTAGTCCTTCAGAGTAGCTTCTTCCTTGTTTCCAGATGCACGAGGCCTAAGGACATCAATATGATGTGTAGAGGATTCCAGCACTATTGTTACTTAGTGATATTCATTAATTTTTCTGGAAGAACTCTAAGTCATTCCTTTTACCTTATACATTTTCTATATAACATTGTAACAACTACCCATCCTTACAGTTATTCATGTCTTATCTATTGATTTATGAAAAGAAATTCCCAGAAGTCAAAGCCCACAATCTATTAAATCATTTCTTCTTGGAAGTCATTTCTGCATGCCTCGGTCCTTCTTGCCTCGTCTCCTTAGATGACTTAGTTGTTTTTTTTTTTTTTTCTTTAACGGTTGCCCCAAATACATTCCTTATGCAGTTTCATTCGGTTTTTATAGAGAGATTTTATCCTTCCTGACACAGAACAGCGATACATTGTGCCTCAAGCACGGTACCCATAATCACACTGCTCTCTTTGCTGTCGTGCAGAACTGGAAACAGTCAGCTAATCTTAAATCCAGCATTATCTAGAGGTCTTCGTTGGCTTTAAGGGTTCCTCCCCCTCCTCCTGAAGGTCTTTTTTGCTCTGTCTTTTAGTTCGAGTTGAACTTAATTCTCTGCATGATGATTGTTTTTCATGTTCACTATCTTTTGCAGATGCTACTGCATAATTTAATAGTTCCACCTTGATCATTACTATAGTCACAAATATAGATTTGATTTCTCCAAATTATTAGACATAAACTTTACATATAAAATAGAAGTGCTTAGGTAAATTGATGCTTCAGGATGGAGTAAGAATACAAATCTAGTAAGTTAGTGAAAAAAGAAAACTCCTCCTTTGAATTATAAAAGGAATGGGAATTTTACATTAAAGTGACCCAAAGCATAGAGTAAAATAGTTTTAACTGAATTGATACCGGTGAAAGAGAAGTGAACACCATACATATTTAGAAAGTGATATAGGGGCACCTGGGTGATTCAGTCAATTGAGCCTCTGACCCTTGATTTCAGCTCACACCATGATCCCAGGGTCATGACATTAAGCCCTGTGTCAGGCTCCTTTCTAACTATGGAGCCTGCTTGAGATCTTCTCTCTCTGCCCCTCTACCCTGCTTGCACTCTCTCTCTAAAATTAAAAAAAAAGTGTTAAAAGGTAATATAGGGTGAAGACATATATGGCCCTTACACTTTTCTCTGTGTTCACTATCCCAGAAGTTTTGTGTAATACAACTGATTAGAGTCCTAGAAAGACTACTATAACTCAAGACTCCACAGCAGTAAGTATATATATATTTGTATCATTTTTTCCTTAAAGATTTAAATTAGATTTGTTACCAGAGGCTCCTAAAATTTCCCATTTAAAAGGTGATATAATGTTTTTTGTGTAATCTCCAAAGGGCTTCCAAAATAAGAGAGGCACATTTTATAAAATATTTTAATTCTAAGAATGAGTCAGAAAACATTTAATTTACATTGATTTTTTTCTAAGTCTTAAAAATTTTTTCTCTAAGTGAATTTTCAGAAATTAAGATTTCTAAAATACCCATTTATGGAAGATTTTCTTTGCTTCCTAACTGTACAAAATGTCCCTTTATTTTCTTGCCAGATGCTGTAGAGATGATACCTTCCAGGGGTCTTGCCACCAGATTATTCCCATGCTTACATGTCTTAGAGTGGAAACCTAAAAGGGGAGAATCATGCAAAATTTTGCCCTTATAAATCATTAGCAAATTAAAATTTACCCTCAAATAGGAATATGTCTTTAAAATATTTGAATCTTGGGGGACTTTAGCTCAATATGGATAAATAAGTGCCAGAGGAAAACCTCTGTTTGACATGATAAAAGACAAGGCCATAGAATTTTTCTTTTTTTTTTTAAATGTGTATTAATTTGTTGAGAGAGAGAGAGAGAGTGAGAGAGAGCACCTGAGTGGGAGAGGGGTAGAGAATGAGGGAGACACAGAATCAGAAACAGGCTTCAGGCTCTGAACTGTCAGCACACAGCCCGACGCGGGGCTCAAACTCATGAACCATGACATCATGACCTGAGCTGAAGTCAGACACTTAACCGACTGAGCCACGCAGGCTCCCCAAGACATAGAAATTTTCTAATGAAGAAAGACATCTCAGTGGATTTGAACTCACTACTTCTGATAACTAAGGAAAATATTTGTTTACAAGTTTATCACACTAACTAATAATACTCTATCTACATATATGGCATTTCGTCTAGAGTTCTCAGACAAACATCTCATTGGTCTTCTCAACCCCCCAGTAAGACTATCGTACCTGGGAATATTATAGGTATAAATTAGCTCTAGAAAGATTCCTCCATATTGTCTCTAAATTTTTAAGAGGATATTGCCAAGAAAATGTTTTCAATGGAACATAACAGTTTATTTTATTAATGGCTTTTCCCCCTAGTCCATTGATTTTCACTCATATAAATCAAGCCGCATTTGAAAATTCAGGATAAAAGGAAGGACCCAAGTATTAAAATAAGTATTTCTCAAATGTCACAAGTTCTCTTTTCTACTTGAGAGCAAGCAGCAAAATCTATTTCAATAATTTATGCATTGTTTTTTGAGTGCTTTATGAAAATAAAGAGTAAAGTTTTGTTTGTTTTCTTCATTACTCTCTGCTCCATTGAAATTAGATTCCATTTGGCATTCATTTCACTGAATATTTCTTTTTTCTACCACTGGCAATGCCATTCTTCTCCTTCAATATTCTCCAAACTTTGTTCAAAATGGCATTTAAAGTTTCTACTCTCATCTGACCCAGCATTTTAATATCTCTTTCATATTATCTTATGGTCATGCATAAACTATAATAGACTCTCTTTGGTTCTTAGATCTCTCTTCTGGAACTACAGGTTTACAAGTATTGTTTGAAAAACAAAAGGGCTTACTATTTTAATTTTAATTGTAGTTAATATACTAAAGTAGCTCCTGAATTTCCCACTCATGCTGCTGAACCTACCTTCAAACTTAGTGGGTAGGAACTGAACAGTAGCCATGTGGAATGGCCTTTAATTGAGGTTTCAGTTTAATACAACAAAGCACAACACGCATATTCATCTGTTCTTGCATTCATACAACGAGCATTTGCTGAGCGGGGTACTGAGAAACAGAGATAAACAGGACACAGTCAAGACTGAAATGGAATCTCCAATGCAATGTCAACACAGTGTGCAAGGTGTTCAGGGAGCAAAAAGGCAGAGAATCTGACATTGTTGAGAATCAGGGAAAACCTCACTGATGAGCTATTTGGCCTCTATTGGCTGAGAAAGATTATAGCATGAAAAGCAGGATGTGGAAAATCTTCCTAGACATTCAGAAATCCTTGAATGGAAGTATATTATACTCTAATGTTCATAATTATTACTGAGATAAATAATTATGCCCTACCAGATTGGGCCATGCTATTTGTAATCCACACAGTGAAAACAAATCCATCATGTCTACTAGAAAAAGAATTAGATATAAGCTCCAGGTTGTAGGGGCCAGCAAACACAAAATAACATTACTGTTTTGAACTGTAAAGATGGTAAAATACTTTAAATTAAATGTAGACTATAATGAGAATCAGAAGAGATATTTAATCCTAAAATTCTATAAAAAGGAAAGAGCACAATACAAATGTAAGAAACCATTATAATGAAAAAAGAATAAACTTTCAACTTAGCCATAAGAAAGCCAAAAAACTTCCTTTTGATAATCCTTAAATTAAATTTCATTTTTCAGAATGTGTCTCTTTTTCTTGAAGGCATCCACAATCTTCCACATGATGCCTAAGTGTAGCCAGACTGAAGTGACAGTCTTTAGGCATTTCTTCAAAGAAAGGAATAAGATCTGACAGATTCCTTTGCATGAGGGGAAAAGGCATAGAAGGACAAGGTCTGGTGGGAATCTTAACATTACTCTCTCCATCTGCAAGATAGTCCTTCTCTGCTATACTGTGATAATAGCTTCTGAAGGTGTTAGCACCCAGCAAGACATCTCTCTGGTTTTTGTTGTTGTTGTTGTTGTTTAAATTACATAGCTTTTACTTTTGGATTGGGACTTATCTATTGTCTTTAAAAATACACACGCTTATCATCTCTCTGGTTTTTTTTTTTGTTGTTGTTGTTGTTTAAATTACATAGCTTTTACTTTTGGATTGGGACTTATCTATTGTCTTTAAAAATACACACGCTTATCCTGATAATCTGTTAGACTTCAGTTTCGAAATACTAATTTTCACTACTTGACAGGTAAAATATGGAACCAATTTGGAAAACAAACCAAAAAAAAAAAAAGAAGAAGAAGCAAATTGACAAATTAAAAACAACAACAACAACACGGTTTCTCTTTTATATTGCTGTCATATGAGAGCTGTGGCATTACCAGTATTTTGAAGCCACACTGAAGTGTAACTGGCCAGATGTAGCATAATACCTAAATTGCCTCACTAATGGTGGAGATGATAAATGGCTACTTCTACAGTCAAATAACCTTGTTTACCGTTTCAACTGGTTGGCTCTGAATACTAGTACTTCAGAACACGCAGAGGGAATATATTTTTGTAAAAGGACGTATAATATGAAAACTCCTAGGCCCAAAGTAATTTCTCCATCCTAAGTAATGTGAAAGGACTTCGTGATGTCCTAAAAGGCTTGGGCTACTATTTGGTGGTGCTGGCTCTTGCACCAACTGCCTATATATGGGCATAGCCAACAGAGGTGCTGATTATATTCTGTGGACCATGACATTCCACATATGATGCTTACAGGTCCACAAAAGTTTGAAACAGACAGTGTATGGAATAGGGCAATCATTCTATAATACATATATGCAGGAGAGCTATGGTAGCAGGAGGGGGGAGAAGAAAGCATGATTAGACTAAGTATTAGAATAGCTTGATTGGCTTGTATTGGTTTTACAGGTAGATCTCACAAAAAATCAGTTAGGATATATGAAATATGGCTACAGACCAATTGTTAATTCCTGGAAAAGTGGAAATTAAACTTCTAGTTTTTGTTTCGAACTAGCTGGAGGAGGCACTTTCAATCAGTTAATAAAAATTTGGTACTGTGCCAGTCCGAATCCATTCTGATTGGTTAGTGCCTGTTCAATAATGACTGCTAATATTTTGAATATTATTCCTTGTTGGTATCTAAAGGCAGTAGAGCAGGCTACATACTTTTGTTACAATTGTATTTAACAGTACCATATACACATGACTTGAAAATCAAAAAGATAATATTTAAAAGGCTGATAATCCCTTATAATTGTTCTCCATTGTCCTTCCTAACTCTGTATTTCTACAATGAAATAGATATTATACCAGGAGCTTTGCGTGAAAGAACAGAAAGACATTGTTCATGCATTCAAGGAGTTTACTAAGATAGATAAAATGATTAGAGAACAGTTAAGTGCCAAACTGGGTAGAAATGATTATAAAAACCACAGATATTCAGAGGAAGTTATAATCACTGTAGGGAGCAATAAAAGATGATTTCAATGAAGAGATCAGCCATAAACTGGTCTTGAAAGAATGTGAACATTTGAATAAATGAAAGATGAGACAAAGGAAATGTTGCAATCCAGGAAGCGGAAATGTGCACAGACAGTATAAAATGCAGTGAAAAACAAAACAAAACTGAGAGCAGTGGAAGATAAGATTGCCATGGGCCCTTCTCACTTCCAAAGAGCCTCCTCATAAGCTGTGGTTAGCAGGCAGGGAAGGGCTGCGATCAAACTGGGCCAAGTGCCTTGACCTGGACGGGGCCCCTTTTCTCTGGGTGCCAAAATGTCACATGCAAGGATAGATCCTCTTTCTTGCTTCTCTCCTACCCTGGGAACTAGATCTGTAAAAGGGTTAAGGACTTCTTGGGTCAACTAGTTCTCGTTCTGCTGCTGCTGCGGTTACTTTCTCACCCATCAGGCTGAGAGATAAGCCCTTCTCAAGGCAGGGACTTACTTATTCTTACCTACTTATTGCCTGTCTCTCAGTCTGTCTGTCTCTGTCTTCCCCAATCCTACCAGCACTTAGCTTCCCAGGAGTTCTTATTATCTCAGACTTGGTGATTTGTTTATGGCACTATCTGGCCTTTCCAGGATGGGGGGGTTGTGTTTAGGCCTAAACCTCAAATTGCTCATCAGTTTTCTGGAATAATCTGAAGGTTTCAGACACCCTGCTAATACTACATATAATTCATATTCTCATTTGCCATTGCTCTTTGTGTATTTATCTCCCTTGAGAACCTCACTAGGACAAGGGCTGCAGGGCAGGACAGGATATGGGAACTCCTGGCTCTTTTAGCCCAAGGCTCTTCTAATGGGATCCTCATGCTACCATTATGGTCTAATGGGAAGCAGGCAAAATGATTTGAACTTGACACAATATATTAAAAGAACCGAAAGGATTTTGAACAATAAAGTAACAGTAATAAAACAGTGTTGTGGCCATGTCTGCAGAAAGAATTAGGAAGGAGGGAGATGGAAATAGGTAGACCAGATAGATAACAATCCCAGTTGATGCAAGTGGTAGGAAACATGATGAAAGACAGATCTGAGCGGCATTATTAAGGAAAAAAATGACAGGACATGGTGACAAATTCAAATGCAGAAGTGATGATGAAATATTCAAAGGTGACTTGAGGGCTCCCTTTTGGAAAGCCTGAAAGATTAGTGATTTTAAAGCACTAAAGAGAACACGGGGGAGAGTCTACTTTTTTCATTTTTCTTTTTTTGAAAGAGGGATGTAGAAAAAACTTAGTGAAGATGAAATGACTACAGGATATCTTCTAATACCATCCATTTTTTTTGAAACATAAGGTTAGAAGGCAGGAGATCATAAACCAAGTCATGCTACAGAACCACAAGGACAGACAGGCTAATTACCAGACGGCGTAAAAAAAATGAATAAATGGTCTAGGAAAGAACAAAGTGCCAGGAATTGGGCTTTGTGGAAGTAACCTTGGTGAGGGCACTTGTGGAGGAAAAGATAGAAAATGCAAGGCTGACAAGGTAGGAGGAGAGCCAGGAAAGGCCACTAGACAAAAGGAATGAATAAGGAATACTACATAGGTTACATGTAAAATAATGTTGAGATGGTGCACCTGGTTGGCTCCATCGGTAGAGCATGTGACTCCTGATCTTGGGGCTGTGAGTTCGAGCCCAACACTGAGTACAGAGATAACTCAAAAAAAAAAAAAAAATGTCAAGATGGATGTGATCAACACAAAAACTACCATTTTGTTTATATAAATCTCTGAGCAAATACTTATATTGATGGAGCATTTAAAGTAACTTTAATTTTAATCCCCAATTTCTTTGCTGCTATTCAGACTCATTCTGAGTAACCTGTAAAAGTAGAAACCACCTCATGAGGACTATCTGTATAAATCCTTTCATATGTTTGAAGACTATTAATTGTTTTTTAAGCTATTCCTTTCTAAGTTAAGTGATTTTAATTCCTTAAGACCTATAATCCCCTCCTCCCCCACTGGTGTCTTATGAACTCTCCCAAATGTATTATGTATTGATTGTTCCTAAAATAAAATAAAATCTGATTATAGGGTCTGCCTAAAACTATAGGAATAGGGAGAATTTATGTAATTCCTGAAATCTCTGAACACAACAGGGATTACATAAATTCTCTCTATAAGATGTTTTGACTTATGAGAAGTTTCAATCAGTAACTTATTTCAGTGCATTTTAGGACCTCATTTTCTATATATATATATATATATATATATATATATATATTTTTTTTTTTTTTTTTTTTTTTTACATTGCTAAGGCTAAGCTTCTAAACTCTTAAGAATGTTGACTGAAAGACAAAATGCAATCCATAAAGTTGGAGCTTGTATATGTCAACAACTGAAAGAATGATATTCATTGGCATCAATAAGGAAAGTGAGAAATGGGAAATAAAAAGAAACAATGGAAATGGACTTGCAACAGTCCTCAGTCTGTGCTATGTTGCAGTGGGAAGTCATTTTCAGAGAAATGATATTGTGGACAGAATGCATCCAGTTCTAATCTTGTTAGCTATTCTGTTACTTTGTATAGTAAATTAAAGGTAAGAACATTTCAAAGACAAACAAAAACATCAGGGCTTTAGTTCCCAAATATTGGTCAGAAGTATGCAAGGCTAAGTGTTAGAAATTTCCTCCAGCCTTCACAAATTGTACCTCAAGTCATAATATACCGATAATAAAGTTAGTTATAGTTCAATAGTTATTTCTATATATGATTTTGGGCTTGGGGCACCTGAGTGGCTCAGTTGGTTAAACATTCAACTCCGGCTCAGATCATGATTTTGCGGTTTGAGAGTTTGAGCCCCTCATTAGGTTCTCTGCTGTCAGCACAGAGCTGGCTTCAGATCTTCTGTACCCCTCTTTCTGCCTCTACCCCACTCGTGTGTAGTCTCTCTCTCAAAAATGAATAAACATTAAAAAAAGATTTTGGGGTTAATTAATACATTGGTCCACAAAAGCAGAAATTTTATTTTATTTCTTTAAAGCCATCTAGGAAGTCTAAGCTATTTCTTCAATACCCTTTGATATCCTGAAGTACTAAGTGTTCCTTCAAGCTGCTCTTGTATATGTAGGGAATGGCAACTTCCTAGAAGGTTCCAGTTTACCACATATTTTTATTATGGTCATATTTTCTTAATAAAGAGACTGGGAAACAAGAGAATACTTATGAGCTTCTAACACAGACAAGATACCAGGATACATTTTCATTTAATTTGCATAGCAGTGTTATGACGTAAGGATCATTCCACTTTGTATCTTAGTAAACAGACTCAGGGAAGTTAGTAACTTGCCAAAGGTCACATCACTTATAAAATGGCAGAAGTGGGAGTTGAAGTGAAGCCTCTATACCTATAAATACCTTGTTCTTTAGTTACTGGTCTAGTCAGATGGAGAGGAGTTTAAGTTAAGTAGGGCATAACATGTCTATGAAACCACTGGCAGCCAAACATGAGGCTTCTCTACAAAACGGTCAGTCCAGGCAAGCTTCTTCACATTATGAGACTAACCCTATTCCCACAAAACCTCCAGGCAACCAAAACTGCAGATAATTCCCTTAAAATTAGAGAGGTTTATTTGTATTTATTTATTTTTTAAAGTTTATTTATTTTTGAGAGAGAGAGACAGAGTGTGAGCAGGGGAGGGGCAGAGAGAGAGAAACACAGAATCTGAAGCAGGCTCCAGGCTCCAAGCTGCCAGCACAGAGACTGATGCGGGGCTCAAACTCACAAACCATGAGATCATGACCAGAGCCAAAGTTGGACGTTTAACCGACTGAGCCTCCCAGGTGCCCAAGGAATAGAGAGATTTAAATAGAGGTCTGTTGGACATCTGACAGTGCAGAGCTTGCTTGGGATTCTCTCTCTCTCTCTCTCTCTCTCTCTCTCTCTCTCTCTCAAAATGAATAGACTTTTTAAAAAAATAGAGGTCCAATGAGTTAAACCAAAAAATAAGCATTACTCATCCTTCCTGGTTTTTCTTTTTTTGTTGAGTACCTTTCTTTTTATAATTTGAAGTAAAGCAGGAAAAAAAGCATACTCTTTGCATATATTTCCTTAAGCAAGAAGATAAAACAAACATCTGATGAAAACACCCTCAATAATTAAACTTGTTCCAAGAAAGGCATCTGGATCAAGGTGCCATTTCAGGGGAGATGAGCAAATGCAAGGAGCATATGATCCATTCGTTTTGGCTGTTCCTAGTGATACATCACATATAAGAGTCAGAGTAATATGCAATGATCATTCACTCTTTTCATCAAGATTGTTAAGTACTATGCAGGGCAAAGCAGATCCCCATTGGTAATAGAAGTCCCTTGCTTGGGCATATGGGATGGGGACAGGAAGAATTGTAACATGGAAGCTCTGGACCGTGTTCTGCTGTGTGGACTGAAGGAGCAGAGAAAGCTACGCCACAAGATAGAGCAAATGGTGAGACAGAAGCACAGACGACAGAGGGAGTCCTGTTTGCTTCTAGAAGGGCAGTTTTGCTCAGTGTTCAAGGGCATGGACTCCATGACACAGACAGCTGTGTTTCAACTTGACTTCATCGTTTATAAGCTATGTGATGCTGGGCACCTTACTTAAGCTTTTTTCTGCTTTCTTTTCCTCATCTATGAAATGGTGATAAACGGTACCTGCTTTATAGGATCCATTGTGCATTAAATAACTTACATATACGAGTGCTTATACTAAGGCCTGACATCTAGGAAGCACGATGCTATATACTGACTTGTATTCTTCCCAAATTCATATATTGAAGCCTTAACCCCCACTGGACTATATGTGGAATTAAAGCTTTAGTAGGTAATTAAGGTTAAATGGGACCATAAGTGTGGAGTCCTAGTCTGACAGAATTGATGGCTTTGCAAAAAGAGGAAGAGACAGAGGTTGCTCTCTCCCTTGCAGTACGTGCACTGAGGAAAGGCCATGTGGACATGAGGACACAGTGAGAAGGCAGTGGTCGGCAAGCCAGAAAGGGAGACCTCACGAGGAACCAAATTGGCTGACACCAAGATCTTGACCTTCCAGCTTCCAGAACTGCGAGAAATAAATTTCTGTTGTTTAAGCCACTCCGTCTCTGATATTTTGCTATGGCGGCCTGAGCAGACAACGTAAACATGACATAAATCTTTGCCATCATTATTGTTCAGATTTTAGTTCCTGCTTATAGTTCTAATGACTTTCTGAGGGATAGCCAGTTCCTACTTTGAGGTTCTGGGAGATAGTGCAACATCATCATCACCAATCGTAGTGTTTCTGTAATTGATAACCAGAGTTTTACCAATAAATGATATTGGATGTTAATGGAGATGAAAATCATTTGTAGCCATGGCTGGGATGAAAGTACCATGAAGGAGATGAGATTTAAGCTGGAACTTAAAAATGGCTAGACTTTGAAAAGATGGAGAGAGAGAATGCACGGATCCCCGAGAAGACAGCACACAGTTGTGTGTGCTGGGCATGTCACAGTGCTACACACCAGGCTCAAGAGTAATAATCTGAATCCAAAATGTGGATTATTCTATATTAAGTATTCACAATACAGAGAACTATTTACCAATGTGTCTTAAACATATTAAAGGTACAAATGTCAAATTCAGTATCTAGATGATTTAATAAATCTAAAGCAATCTAAAGCACTGTTAAACACGTAAGATAAAAAAATTATTTTTCTCTTTTTTATTATGTTCAGTGAGGATGCTAGCCCTATGAATTCCCTCAATGTTACCCATAACTATCATTGCATAGAATTAGTTTTTAAAAGTTCAAATTCTCTCAGGATTCTAGCTAGTTTTTTAGCTCTTCTAGATCTTTGTCAGGCAGATGATTCTATGCCTTCTACTGATGAAAGCCTCTTCAAATGTAATATTAAAATAGACAGATAATTGCCTGTCTGTCCTTTAGCACCACTTCATTTACAATTCTGAGTGAACTATCCTGTAAAAATCAAAAGGGTATCTAAAGTCTTGCTCCCTCAAGCAAACTCTTGTTTATAGGAGATCTCAAGGGTGAATTTCATCAGTGCTTCCTTTTAAAACTTTAATCAACTATTCTAAAACAAAATTATTAGGTATATTTCCCCAAATAGCTCATAAAACGAAAGGCTCAAGAAAGACATTGCTTGGAAACTATTACTTAAATGTTATTTAAATATGCTGAGACATATTTTGACCCCAGATAATTTTTTTTAATTGAGAAAGCATGTGCCAATAATACATTTTTCATTGTCACTTAAACTGACCAAGAGTAGACATGCCTTTTGACCTGAGCAGGCTGCTGGAAGGCAGCGAACTCATTTTATTTTCTATGGCTTTTCACAAAGTCATGATCTCTCAATATCCATTCTTACCAAAAACCTGGTCCACTCTTTTAGGTATCATCGCTTTTAGAAAGGCATTCATGAATTTCCAGTCTAGTTGAGAAAAGCACTCATTCAGTCAGTCATGGGTTCGTTCCTAAAACGCTGACTGATTATTTTGCGTGTGTCAGGCAAACATTCCAAGCAAAGAATTGCCGAGAGCCGATACACCTTAAGGAAAAATGTGCCACAGAGACATCTACTGTAGACATATCAGGTAACCTATGTCAAGCTTTCCATACCCGCCAGTCCAGAAATTCTCACATGCAACAAATTGCTTTTTTGTTGTGGGCCAGTTTCCTTGTTTTCACTTAAATTCAGTCCCTTGTATATTGTCTTCAGCTAATAATATTTTTCTAAGATGCTTATATTCAAGAGTATAATAATATTCAACTTGTCTTATTAGTCCTTCCTTTTCCAAGATAATCCTTGATCCTTCTGTTTTCTTCACTTAAAAAACTAATATTCCAGATCTTATCCTGCTTTTCTTGCTCCTAAGACATGATTCAGTTTCTGCCCATAGGTTTTAAAGGAGCTTAGTTTTAATCTTTTTACTGGGTTCCTTCTTTCCCAAACTTGAAAAACAATGGCTGAAAAGAACATAGTTTGAAGTCAGGTAGAATTGAGGTTCATAGCCTATTCCACAAGGCACTAGCTGTGTGCTTCTGGAAAAGCTACAAAACCTCTCTGAAGTTCAGTTTCCATACTTGAAAATAGGGATAACCATATTCATCTAAAAGGGTGGCTGTGAAGATTAAATGATAAATGCGGTTTAGCATAAAGAATATACAGTCTTTATGGCTTTGCCCCTGACCTATGACCAGTTGTTTGTTTGGTTTTTTTGTTTTGTTTTGTTTAATTAGGTCTAAACTAACTTGCTTTTACAAATGGTCTCTTATTCTGTGGAGCCAAGCTTCTTCATCTTTGCTGACTGTTCTCATTCACTCTTTGGGTGTTCTCGTATAGTAATAATATGGTCTTGAAAGGGAATGCCATCTTTTCCTGGACCTTGACTCTGTCATATTAGCTCCCCTTCCTGGCCAGATAAGAGCTTTATGCCTTCCTGTTACCAGCTCTCTCCACTTCTCTTGGTGCTCCTAATGACTCGTTACTTCTGTGGTCCTTCTACGCCCTCCAACTCCAGCGAAAGACCCTATAGACTCCCATCATCAACACCACAACACTTTCAACCTAAAGTAAAAACAATGGCCACCATTTCTAGCAAGAAAGATGAT
Source organism: Suricata suricatta (assembly GCF_006229205.1). NCBI lineage: Eukaryota > Metazoa > Chordata > Mammalia > Carnivora > Herpestidae > Suricata > Suricata suricatta. Next base: position 76,049,713 of record NC_043708.1, read on the forward strand.
TTACCTTTATTCATTGAGCAGATAGTGAACACATGGTCTTAGACAAGTTGTGAATGCCCTGGAAAGCAGTTTAGATGCTCCCTATATAAGATTTATGCCACAGAGATATAAATTAATGGTGGGGAGAACTGGTTCTCTAAGAGTTACATTAGTGATTCTTTTGGCTCTGTATGTCTTTGTTGTGGTCATTTCAGATGTTTTATTCTTTCATCATGCATAAATTTAATTTAATTTTATTGATTTTTAACTTTATTTTTAAATTTATTTTTGAGAGTAAGAGAGAGACAAAGCATAAATGGGGGAGGAGCAGACAGAGAGGAAGACACAGAGTCCAAAGCAGGCTCCAGGCTCTGAGCTGGCAGCACAGAGCCTGATGAAGGCCTTGAACCCATGGACCTCGAGATCATGACCTGAGCCGAAGTCCGATGCTTAAGTGACGGAGCCACCCAGGCACCCCTATCATGCATAAATTTTAGAATCTACTAGTTTTAATCCAGTTTCAAGGGGCCAACAGGACAACAGAAACACAATTTCTTTTCTGGGCACACTTCTGTCAACAGGAAAGCTTTCCATTTTAAGTGTGATCTGATCATCTTCCACGGTCAGACCAGTGGCCTTTTCTCTTTTGTCATCTTTTCTCATTCATTAACTGTCACACACTTTCAGAAACTTTGAAAGCCTGATGACATCTCACTCTATGAGCCCAGGATGACCATACCACATATTTACAATTAATATATGTACCATGTAATATATGCAAGAAAAAAATCCTCTGAATCATCTGTGTGGAATAAAATTACCATGTGTGTGAAGGAAATGAAGTGATCTTTTTTTTTACCCTAAGTTAAAATGACTATCATTTGGCTAAATTCTTACCCTGAAATTCTCCAAGGAGCCCTGTCTACATCAAGGACTAACAGACTGCAAAAATTTTCTGGGCAATAAAAATAGTGGTTTAAAAATTAATGAAGAGAAGCAAAATGAGAGAACTTATTGTTCTATTTATTTATTTTATCACTTCAGAAATGTTTTCTAACATAAATTATACATATAGTATATAAATTATTTTATAACAGTCAGTAGGCTGTAATATTTTTGGTCGGGGAGAGACAAGTGAGGTTAGAAGAGTGGGTAAATCGAAAAATGAATAATACAGTGAAGAAATGGGCAGAAGACATGAAAAGGCACTTCTCCAAAGAGGACATCCAGATGGCCAACAAACACATGAAATGATGCTCAGCATCACTCATCATTAGGGAAATACAAATCAAAACCACACTGAGATACCACCTCACACCAGTCAGAGTGGCTAAAATGAACAAATTAAGTGGGAATGTAAACTGGTACAGCCGCTCTGGAAAACAGTGTGGAGGTTCCTCAAAAAACTATCAATAGAACTCCCTTATGACCCAGAAATAGCACTGCTGGGGATTTACCCAAGGGATACTGGAATGCTGATGCATAGGAGCACATGTACCCCAATGTTCAAAGCAGCACTGTCAACAATAGCCAAATCATGGAAAGAGCCTAAATGTCCATCACCTGATGAGTGGATCAAGAAGATGTGGTATATATATATAATGGAGTACTACATGGCAATGAGAAAGAATGAAATCTGGCCATTTGTAGCAACGTGGATGGACTTTGAGGGTGTCATGCTAACTGAAAGAAGTCAGGCGGAAAAGGACAGATACCATAGGTTTTCGCTCATAGGTCTAACAGGAGAAACCTAACAGAGGACATGGGGAAGGAAAGGGGGAAAAAAGGTTAGGGAGAGGGAGGGAACCAAATCATGAAAGACTCTGGAATACTGAAAACGAACTGAGGGCTAAAGGGGGAAGAGAAGGAGGGAGAGGGGTGATGGTCATGGAGAGGGGCACCTGTGGGGCAGAGCACTGGGTGTTATATAGAAACCAATTTGACAATAAGGTATATATATAAAGAAAAGTGAGTGAAGGAAGGGCACCTTTTCTCTACTGTCCTGGTGAAAGGACTTCAGGACCCACATGGCAAGTTTGAGACAGAAATAAGTACAATGATTTTTGTATTAAAAGAAGCAAAACTATGACAGATATAAAAGGAAAATACATGGGTGAATTTCCAAAATGTATGTACATTGAAACATATTAGAGACATCTCCCCTGATGGGGAAAAAGAAAACTATTTGAAAGAAGTATATGGCATTCTTTGCCTTGATTTCTTTTTATTTTCCATTTCCTACACCTTTTCAAAGAATTTATTAGTAAGTAAATATTTTTCTTTAAAATAATTTTAAATTAGACATTACAATAAACATTAATTAATTACTTAATCTGTTTCCTGTATATTTAGAAATAAATATCTAGGGGTGCCTGGGTGGCTCAGTTAGTTAAGTGCCCCACTCTTGGTTTCAGCTCAGGTCATGATCTCATTATCATGAGGTGGAGCCTGGCATTGGGCTCCATGCCAATAGTGGATAGCTTACTTGGGATTCTCTCTCTCTCTGCCCCTTTCTCTCTCTCTCTCTCTCTCTCTCTCTCTCTCTCTCTCTTTCTCTCTCTTTTTCTCCCCTCCCTCTCACTCAAAATAGCTAAATAAAGATTTAAAAAAAAAGAAATATTTAGCATTAAATTCTGTGGAGAATGTGTAGCTAACATTCTCATGTACTCAGGAAAGTTACCTGTCTACCCTGAAATATCTACAAAAAATATCTCTATGGTACATTCATTATTAAGCTATATTGGCTCGATGACATTCTTGGTTGACTCAGTCATGATTTTCTTTGATTGTCTTTCTTGAGACTACTTGCCCACCATAGAGAAACCTAAAGAACAACTATAAAATGATAGAGTTAATAGAGACAGCTATTAACGTTTGGCCAAAATAATAATAAAGCATCCAAACACCACTAATAATCTTTGAGACAACAAGCTTATTAAAGAAGATAGGTTAGTGAAAGCAGAATGGAAAACAAGTATGATTTGCTTCCTCAAGTTACCTGTACTGGGCAAAAAAAAATTATACCGCTTTATTCTCAAATAAATTGGTGATCTGGGTTGCATCACAAAGTAGAGGGACAAAGAACCACAGATCAGATACCCTTCTGTTAACATGATGATTACCGGGTACTTTGATAATGTAATGAGTTTTCCAGGCAAGCACCAAGAACTGAATCCAGTCCAGATGTGATGATACCACGTTAATAAGCTAATTTCTTTAGCTACCTCTTCATTTTCTGAGGCTCATTCACAGAGTGGCAATGCCATTAACTCTGGATGAGGTGCTTTGCCCAATAAATACCTCTTGATTAAATTCACTGATTGGGCCTTCTCTGCTCATTTCACTCTTTATCCCTTTGGGAAATAAACTCTTGCAAAGCATACTTCATGGGACACAGAAGAGGCTCCATAAACAGTAGTAGTATATACTGACTGAGTAAACAAATGGCTGAATAAACAGTTCATAAGACATTAAGAGTTAAGCTAGCCTTGCTAGGTTAGTGGTCATTAGAGCGACTGAATGATAAAGGTTAATGACACTGCAGACATGGATCTATCTACTCCATTACTCTACATGACTACATTATTCTTTTTATTTAATTTAGCAAACCTTCTATGAAAAATACAAATTAAACTTACTTTATGAAAATATCGGGGACGTGGGTGGGAAGGTGTATACTTTTTTGACACGTTTTTCTTGTCATAATCTTCTGTAAGGAAAGCTAAGAAATGGTTGCTGGCTGGTTTCTTCCCTGAAGATCATCTAAGAGTACTTTGCCATTTAGAAGAAAATACTAAAAAGGTTCTAGACAAACTATCTGGCACTGCAGACATTTTCCTACAAGGAAAGAAATTTCACAGAAGCAACAGGTGCCTTTTTTTCCCACAGTGGTAGCCATCAAAAAATAAGACAATGGAAAGAAAATAATTAAAATGTGGCATAGACAATAAAAATGGAGTCTACGATCCCAATTTTTTTTTTTTACAGTCTCAACTCTTAATGCAACAAATATTGTACAGGATATCACTTAATAGCCACAATCCTGAAATTTGGCTGAAATGTTAAAACTGAGCAAACAGGCTTCATTAAAACAATCTTCTTATGAGTCAAGAGATGATATATTAGGGAAATGATGTTCATAAAAAACCTAGTTTTTGACAATTGGCACTATAAAGTAGTTATTATCTCTGATTAACAAAACAATTTGTTTGAAAGCAATCAGTTCTGAAGACTACAGACAGGAGGGCAAGTTATAAAACATATGAGGCTTGTATAGAAGGCCATTATTTTACAAACAAAAAATGATTTAAAATGCTCTGAACTAACAATTATTTGGAGTCACTTTCATGTTTATAGAACTCAATAAATAACAAATTTTTTAAAAAACTTCACACAGTTCTTCTTGATCCTCTTGTAATTGTAGGGCATTATTAGTTTCATGTGTATCATGTTTCCAGATACTGGGTGTTGAAAGATTTATTCACGTTGAGCTGTGCCCGAAGGTAATTTTAGTTTTCATAAAACCTAATTCTACAATTATAACCATCTGAGAAAATGAGTATTCTTCCTATCTAGCATTGTAGTGAGCCTGATCCTCACAAGTGATTTTTTTTTCATTTTCCTTAAATTCTTTAATTTTTTTTCTTATTAGACCCTCAACCCACAAATGTTCAACTGTCATAAAAGATCAATGTTACTGAACTGCCAGCATTAATCTTTTGTTTGAAATGTATAAAGAAAGACAAATAAAGGAGACATTGCAAAATGTCTTTGTGAAGTGGAAGCAGATATTGAAATGATAAATAACATAACCTGCAAGCACTAGTTATAATGTTCTTGGGTAAAAGAAATTCCTAAATATCAAAGGCAGCGGCATGACTGTCAGGAGCTCTATAAATAAACCATGGACAATTCTTGACATTGGACCTTTCATTCTTGGAACGCTATGCTAATAAGCATGCTCTCCTTGCCTGTCTGAATTCTACATGCCCATTTCCAGAAATGCTGCTGCAGATAAGTAACACTGTCATGTTTGTTTTGTCAACTACATGCCGATTATCCTTTCCTATCTGCAGTTGGGAAACATTATCGAGTTCAGAAGCAATCTCTCAGAGAACCTTTCCTAATGTGGCTGTATTTGATAATTTCTATAAGGGGCTTCCATACACAAACTTTGCAGAAACACACATGTATTTTCCAGAATTTGACTTTAGACCATGGTAAAAGGAATGACTTACTAGTAAGTCTTTGGGCATTTAAAACCAAAAGGAGTATGAAGTCATTCATTCTATGTATTTTCATTTTACTCTCTGAAAATGCGATACCAGAGGATGGCATATTTGATTTTTTGAGATTCTTGTGCAATGACCCTACTTTCTCCTCCTTCCTAACCTCTTCCTATTTGTTTTATTTTATTTTGACAAATTGTTTATGAAGCATTTGCAACTGATGCACATATCACAAAATTATTTCTGCCAAGCTTCCTCTGTGACCTGCCCGTGGGACATGACATGCTCCAAGATGCATCGCTCTATCAACCCACATTTTTCCAGGACAATGCAAATTATGACAAATTCCATCATCCTGCATTATGTGCTTCATGCTAATCTCACTAATTCTGAAGAATCAGGAGGGGCCGCTGTTCTGCTGAAGGGCATACTGTCTGATTGAATGATAGGAAAGCCACATTCGCCATTGCCTTCGCACAATCCCAGCTGTGGCCACCACTGCCCCACTTCTGCCAGGCAACCTTTCGTGCTGTGTAACTTCCATACCAGATTTAACTTCACATCGGCTGAGCTGTCTGACAGGAAACTACACATCACCAACCAAGATGGTGCTCAAGTCCAGAAAATAAAAGGCATTTGTGGTAAAACGGAAAGAGGAAACTGTATTTCTACTGACTGCTGGATATCCATATTCATTTTCAGCTATTTAAAACGAAGAGTGAAGACCAAACGTATCATCGATATGCTAACAACCAGACAGACATGAATGCTTTTTTTTGACCGGAAGGTTTTTGCTACTGGATCACTGCAAATGGCCACCTGCGAAGTCTGAACAGCTAACCTTGAGGATAATCCTTCTGTGCTTCAGAAGGTGGCAGTATTACTACATGAAAGAAGCCTAAAGTCTACGTGCTATTCTATGGCCACATTGCTGAAATAAACATGTTTAATTCCCAAAGAAACGTATATTTTATCTGGTGGCATAATTTACTTATAACATTAAAACTCAAACACGAAGCAATTTGTAGCAATAACCATGATTATGCTGTTAGTGGCCCAAATGTCACTGTCTAGATTAGGCTAAATGATACCTAGCACTGAAGAGCTACTATGATTTATTTTTTATGATCACGGGTAGAACTTGCATGCTTAAAAGGCTCACCAGAAAACTGCCTTCAATAAATAAAAAAGGATGAAAAGATTGAAAGAATCTTGTATTATTGTTTGGAGATGTGCTTGTAAAAAATTGTCACAGGAATGAGATAAATTTTAAATCTCAGAGATACTTCCAAAAAGAAAAAAAACCAGCAACAAATACCTTGAACATTTCTAATGTTGTTATGTTTTAGATTTTAAAATATTTTGTTGTAAGCAAATCACTCATAAAATACTAAATAAAAAATATCTAAAGTGTTTTGTCCTTTTATGAGTGTCTTCTGAAATGTCAGAACAAAATAAAGATTTTTAAATACATGTAATGCATTAAAATTATTATTAACTATTTTTAACTACTTCTAGAGAATGCAGCAAGTATAAATCTGTTGATAAGTGAAAGGAGTAAAATAGTCTATTTAAACCTCTAATAATTTACTTTCAGGGAATTCTGGTCTGCTGTGTGCTTCACGTGTGCGCTACACGATATCATAGATCTTATTTTTTTTGTCATTATCATACATCAAATTGAAATTGTTATTTGTAATCCAGGAGAGAGGAACTTAACCTATACTATCTAAAGTTGAGAAAGGATTTTTACAATAAACATACATTTCACTCGTTACTAAAAGAAGGGCAAATTAAGTCAGCATTTATATTTGTGCTTTACTGGAACACTGCATAATTGGTTTAATGTTTTAGTGAGTCCTCATATAAGCTTCATAAGTACACAGCACAAATCGACATTAAAGTATCACTAAGAAGAGACAGGAAGATCTTTAGCTTTCTACTCTGCTCCCAGGGAGGCCCGAGCCCCTCAGAGGAGTACGACAATGCGAGCATGGCTTCAGCAGAGGCACTGGGCACACCCTGTGCTTGCTGTGGCTTGTTGACATGAAGCAGGGCAGGCAGACACCAATAATACATGAAGTGCGGTTCAGAGGCAATTAGGATCAGTTGTCAAGGCCAGGCCATTAATGAAAGAACATGTCAGAGGAGCTGGAGACTTCAATGGTTGAGGGCAAGAAGGCGATTTAGTGTGACAGATCGAGTCCTTCCAATGTCCTCAGTGGTATATGCTAATACCAGCCTTAACAACCTTTTGTGGCAGTGTATAATGTGACTAACATGGACTTTGATTCAGCAAAATGACTGCTGCCACTGTGAGTCTGTCTCATTCAAACAACAGTAAAAGCATTGCTACAAATAATTATCCACTTCCGTCCCTCCTTCTGCCACTTAATGCATCCGCCCTTTGTGCATGCTGTAGTGTTTGTTACTAAAAGGTTAGGGGGTTTTTCGCTTTTGGTATATGTGATACAGTTTCTTTTTCTTTTCTTCTTTTTTTTTTTTTGGTGGTGCATATAATCCCAATTAATTAATTACAATGGGTTTTAGGAAGAAAAAAATAAATAAATGTATTCCATTCTCATGGAGTTACTGTTAAGAGTTCCTAAGTCAACTTTGTCTAAGAGAAAACAATGTCTATCATGTAAGTTATGCACAGGCAATAAGGGAAGTTGCTTACTTATGGCTGGCTCCAAAACCATTAGCAGAAAATTTGCCTAATCTTCAAAGAAGTGAAAGCAGGAGCATTACAGAAAATCACTTTGCTGCCACTTTTCTGGTTCTTACAATTTGATAGTAATTTAAAATAAAACCCTACATTGTAGCTTACAACCTGATGATCATCAATGACTAGGAAGATGTATTTAATACTGGTTAGCAATCCAGATAAACAGTAACAAGGGAAATATGATATTGTAACACAGCTCAACATACAGATTTTTATGTTATGATAAAACTCCATAGTATCACTCTCAAATTGTTTTTGTGTCTAGACACTGCAGTTTGTTAATTTTTAGTTCTTCTTTCTTATTTTCTGCTTATTTGGATAAGATATTCTTATGAAGGAAAAACTGACTTAATAGAAGATAAATGGCATAAGTTTTCTTATAATTTATTCATGTTTGCAACCTCTCCCGTTTTTCCAGGATTTACGTCTAGCATCTCAGCTACAAAAGCTGATGTTATAATACCTTAGGGCTTATGGCAGAAAGCTCAGCCTTGCCTGCTTACAAATGACCAAGGAGATACGAAGAAAGGTGTTTGGGTAGAGATTAATGGGAATCACATTGTCGGGTGGTAACTTTGTATGATATATACATTATTTTTCTGTGTCTTATTTTTTCCTTGACTTCTGAGATGGAATTCACTTCTTTATTTCCCATCTCACATACTGCTGTTCTATTTGGAATTTTTTTCAATGCTCTTTGCTCACTCTTTTTTTCTTGCCTTAGCCAGTGCCACTGCTTTCCCTAAACTTGGTTAATTATCAGATTTCTTGCTTTCTCATACAAACACTTTTTTTCCTTTCTCAGGAAAAGGAAAGTGCTCCTTCTGAGCACTAAAAGGAGTATTTGTGTTAAAAGAATTGTCAGTACAAACATCTAAATGTTCATGGATTTAAGAAACAAAACAGATGAACATATGGGAAAGTGGCGGGTGGGGAGACAAGAGGGGAAAACTAACAACTAGAGACTCTTAAATATACAGAACAAACTGAGGGTGAGGGAGGGAGGTGTGTGGGGGATGGGCTAAATGGGTGATGGGTAGTAAGGAGGGCACTTGTTGTGTTGAGCCCTGGGTGTTGCATGTAAGTGATGAATCACTGAATTCCACTCCTGAAATCACACATATGTTGACTAACCTAAATAAAATAAAAATTTTTTTAAAAAAGGAAAGAAAAAATAACGTTCATGCAATCCCAAAACACATTTTCATAAATAATTTTTTGATAAAAAATATATTTAGACAAAAAGGTCACTGTGCTAAAAATTATATTCCTTATAATTGTATTCAAAAAGTAAATACACTTTTCAAATAGCTGGCAGTATTAAGCTATTATTACATTTAAACATACTAATATAAATTGTCTACCTGGTCTTAACCATAATGAGTATATGCTCTTCTATAGAGAAGTTCAATAGACCATTGATCAACTCTTGGTCAGTCTGTACGACATCTTGCTTAAGATCAGCCCTCCAAGTCTGGGTCTCTGTTGTGAGACATGATATTTCTACATGTTGATATAAGATCCGCTGATCTGTAATTTTCCCCCTGAACTTTTAGGACTAATATGATAATGAAACTGGTTCAGCTGGTGACAGGGACTGATTTTTATGATTTTTTCAGGCATCTAGATTTCATTACTCAGAAACAGACCTATTGGGCTAGAAGTTAATAGTACAAAGTTAGCTGTGATACTACCCATTGGTAAAACTTCAGTTTGCAGAAATAAAAATGATTTTATATTTATTCATTAGGATAATAAAAAATTCCAAATTTATAAAAAAATTTCTAGAAACTTCCTATTTAAAAAATAAAGCAAAGTTTGAAGTGGACAACTTTTTTTGAAATGGCCTTTGATACTGTGTTCAGTCTTTCTCCCTCTTGGTTTGAAAATCTGGCATTTGTCATCTGTCATAATGTGTTTACTTTGAGCATAACATTTTAAAGGTATTATTTTGTCTTCTCAAAACTCCTAGAAGGTTTGTTTTTCTTTGTAAGCATAATTATCCCTAGTTTCTTCAATCAGGGTCTCATATTTTAATAATATGTTGCCATTTGGGTACGGCCATAACCATAATAATGAACATGGGGTTCAAAGATCACTAGATATATAGATGGCATGAACCATTAGTAAGAAATATTCTGCACCATAGAGATCACACATTAAAAAACCTTGAAATTCACTACAGAATTTGCTATTCTGACTAAAGCATCTTTCTGTGTAATTAACATAAATCTCTTTACAAAACATGCTAGTTTTAATAACAAATAGGGACATTTTACAGGAAAAATAAAGAATAGAATACAAATAAAATTATAATATGAATAATTTAGTTATCTCCTTCTCATACCTCAAAATGACATTTGTGTAGCTATAATGGACCTAAACCGGAACTATTTCCCTTGAAAAATAGGCTTATCTCCTTGTCCTATATGCCATTGAAATTCATATCATCACTTCCACATAAAAACACATAATTAATCCTAATTGTTTTCCACACTCTGAAGAGGAGAAATGAAACCTGGGTTTCTCTCTTTTGTGTGTTAAGCCTTTCTGGCCATAAGGGCACCAGTTAGTAAGTTACTTCCTCCAAACCCCCCCGCCAGTGGCCTCTTGACCTGAAGGAGTTAACACAGTTGCAAGAGGTGAATCACAGAATTCTTTTGTGACAGAAAGATAAAACTGGGTGATTGCTCAGAGGTGTCCTCCTCTGCTATTGAATGATGATCCAGGAAGGAAAAAAAATCACTTCTCACAAGCAGGTTTTAACAAGACAAGTGACGAGTATGCACTGTAAATGCACAGAAGGGTGGGCGTGAAAGGAATGTGGGGGTATTCTTGACTGGTACAAAATTAAAATGGAGACAGAATGAACTCTTCCCTAGAGGTGATTCTTCAACTTTGTTATGACTTTTGTCCAAGATGACCTGACTCTGTGTTTGCTGTCTTATGATATTTGTTTTGGGTGACACACCGTAGCACAAGGGAAGAGCACAGCTCCCATAAAGCCTCTGGCATTGCAGCCTCCAGACTCTAAGTCACACTCAGTTGGAAGAGAGCCTCACATCCTAGCTACTTAAGTCGTTGGCTCCAATTATGACTAGCTCTGCCTTTCCCAAATAACTGCCTGAGGTATGCTCAACACTCCCCCAATGCCCCAGCTCCTGGGTCTACCTCAAATATGGTCAAGTGCTTCCCTGCTTCAGAATGTTGCAATGCTACTTTCTCTCTTCTGTTTCTCATTCTCCCCTCCCCACTCTACCCCCAAAGCACCTTTTCCTTCCCAGGTACACTTTGCTCCCTCAGACACTTACAGAACTGTAATGGTGGCGACTTCCTTACCCAGCACTAGGTTCTTGCAGGAGCCATTTTGAAGTTGCCTCCAGATCTTTGTTGTCCCCCAAGATTTCCATCTTACATCCTTCTGGAAATTACTATTGCAACTAAGACAGTCTTTAAATAGTTCTTTGCTTGCAGACCCTAGGTTCACAGTGTTGCTTCCTCATGATTAGCCAGGTCATGTCCATGAGGACTGAGCTGTAGGCCTTCAAAAGGAGCCTCATTGCAGCCAGATGTCCTCCTTGCAAATTCAACAGTATCTCCTATTGGTTCTCTTTAGCTCCCTTTGCACCTTTCCTTTTCGGTCATTAATACTTGCCAGTTCTGGTTTTGTTAATTCATTAAATGTATCATTGCTGAGCACCTACTATATGGCATAAACCATACTTGAGGTATAGCAGTGAACAAAAGCGAGTATGTGTCTTTTGTATGAAGCTTGGTCTAGCAAAACAGTCAGATTTGATAAAACAAGCTCAGATAGGCATAAAATGCAACTGAGATACATTCATAAATAGATTTACAGGTGAAGTAAAAGGTGCTGTAAGACCCTGGTCAGGGATGCCAGAAAGCCAGGAGAGGTTTTCTTTAAGATGTGAAGCTTGCACAGAGATCTGAGAGAAGACAGTCAGTTAGCTGGTTTCCAGGCACAGAATGAGGTATGTGCAAAAAAGGTCCTGTTGCAGAAAGGAGCATGGCAAGTTCAAGGGCTCAGTGAAACTGCCTTTCCTCACAGCCTCAACCCTCCTCCTATTGCTGTATCACCACTTCAAAATTGAAGGGAAGCCTCTGGAATTGCTTTGCTCCCAGTGAGGTTGCTCTTCCTTAGCTGAAACACCATCTCACCTCTAAAACCTACCTAAGAAACAAACTGTGAAGAAGGCTCATATGGACTGACCATCCACCTATTCTTTCATTACCATCATGACTGATCAGATCCATGTTAATCTTAGTCCAACCCTCCCTAGTCATTTTCAGTTGACCTCATCTCCCACCCTTCTCTGACCTCCAGAAGACTTTCCATGGGCCCTATGGAAGGCCCAAACTTAATAAAACAATTCCACAGCAACAAAATCCCTATAAGCACAAACCCTTCACTCAATTTTCTCTTCACTTTTTTGCTCACAGTGAAACCAGGCTTATTCTAAGTCTATATCTTTCCCCGAGGTCGTCAAAACCAGGCTCTTTTCTCTTTCTCACCCCACATTCTAGGACCTGGGGCTGGTGTGTTCTCTCTAGTGCCTTAAAGCCCACAGCCTCTTAGAAGAAGCACAAATCACCACCAGACTGTACCACCGCTTCTACTTCATATCACCGAGCACCTATCACCTTGTCATGGCTCTCATTCATGGACTAAAGTTGGCATCGCTGTCTCTGTCTTCCACTATGCCATTACTCCTGTCATCCTTGGTGGTTTCCACATGTAAACAGATAATCCATCTAACCCTGTGGACTCTCTGAATTCTGCATTTCCCAAAACCCTTTCCTCTTTCCCATAGTCTAATAGAGCTGTGTTTTCAAACCGCAAGTTTGGGTCCATTAATGATCATAAAAATCAGTGAATGTTTTTAGTTGATTTAACAACTTATAACCAGGCTTTTTTTCCTTTTATGTGATAATAGAATAGATTTTAAATATCAGTTGATTACATTAAGTAAGGTAAACACTGTTTCATGAAAGTTTCCTTCAGTTACACATCATGTAAGTATGGTCATATAAAGTTGTTTTGAAAATTGTATTATTTACTGTGTCCAGTCCAAAAAGTGTAAGAAATACTGACCTGCTTTGTCTTAACCAATGACTACCTTACTTCCCAAACTGTGACTTTAATTTTTTTTATGTTTATTTGTTTTTGAGAAAGAGAGAGAAAGAGCGTGAGCAGGGGAGGGGCAGAGAGAGAGAAGAGAAGACACAGAACTGGAGAAGGGGTCCAGGTTCTGAGCTGTCAGCACAGAGCCCCATGTGTGGCTCAAACTCACGAACCATGAGATCATGACCTGAGCTGAAGTTGGACGCTTAACTGAGTCACCCAGGTGCCCCCCAAAATGTTGCCTTTAACATCTCACTTGCTAACTACTACCTTCTACTTTCAGAGCCCATGTGTTCCAGGCTTTTCCCTCTAAAAGTTTTAACCTCATTCAAAACTTCCAAATCACTGACTCCACCACCCTACTAAATTGTCCCTTTCTGCGTTATATGCTCAAATCTCTCCTTGTCTGGCTTAGATTCCAGGCTCTAACTTTAATTATTCCCTTACCTCCTTTGCCCCTTGCTACTCTGTTTTGTTTTGTTTTTTTGGTCAAAATCCCAGAAGCTACTCTCCAACTACTTTGTGCTACAATCTAAGATGTTTCATGTCACTGGAGAAAACCGAATTGTGTAGATATCACATTGAATTTCTGATCACAGATTTCAAGCAGGCTTTCAATGCTGTTTAATCCCACTACAATCTCTCTAGGAATTTAACGTTCCCATTCTCTTGGCAACCATTTTATGCTTCATCTTCTCTAAACTGATGGCCTGGCTTTTTTTGTTTCTTCCAATACCAAATCTGTGAACAGTTGAGTCCATATACTGTGCCTCCCCTTAGGTCACAACACAACCATCCCTGCTTCTGTTTAAGGTTAAACCACTCCACCTACAGTTAGTTCTCATGTATCTTGCTGACGCAAAGATTTGGATTCTGAAATTACTGTTACGCTGTCCTGTATGTTCAGTTTAATCCTCTCATTTGGATTATATCCATTAACATAAAAATATGCTGTACTAACCTCCATCTTAACTTTTTTCGCTTTGACAGAGAGAGAGAGAGAGAGAGAGAGAGAGCAAGGGAGAGAGAGAGCGAGAGTGCACGTGGGAGAGGGGCACAAAGAGAAGGAGAGAGAACCTTAAGAAGGCTCCATGCCCAGCATGGAACTGGACATGATCCTTGATCATGACCTGAGCCAAAACCAAAAGTCAGACACTTTATGGACAGAACCACCCAGGTACACAGTAACTTACATCTTAAAAACAATACTCTCTCAATGCTAACTTATAACTGCCCTATTTCTCTTCCCCTCTATACCAAAATCCCATGAAATTACAGCCCATATGCACTGTCTCTTTTCCCACTTGCATTTTCACTATAGCTATGTGGTTTTTCTCTCTACTTATCTGTTGAATCCAGTCTTGTCTAAGTTTGCAACACCCCCCTCCCCCACTTTGCCAAATCCAGAAGTCCATTCCCTGTCCTTATCTTATTCTATTCAGAGCAGCATTTATACTACTGCCTAAGTGTTCAATATTTTCCCCCCACTCCCTCATTCTTTAACTTTATTCTTCCGAGATACTATGCTTTCTTGGTTTTCTTTTTATCCCTAACACATATAAATCCGCAAAGGAGATTAACTGATGATCTTATTAAGAGTACTACAGGACTTGATACGGCTCCTCTTCACTTCCCAAACTTTTCTCTTTATTCAGTTCCTAGATTTTAATCCCCATTGATATGCTATGGCTTTCAATTTTATATCTGGAGCCCTGACTTCTCCAATGAGTTCCAAACTCATATAATCATATACCTGCTTGTTAGGGACATGTGGATTTCTACCTGATACCATAAATTTACCTTGCTCCAGCCAAAAGAAAACTGGGTTTTCTCCCATCCCCACTAATCCTGCTTCTGCTCTACTCTTCCCTTCTTTATTTATAGGACTACCAGTCATTTGATAGTCAAGCCAAGTGTCTAGGCACTATCCATTTTTCCCCTTTATTTAAGTATAGTTGACACACAATATTACATTAGTTTCAGGTGGATAACTTAGTGATTTGACAAGTTTATATATTATGCTATGTTTATCATAGGTGTAACTACCATCTATCACATTACAGCTATTACAATATGAGGGACTGTGTTCCTTATCCTGTTCCTTTTATCCTCTTGACTTATTCATTCCATCAACCCACTCCCCTACCCTCTGGCAACCATCAGTTTGTTCTCTGTATTTATAAATCTGATTCAACTTTTGTTTGTTTATTCACTTGTGGGTTGGCTGTTTGTTTTTTATTTTGTTAGATTCTACTTATGAGAGCAAGTATGTGTATGTGTCTTTCTCAGCCCGACTTATTTCTATTAACATAATGCCCTCTACGCCCATCCTTGTTGTCTCAAATGGCATGATCTTATCCTTTGTTATGACTATGTAATATTCTCATATCTGTGTGTGTGTACCACAGTTTCCTTATATATTCTTCTATTGATAGATACTTCCTATACTTAGATAGATAGATATAGATAGATATATAGATAGTTGCTTCCCTGTCTTGGTTATTATAAATAATGCTGCAACAAACATAGGGGTGCATATCTTTTGAATTATTGTTTTCCTTTTCGTTGGGAAAATACCTAAGAGAAGAATTATTGGATCTTATGGTATTTCTATTTTTAACTTTTGCAGGAACTTCCATACTGTTTTCTATCAATTTAAATCCCATCAACAGTGCACAAGTGTTCCTTTCTCTCTACATCCTCACCAACACTTGTTATTTTTTGTCATTTTGATTGGAGCCATTCTGACAGGTGTGAGGTGATATCTCATTGTGGTTTTGATTTGTACTTCCCTGATGATTAGTGATGTTGAGCATCTTTTCATGTGTCTGTTGTCTAGGTATCATCTTTAATTCCTACTTTCTTTTAACCATCCATTAGTAAATTCTCTTAGCTCTACCTTCAGAACGTGCCAAATCATCCCCTTTTCTTTATCTCCTATCACCATCTCCTACCTCTCCAAACTTATCTCTATTTCTTCCTCATCTACTATGCTTCTCCCCAACCTACCTCCTTCCTGTCTCTTTCTGCATATCTTCACAAGCTAATCCTTGGGGGAAAGACTCCCTCTAATCTAAAAGGGAATACTCATCTTAATTATTCTCCATTTCTGTATCCTAATTGATTTTCCTCCTACTACTTAGTGGAATCTGAAACTATTGCATTTGTTTGCATAGTTAGTGCCTGCTTCTCCAATTAAATATAAACTCTATAAGGTCAGGGCTATATGTTCAGCTCCTTGAACATTGTTGAATGAATGAATGGGAGCTGAAAGGGGGATCAAGGTGGAAAAAGTAGTAATGGAAAAGGAATATAGAGGTCAACATAATCAAATATGTACTTTTAAGAAATTATCACTCTGGCTGCAGAGCCAGAGTTGATGCCAAGGCCAGTAAGGAAGCTGCTAGAACAGGTTGGGTGAGTGATGATGGGAGCTTGTACTAAGACAGTGGAGGTAGAGGTGGTGAAAAGAGAATGGATTCCAGAGATGCTTAGAAAGAAAATCACTTGATATCCTATCACACTTGGATATGAAAAGTGAGGATCCAGGAAAGGGATATTTGCAGAATGTCATAAATGTTTTCTGCTTATGTGTTACTATTGGGAGAGGCCAACATTGGGCCAACATTTAAGGACAAGTCATGACTTAATGTTTGGGAGTGCTAATTCTATTTTCTCTTGGCACATTTATGAGGAGATGAGAAAATGGCAGCTGGATATAAAATTCTGGAGCTTCGAGAAATAATTTTGACCAATTTTATAAATTTGTGAATCACTGGTGTATGTATATATATAGGTGGTGATTGAGGTCATATGTATGGAAATATGGAAAATCTCTAGGTTTTTGCCTTCAGAAACTGGTTGAATATTTATGATGTTTCCCATGATGGGAAAGACTGAAGGAAAAGTGAGTTGGGGAGATGTGTGAAGTTAGGTCAGGTTAATAAATTATGAGGGTGCTTTATTGTCTTTCCCCACACATGGTAAGTCTGTATATTATTCAGTAATTCTGGTGACTGTTTCACCAGTGTTGAGGACTGAGGCTCTCAAATATTCTTTGCAACATTTGAGGACTAAGAATCTCCTTGGTTATGATGTGTTATGCCCCTGTAAGGGCATAGGCACATATAGTATCATTATGCCAGGTTCTGTACTGTATTCAACTATGCTGTCTTCTCCCGAGAGTACTGCCAGTACAAGTTGACAACGATTCTATCAACATTTCTCAGGGAACAAGAAAAATCATCCACTTTTTAAGTGTTAGAATTGAATGGTCACAATGGAATTAGTCAAGATTATTTTTTGACCTGAACAACAATTAAACAATCTTGTTTCCAAGATAGGAAAAAGAAAAGGAATCAAGAACCAAGAACTTTTCTGAATTTAAAAGTAAATCATACTAATTCTTTCAAACAGTACTATGTAGGTTTCAAGAAACGTAAATGTATTACTAACACACCCTTTCCCATATTCATTTGACCACATAGGTAACCATATACTTTATTATCCATGCCAATACATTTTTGGGAGTGAAAAAAGGAGTGATTGATTATTACAGGTAAACACCAAGACTGCCAGGCATACTGGGACCTATGGTCACTCATTTTATATAGCCTGATATCTTTTTTCAAAATGTTTATTGATTTTTGAGAGAGAGACAGAGCATAAGTGGGGGAGGCACTGAGAGAGAGGAGAGATACAGAATTGGAAGCAGGCTCCAGGCTCTGAGCTGTTAACACAAAGCCTCATGCAGGGCTGGAGAACCACAAACCGTGAGATCATGACCTGAGCTGAAGTCAGACCCTTAACCAACTGAGCCACCCAGGTGCCCCTATACAGCCTGATATCTTATGAAAATCCTGACCAGTATCTTGTCCTATTTAGCTAAATCAGGTGCAAAATATGAAGCCTAAAATAAAGTCAGGAATTCTGCATCTATTTAGTGTTCTTGTTCTTCTTTGTGTTTCACTGGTTGATTTAAACACATAATAACTGCTTAAGTGTTGAGAATTCAATTTGTTTACATACCTGTGAATTAAATTTGTGGTACAAATCCAGGTAAGATTCTCATTTCATTACATCAACCCAGAACATATATTAGTACTTTAAAAACTTAAAGGAGATGCTAGAGACCTATCATTTACACAGTAAAAGAAAAATAAAACTGATTTCAAAACTAAAATTATAAAATAATAAAGATTAAAAACACCAGTTCCAACACTCATTGAGGTTAATACATAAAATACATTTATTAATAGATTTGTTAAATATGTGCATACAAAGGATATGCTGTTTACACACAGAATAAACCTCTCATACCTAAGCTCACTCACACTGAATACCACCTCTTTAGTGACCAAAGGGAAAAGGTTCTCCATAATGTAAATATATACTTGGGGATGTTTATTTTCTCATTTCAGTTTCATTTTCAAAATATGCTATATTTTCTGTGTAACCCATTTTTCATCTGCCCAATTACTAGCAATCTTTTTTCTACTATCAAAAATGATCATTTGTTTCTTTATTGTCGTAGATAAAACATCCTTTCATTGTTTCAGCTCACAAGCTGCGCAGATCCTACCCACTGTTCTTGCCTCCAGCACTTCACATTATTGGTGCATTATTTCATGCATGCCCTACTCTTTTATCAATTGCTTTTGAAGTAATGTTAATAGACTAGAAAATTGAGACATTTATGAAGTATAGGCAGTGTTTATGAAAAAATCCATAAAATATGACACAGGCAAGACAAGATAAAAGCAGCATTTTAATAGATTATGGCAAAGAGATCCTGTCAGAGTTGACAACTGACTCCTTCGAGATCACTAATTTTTATGGGATTAATTCTGTGGTATAAAAAATGAAGTTAAATGTCCTAATTAATCTGTAAATAGCATACCCACAATTAAACCTTGTGGCCCCTTCTTGGATTGGGGCTGCAATGATTTTTGAAAAGTAATTATCTCATATTCATAATGAAGAAGGTTTTTCTTTTTTTCATTTTTTTTCCTCATGGCATTTCAGCTAAAAATCCACCTGGATTCAAACTGGAATAGCAGCCCTCTGAAACACAAATCAGTTCACAGCCTGGTGTAGAGTCACAGCCAGTAGACTTGGGAGCCAAATATTTATGAGTGGTTTACATATTAAGAAAATAAAATTTGGAGAAATGGTGTAAGAGTGAGGTGGTGAAGGTAAAATCTAGAGTTTCTCCGTATTTGAGTAACTCATCTTTGTTTCACAATTTATAGCACCCAGAAAGGTATAGAGTTCCCCTCTCTTATCACGGGGGTAGCATGGTGAAGGCCAGTCTCTTGTAGGAGTTAGTACATTAGAAGGTAGAAAATAAAGCTATTATCTGGCTTTTCCTGATGCTGAGGCAGGGTACTCAAGAAATGTTGATTTCATTCCCCTTCCTGCCTTCCACATTTCATATTTGAGTCTTATAGTACTTTCTGTAAACATATGATGCTAGCTGTATGTAGTCACATGGAAATAATACAATTTATTAAATATAAAATATTTTAGAATATTTTATAAGACGTTAATAATAAATACTGGCCTTTATGATTCACATTCATTATTTTATTTCGTCCAGACAACAGTCATCCAAGATAAGGATTACTGCTACCACCTAGTTAAAAACAAGGAAACTGAGGCTCAGAGATGTTTAAGGAATTATCCTAATCATATCTATATGACAGGTGACGGATTCTTGAACCTAGCTCTCCTGAGTTAAAGTTCTATGTTTTTTCCATTATAAGTAAACTATGAGGTTATGTCTTTACAATTAGAAATACCCTGTTGATACAGTAAAATATTCTGTTTTGGGAAAGAAAAAATTATTCAAATTAGTTAGCTCTCAAATTAAAGAAGTTTCAGTGACTACTTAGTTTTCATTTGGATATTCTGCATTTTGGAGGAATGAGGACATAGTTGTCTTTTTTTCTTTAAAGGAGGACAATTATGTTCTTACTTGAGTCCAGTGAGAAAGTAAGCTTGTGAAACTTAGTTTCTTTTTCATTTAGAGCGTATGACCCTAGCAATAATTAATAGGTAAATTGTGGTTATAACCTGCAAGATAACACTGTAGCAGAATCATATACTACTACCATATTTGAGAGAAAGATCTTTTAAATTGTCATTGCTTGGTAAAGTAGTACCAATATTAAGAAAACAGATACTGATGTTCTCAATATACGACAATGTGGTTTTCTGACTGTTCATAGTCTTACTATAAATGGTTTAAATATTTTGGCTGATCAGCTGCTTGGTTAACATGGTTAAATGACTTATTTATTTGATGCTTAACTGGCGGAATGTATTTTGCACAAGAGGAATCTTATAGGGTGGCCAAAACCTCTCACATTTCACATGAAGAAAGAGAGAATCAAGAGGCATTAAGTGATTTGCTCAAGATCATATATAAATTAACTTGCAGATTCCTGACTAGAACTCATTATTTCTGATTCCAAGTCCAAAGTTCTCCTCCAATAAATTACCTTATCTGATTATATCAGACTATTATTCAGTCAAAACCTTGGGTACACACAATCCAAGATTTTAGCACATCCTCTGATGGAACATTCTTCAACAGGTAAAACATTTAAGAACAGATAGGCCCAGTATTATAAACATGTTCGCAAAGAAAAGTCCTAAGCTGACAGAAAAAGAAAATAATAAATGGCCCCTTTTTCATTTCTAAATTCTCTAATACCAAGAAAACACCTTAAAGCCCCTGCCTTGGGTCAAAAATATTTGAAATGCCAAATCCAGTTATCAATTCATCTCTATGTGTGTCGGGAAGGATTACTGCAGTTAAGTATATTCTAAGCTTGTTTATACCCAGTATTACTCCTAAAGTTCCAATAAAAGTGCCTATTTTTTTTTTGAAGTGACACTAACTTGAGAAGAAAGAAAAAAACAAGTAAGTTTACACCATTCTTCAAAGTTCACTGCCATGATGCTATTTTGATGGTTTAAAAAAAAAGGAAGCAGACTGTAGCTCAATTAGATGGTCTCACTCTCACATTCTTTGCATACAAGTAGCAAACAAACATGATGTACTTACAGAGTTTGATAATCAAATCTAAAATTCTGTTTATTTGTACAGTTATGATGTCCTAGGGTTGAAGATAGAGACAGCTAGTTACAGAGGAACACTTTGAATATTACTGTTTCCACATCTTCACGTAAAAGCAGATGAGGAACTTTCCTTGTACGGCATGGCATGCAACGAGGGAATTTTTACGTGGCCAGCCTTGTACTTGGAAATGCTATGGAGAGATGCGTAAAGGTTTTTATTGAGGACTTAATAACACTCGTTGAATTAATAAACTTGGGTGCCTCTGAGTCAGTATGCTGTTGATTCAACTATGTACAGTGAGTTTATGTAATAATTATCAGTGACATTCCTTACACTTACAAAGTGCTCATTAGTATTGAATAAAAAACAATGACCACAGTCTTAAAGAATGTAGAATTATTTCTCATGACTTTAGACTGCCAACACACTCAGTGACAACAAAATTAACATTTTCCAAACCACTTTTGTTTTCAGTTCCTGATTACTCCCATGATTCAAACCACTTAGGGTTTAAGTTTTATATTACTCCCTTTTACATTCAATTACCACATCAGAAGGTTTATAATTGAGTTGAGATCTACCATCTCTCTATGTGCCACAAAACCACCTGTGTCAGAGTTTGAGGAACTTTAATGCGAGCACAGAGAAGATTATATGTGCTGGGTTAGCGTGCTGAGCCACAGTAAAAAAAAACCCATTAAAGATCT
The DNA here is from genome assembly GCF_006229205.1 of Suricata suricatta. Classification (NCBI taxonomy): domain Eukaryota; kingdom Metazoa; phylum Chordata; class Mammalia; order Carnivora; family Herpestidae; genus Suricata; species Suricata suricatta. The sequence continues at coordinate 76,071,584 of NC_043708.1, forward strand.
CACTCACATCAACAGAATCCTACACATATTCCTAGGAAAGATGAGTTACATTTTATTTTTCAAGAATACACTAAATAAAACATTAAAATGGAAACAGAAAATTAGCATGATGGAAAAGAAACACACATTAGTCAGACCTCAAGGGTCAACATGGTAAATCAAGTTGTGTAATTTTTTTTTAACGGTTGTTCTGTTATTCTTAGGTTAGGTAATGGTATTGTTGGACCAGTAAGCCCTTAACATCTGTGCACTTTGGATCACCTTAAGCCAGCTGGTTCCTCTCAGAAGTGCTCATCTTTTGTTCTTACTATGTCCTGACCTGGGCCTCTAGCCTTAAGACAGCTATGTGCTTTCTGCAGCCAGGATATCCTCTTCAAGACTGTCAGGCAATTTCAAATGATTGATGTGCTAGTCTGGTGCTCTGGTATTTTCCCCTCAGTAAGTCTCCAGTAAATCTACAGCTCATTCTGTAAGAATGCTAATTAGATCTACTCTTACTTAACTTCATGCAGATTTTTCTTCTTTGGAGGTGAGCTTGAAGTTTACAATATAGTGTGCTTCTAAAATTTCTAAAATAGTTTTTTTTTTTTTTACAATATTACATATAAATAAAGCACACTTCCCAAGGGAAGCAATTCAGGCAGTGAACTCAGTTGACACTCTCTTCTCTAGAACTGTGCATCCATTCTGCCCACCTAAAGCACGATTTCTGGCCCCACTCTGAAAGTTAGTAACCATTTACTCACTTGCCTTTGATTCCCTTTTTCCTACTACTCGTTACTAAGTCTTACGTGGATGCTGCTCTCCTCTTTCCTTCCTGATCAGAGGTGACCAGCTGAGGAGGTCCTGCACTCTCATCTCTGAGGACCACTTTTGGTTCAGAGGATCACGGATGGGACCCTCACCTCACATAGGCCACGCTTCTAACTGAGACAGCCTCCTCTCAGTCAAAGCCCAAGCAAGGCAGAATACAGATGAAAGATTAGAAAAACATATCAATTTAAAATTTACTTGTATGCAAGACAATATTCTCATTTTTAGAAAAAATATACACTGAAGGATGTAAAAAGCCATGTAGCTAAATGTTAAAAGGCTCAGAAAAACATGTGTATGCACATAAAAATAAACACATATAAATACTTACATGATAACTATGTTTTGTACACAATATCTATATATGCAAAGAGAGGGAGAAAGAGCAAATGAGCACACTCATTTGATAAAAGAAATGGGGCAAAATGTCCACAACAAGTGAATCTGGGTAGAAGATACAGGAGTATTGTATGTATATGCTCTGTATTCTTATTCTTGTTATTTTCTGTAAGTTTGAAATAATTGCAAAAGGAAGCCACAAGGAAAAAAAATGTGCTTTAGAATCGTAGTAGCTTCTACCACACCAGATATCATCAGCTATCGTGAGGGGGCAGGGAAAGCCTGAAGAAGGTAAGACAATTTGTGCAGTCAACAGAAATCTCTTAGTTTAAGTGTGTGGTAGTCAGAGAGAGAAAGAAAATACTCAGATAAGCCACACTTGGAAAGGTGATTCCTATAGAGGTGAGACTATATACATATGGCCAGAGAAGATTTCTTTATTTTCTTTATATTCCACCAACATTTAGGAGTTGAAAGATTTGGATTTTATGAAGACATAAAAAAATGACTTTTTATATTATTGTCTACGCTATTTGTCCTTTTCTACACTAAATGTAACAAATGTAACTTGAATAGAACAATATGAGGATCAACACTATGGACAGAGTTAATATGTGCTTATCTGAAACTTAGCAGATGAAGAGATACTGCCAAAATAAACAAGCTGAAAGTGAGAACGGACATTCGAAGTACATTACTGTGTTACTGGAACATCTGGTACTAACACTGTCAAGTTTACATATGTTCTCAAATACTTATTTATGTAACAATCAAATGCTAAGCATTCCAGCTGCACTTGTAAACTTTTTATGAACTGAGTCATATGCACAAGCTCAGCTAAATATACTTGACAGAGGGAGGAGCGTGAGGAAACTATTAACGCTCAGGACTGAGGTTTGATTGCAGCAGGGCCTCTGGCAGTGTTACGGGCTGGGGTTTGGTATGAGAGCTGAGCTGCTTGGCTCGCGTGAGATTCATTTCATTCCAGTAGGTAGAATCACAAACATCTAGTCAATGGTCAAAATCATGATGTGACAGCTAGGTTTTTTTTTTTTAGAGATAATTCACTCAGGAAAGAAAACTGTATAAAGATTAAAAAAAATAGAGTGGAGGACATGATGATGTAGTCATTAAGAAAAGCATTTTGGATTCTAAGGGGAAAAAATATTTTCCTCAACACATTCTAGAGTCATACAGATAGTCTGACTGTAGCGATGCATAAATTAGAAAAGCTAGCATAAAAAGATGAGGCACTTTTGCATGATGATCATCTAGTATTGCTCCTAATGAAAATCAGTTGTGCGATACTTGCCTCTTTAGAGATGGAATAAACAGTAACTACCTTAAACCCTTTGATAGAGTAAAAAAGCAAGAAGAATAGAAGCAAATCTTTCTATGCCCTGTTTTCCCCTTTTACAAACAAAAGGAAGAAGACAGGAAATGACTTTTCCCAAAGTTTGCCTAATCACTGCTTTGATCCAATTTCTAGAGTATGCAATACTGCAGAAATTCACCAAGTTCTTTATTTTATGAACAGCAGATCTTAATCAAAGTGATTTCTGTCACTTTGAGGTTAAAAGGACATATTTGGGGGGGATAAGAATCACCCCCACCCTCAATCTCCTGTCAGGATTCTGACAGTTTCCTGTAGAACTCCCCAGATGTTTCAGAGTGATTCCTTGATATGGAGGTGTGAAGATCTGTGATCTATGTGATCCTCCTGCCTATACTCGACTTATGCCAGAACTTGCGATCACAGATCCTGGGCCAGGAAAAATACTATCTGCCCCTTCACCCCATGTAGCTTTAGCTCTAGGAACCCTAGAGTTATATTTAATCTCCTCGGGGAGCTCTTAAACATCTCAAACCCAGGCTCCACCCCAGACCAATGAAATCAGAGTGAAACTTAGGCATTATCTCCCCTTGATTGTGCACCCAAGGTTGAGAATGAGGATGGGCATTGTTTTGGGATCATGGGATTCGTTTTATAAAAAGGGTATTATTTTTGTAAACCAATTTGGAAGCAGTAGGCCTTCCCCATGCTAGGTCTGGAAGTGTGGGAGTTACAAACACAACAGCTCTGACTCTTCAAACTCCACCTCTTCTCACATCTTGAGAACACCTCAAGGTCTTGATAAGGGACTGCCTGAGGACAGGTGGTCTAGCCTCTCAAGTTCTACAGCTTCCCTCACTTTAGCTGAAGAAGAGCTGAACAAGAAAAATAGTTGTTTGTTTTTTCATTTTTGACAAGTTATGAAAAAAGTAACAAATTCTGCCTACACAACTACATTGTGCAGTCATGAATGTGAAGGAGAGGGTGGGATTTAAGTGGGAGCTTAACTTATGAGGACAGAATATACTAACCTTTTAAAAACCTAACAGGAGACCATGGGAATGGGAAAGGTGGGGGGGGGGAGAATTGGGGAGAAGGAGTGAGGCAAATCATGAGAGACTTTTGAATGCTGAGAACAAATTGAGGGCGAAGAGGGTAGGGGAAAGGGGAAGGGAGGCGTGATGGTCATGGAGGGGGACATTTATGGGGAAGAGCACTGGGTGTTATATGGAAACCAACTTGGTAATAAACTATTAATAAAAAATACCTTTTAGATCTTTTTGCAACATCAAAGAATATAAACATATACATATAAATTTCTTGCCAAGAGCCTGGAATTCAGCTTCAAGAAGGGTGACTACAAATCCTGTCTGCCTGGACAGTTCCAGTTTATACCTACTGTCTCTGTGTATGACTAATAGTACCTTCTTAGACTCAGAGTGTCCTGTTTGGATGTGAATTGCACTATGAGGGATTAGAGAGTTCATCTGAACAGAGAACTCAGTTTAAAAAGTAGAGACAACGGGGCACCTGGGTGGCTCAGTTTGTTAAGTGGCCGACTGTCTCAGGTCATTAACTCATGGTTTGTTAGTCTGAGCCCTGCATCAAGCTCCACACTGACATCGAGATTTTCTCTCTCTCCCACTCTCTCTTTTTCTACCCTGCTTGTGCTTTCACTTTCTCAAAATAAATAAATAGGCTTTAAAAGAAAAGTAGAGACAGGATATTTGAATTATACGCAGTAAATGCTCAATAAGTATTAGATGCTATAAGACTATTGTCATTATTATGAATTCACAAGCAACACGCTTTAAAGGCAGTTTACAAGGATTAAAAGGAAACAAAAACACACACCGCCAGGTTTGAACCACATCTCTACAACTGAAAATTGGTTTTCTCTGCAGTCCCACAAGTGGTAATACAGTGTCATCTTTGAAAATCATGGATAGTTTTCTTACTCCTTTTTTTACAAAAAAATATAATTCAAGGTAATTAAAAAAGGAGTTTGCCTTCAAAATGTCAGAGGATTTATATAATGTAAAGATGGTTTTTAATCATTACTAAATAAATGGTCTTCCTTCCATTATTATCTAAGCTTAGCAATTTATGTTCCATGGTCTGGGACAAGAAAGCAAAAAAGAAATTAATTAAAAATGAAAAAGACAGGAATGGCATTTAGATCTGCTTTAAGTACTATCTAAAATGTTCTCTTGTTTTGACTTACTCCAGAAGGAAAACTTAAAACAATGAGTAAATGAGTATAAGTTACAAAGAGGCATATTTTAGCTCAACATAAGGATTTTTAAAATAGAGTTGTCCAACAGAATGGATTGTTTCAGGAAATGATGAGCTCCTTTGCTGAAGATATCCAAACTGAGACCGGATGAACATATGCCAAGGATGCTGTGGGAAACATTTCTGCACTGTGTGGGAGGTTAGCCAACAGAAGACGATGCCTTAGGTTCCTTCCAATGCTCAACTACAGAAGTCGTACGACTACCGCAAACATGAATAACTACCTTAATGACACAAATCCCGAGGCCTGGTTAAGAAAATGAAATAAAAAAAAGAAAAGAAAGAAAAGAAAAGAAAACCAACCAAACAACGAACTTTACTTGGGTTCCAGGGCAAACAGACTATGTGAAGAAGCTTTTCTTTTTGAATGCGAAGATAAGAGAAGTTGCTACATTCTGAAAGTATGTGCTTCATGATAAATGGAGTTATTTTATAAAATTTAAGGCAAACAATAAAGCATGCATTTTAAAAGACAAATGAACTGAAGAATAAAGAACCATTTGCTGAATTACCAAATTATCCAAAATAGGAGGATAAGAAGCTAGGCAGAAAAGCACTGAAGGAAGGGTTTCCACAGTCTTACAGTCCCATGGAGAAAAAAATAGAGTTCAGAAACTACTAAGGGGGATAAATCCTGATTAAAACCCCTAGAATCTCAATTAGAAACCCAAGTGTCCACAATAGCAAAGAGAAGAGGTAGACTGAGCAATTACCAAATCTGTAGTTAAATCCCAGGATCAGAATAAGGTAATCTGCCAACACCATATCACCCAATCAGATCCACAGAGAAAGATGACATTATCCAGAGTCACTACAGTTCAGCAAACATAATTGTTGATATTAATAAAACACACACACATACAGGACATAAAACAGGACAGGAGGGAAAAACCAAATCAGTAGATGAACCACTTATTGGAATTATCAGAGTGGAAACAAAGAACTATGATTAATAGTTTAAAAAATAAATGACATGAAAGATTTATACATTCTAGACAGGTAGAATTTATTTAGAAAATCAGATAGAATTTCTAGGACCAATAATACATAGAAATAAGAAAAAGATTGGTGGGTTAAATAGAATAATGGAAGCTGGAAGGGGATAAGTGATCTGGAAGAGTATTTGGGTTGAAATTTGGGTAATAAAATGGATGAAAATACTAAAAAGTTTGTAGGTATACTATGTCAATGGTAAAAACATATACTTTAGTTGTTGTCCAGACAGTGGAGGGGGAAAATAATAGGACAGGAAACAGCTGAATAAATAAAGGCAAAGGATTTCCAAAGTGAAAAATATCAAGGCAAAAAAAGACACATCATAGTAATACTGCTAAAAACAAAAAACAAAGGTAAAAGAAACTTGAGAATAGTCAAAGGGGGAAAAATATGCCTTGCTTTCAAAGGTACAGAAATAAGAATAATAGTTGACTTGTCAATGGAAATAATGAAAGGTTGATAATGGAATGACATTTTCAAGCTGCTGAAAGACAATCATCATCCTGGATTTTATACCCACCAAAAATGTTCTCCAAAAGTGAAGGTAAAGTAGACAATAGCAGACAAACAAACAGCAAATGAAATATCCTCACTAAAATGCATGCAAAGGTTAGTTCTGTTGGCCAAGAGAAAATGATTCCAGTAAGATACAGATGACCATAAGGGAAGGGAAGCAAAAATAATACAAAAACAGGGAGGGGACAAAACATAAGAGACTCTTAAATACAGAGAACAAACTGAGGGTTTCTGGAGGGGTTGTGGGTGGGGGAATGGGCTAAATGGGTAAGGGGCATTAAGGAAGTGAAGCTACTTGTTGGGATGAGCACTGGGTGATATACTCCAGTATGTTCATCTGTATATTCCAGACGAATCACTGGAATCTACTCCTGAAATCATTAATGCACTACATGCTAACTTGAATGTAAATTAATAATTAATTAATGTTAAAAAAAGAAAATGATTCAAAATAGAAGCATAGAAATTCAACAGGAATAGTAAAAATATGGGTAAATATAAATGAATACTGACTGTATATAGAAGTAATTACAATGATTAATGATAATAACATGAAGGATGGTTATATATAATATTCTAAAGTCCTAGCATTGTTCAAGAAATTTTAAATGTATAGAATTATATTACATTGTAATAAGTTCAAATTGTAGCACATAACTTTAGGATACTCATTAACCATAATAAAAGAATGTGTAGGGGCGCCTGTGTGGCTCAGTTGGTTAAGCGTCTGGCTTCTGCTCAGGTCATGATTCACAGTTCATGGGTTTGAGTCCCATGTTGGACTTTGTGCTGACAGCTAGCTCAGAGCCTGGAGCCTGCTTCAGATTCTGTATCTCCCTCTCTCTCTGACCCTCCCCTACTCACGCTGTCTCTCAAAAATAAATAAACATTAAAAAAAAAAGGAACAGAATGTGTAATTACCAAACCAACAGGGGTTCCTAGGTGGCCCACTTGATTAAGCATCTGACTTTGTCTTAGGTCATGATTTTGCAGGTTCCTGAGTTTGAGCCCCAAGTTAGGCTCTGTGCTGACAGCCCAGAGCCTGGAGCCCGGTTCAGGTTCTGTGTCTCCCTCTCTCTCTGCCCCTCCCCCACTCATGCTCTGTCTCTGTCTCTCTCTCTTAAAAATAAATAACCATTAAAAATTTTTTAGGGGTGCCTGGGTGGCTCAGTCAGTTGGGCTTCCAACTTCAGCTCAGCTCATGATTTCCATGTTTGTGAATTTGAGCCCTGTGTTGAGCTCTGTGTGGACAGCTCAGAGCCTGGAGCCTGCTTCAGATTCTGTGTCTCCCTCTCTCTCTACCCCTCCCTTGCTCATGCTCTGTCTCTCTCTATCTTTCAAAATTAAATAAAGCATTAAAAAAAATTTAAAAAATTTTTTTAAAGAGGGGGTATAATAATGAAGGAAGTCTGTTTAACCTTAAACAATGTAAAGAAAGAAAAAAAGGAACATTAAAGAAGTGAAAAGAGAAAAAAACAGATAATTATAAACACAAATACATGAGTAATTACATTAAAAGTAGCTTCTCCAGTTAAAAAATATTTCAAATGAGATTTTAAAATACTGTAAGAGGGGTGCCTGGGTGGCTCAGGCCATTAAGTGTGAGACTTTTGATTTCAACTCAAGTCATGATCTCACGGCTGGTGGGACCAAGCCCCATATTGAGCCCTGCACTGGGTCTGTGCTGACAGTGCAGAGCCTGCTTGGGAATCTCTTCTTCCTCCTCTCTCTCTAATTAAATAGATTAACTTTAAAAAACACAATCAGGTACTATATATAATTGATATTCTTTAAATATAAGGATAGAGAGAGGAGCCTGGGTGGTTTGTTGGTTAAGCAGCTGACTCTTGGTTTTGGCTTAGCTCATAATCTCACGGCTTTGTGGGTTTGAGCCTTGCATTGGGCTGTGTGCTGGCAGTGTGGGTCCTGCTTGGGATTTTCTCTCCCTGCCCCTCCCCGACTCACACTGTCTCTCTCGCTCTCTCTCTCTCAAAATAAATAAATAAACCTAAAAAATAAATATAAGTATAGAGAAAGGTTGGAAGTAAAAAGATGCAAAAATATATACCATTGTAACTCTAACCAGAAAACCTGGTGCAGAAGAAAACAATTTTAAATTTGCTTTCACATACCTTCAAACATCTAAAGCTTTATGAACAAAACGTAAAGGAGAAGACAAGCCCTCACAACCAGCTCCATCAATTATTGGTAAAGAAGGGAAAGGAAAAATATCAGCAAAGAATAGAACATCTAAAAAGCACTTGTAACAAACGTCCCACAAGTGGCACATATACAACATCATGCCCAACAACAACAGAATGCACATTCTACAGACATGAATATGGGTCATTTTCCAAAGTTGGTCATGTGGGCTGTAAGGCAAGCCTCAACCAATTGCAGGAGACTAAAATCATCTAGAGGATGTTCTCTGATCACTACTTAATTAAGCTGGAAACCAATAAACAAAGAATAGCAAATATCTTTGCTTTCTCGCTTAAACCAACACTACAACAAATAAGAACAACCAGAAGTTTTTCACTCCAGAAACTGATCCAGAGATTATTTTCAAACATTTAAAACTGTGCTGTAAAATAAATTTGCGGTGATTTTCAGTTAATTACCAAAAATATGCAGAGCATATGTTTTGATTAACTTTGTGTAGATGAAATAATACATAAAATTGCTTTTCTTAATCGTTTTTGCCAGTAAATCAGGTTCCCCCTTTTAAAGATGTCACTCTACACACCTGGGATCACTAATAAGATAAAGATTATACTCGAAAACTTTGGTAATTAAAAAAGGGCCAACTTGTCAACTTACTTTACATATTTAGTCATTTTCCACAAAAATAAGAAAATCTTAAGCACATCTACTAACCTTGCTAGACTGACTATGTGGTCCAATGCCAGCAGGTGCCGAATGAGAAATGCTCTGATCATGTAGGATTTCTTTGAAATGAGAGAGACCGTCACCAATCTTTAGGTCACTTTGGTGGGCAAGGCCATCCACCGAGAAATGTATTCCTTCTGGCAACCTAGTTTCTACACATACTCTGAAAAGTAAACCAAATGGAAAGGAATGAGGTAAAACAAAAAATCAAAACCCCAAACCATGGTAATCAGTGTGGAAAGATCTCTTATTGTTGTGGTTTAAGTTATTGGATGGAACTTACACCTTTATTTTTTGTTCCTCTCCTAATTCTAATGAAGCAACAGAAGAAATATAAATCTAAAAATATACCTTTAGCCATGTTGCAAAGTTAGAGGGGCGCTAATAGCATACCAGAACAGGAAGGAATTTTACGAAAGAAAAACTAAGAGTTGCAACAAACTAGAGAATGTGCAAACTCAAAAAGAAAAAAGGAAGGATATTATATTCAACAATTATAATTTTCACCTCTTTGTATTTTACATGGGGTGATGTAAAAGTTAGTCTATTTAACCTCCAGTTATGTAAAAGTTAGTCTATTTAGCCTAACTGATCTTTGGCCTATTCTTTCTATTACTCAACCTGAGTGATATTTTTTTAAATGTTTATTTTAATTTTTGAGAGGTTGAGAGAGAAAGAGAGAGAGAGAGAAAGAGACAGACAGACAGAATTGGAAGCAGGCTCCAGGCTCTGAGTTGTCAGCACAGAGCCCAAGGTAGGGCCTGAACCCAGGAACTGTGAGATTATGACGTGAGCAGAAGTCAGATGTTTAACCAAGTGAGCCACCCAGGTGCCCCTGGCCTGAATGATTTTTAGAAATCACAAATACTTTCATTTTCATAGCAGGTTTTTAATTTTTTTTAATTGTTAAAGTTTATTTCTTTTGAGAGAGAGAGAGAGAGAGAGAAGGGAAGAGAGAGAATCCTAACCAGAGTCCACACTCAGCATGGAGCCTGCTTTGGGGCTTGCTTTCAAGACTGTGAGATCATGACCTGAGCCAAAATCAAGAGTTGAATGCTTGACCAACTGAGCTACCCAGGCATCCCCATAGCAGCTTTTTAAAAAGGCTATTATTGGGGCGCCTGGGTGGCTCAGCCAGTTAAGTGTCCGGCTTCGGCTCAGGTCATGATCTCACAGTTCGTGGGTTCGAGCCCCACGTCGAGCTCTGTGCTGACAGCTAGCTCAGAGCCTGGAGCCTGTTTCACATTCTGTGTCTCCCTCTCTCTCTGACCCTCCCCTGTTCGTGCTGTGTCTCTCTGTCTCTCAAAAATAAATAAAAAACATTTTAAAAGTTTTAAAAAACTATTATCTACCTCAGGTGCCTGGATGGTTCAGTCAGTTAAGCATCAGATTTCAGTTCAGGTCATGATCTCATGGTTTGTGAGCTTCAGCCCCTCTTGGATGACCACAAGTCCCACTTTGGGTGAATCCTGCTTCTCTCTCTCTCTCTCCCTCCCTTTCTCCCTCTCCCTCTCTGCCCCTCAAGGGATTCTCTCTCTATCCCTCTCCCTCTGTCTCTCACTCACTTGCACCCTTTCTCTCAAAAAAAGAAAGAAAGAAAAATTAAAAAAACTATTATCTATCTCACTGTCACTGAAGACATTAAATAGAATAATTTTGAAGTTTTCTTTATCAAATTAACTTTGTTTCCAAAAAGGTTATATTGTTTTATTTATTGAGTTCCTTGCTTCTTTGTATTTGTGTTGTTTAACCTTGAATTTTGGTTCTTGGTTATCTACTCATATTGATGTGCAAGGACTTTGATTACTGAATATTGTTACCTGGGGCGTATTTCAAGGGACAATGTTCATCTGAACATTGCTCTGACAGCAAAGATGATTAGCTGGTGCTGGCCACACTTCCAGGCTGGCTTGTGTATACACCGTACTTTTGGGGTGGACACATTTCCTTGTCTTTGGGGATCCATTAATCAGAGGAGACTCTGTCCCATTAAAATCCCCTTTGGGACTCTCCCATATCATATTTAGATTTCCAAAGTTGTAGCTTTGTCCTGTACTTAGTAGAGTCAGCTACTTGGAAAGCAAGGTGCTGGTACAGTTGTTCTAACACCCTGTAATTAATTGGCCAACCAGACACAGCCTATTCCTCTCAGTTCCTTATAGCCATTAATCTTGGGCTTATTCCTTTTGTTTTGGAAGATTTTTTCCATCTCTATGGAGCTGTAGGTTCAGCTTTGTTGCGATATGCCATCCATCTTATCCTATTTGCTTTATATCTTCCAGAAATTTGCACTTCTGATAGCCCCCTTCCCTGTTTTCTGTAGTTGCTAGGGATTTATTATTGTTTTATATTTCTTCTGTCAGTTCAACAGAATTCTGATAGGGAGGAAAGACAAAAGCTGTCAAAATGTTCAGTCAGCTCTCTTGAACCAGTATATAAATTTCTGTCAACTCACTTGAACTAAATGAGCAATTAAACAAATGTAATCTGATAACACTTCCTAGTTTGCTTAAATGGGAGCCATACATCTTAACTCCAACTCTCCTTTAATGTTTTAGTAAATTTATGTAGACTCTGCTTTTCCAACCTTTCTTCAATATAAGAAGTACACTGTCCCACTCCCCAACTCTTTCCCTCTTTTGTATCTCCAATCTTTCTCCTGTGGGTTCTTCTTTTCTTCTATAACAGATGATCAATCTTCCCTATCCCCCAAATATCTCCTCAATTCAACCTCACTCCTATCCTTCACAGCCCTCTCAATTAACTCCTAAGCCCTACAGTGATGAACAATGCCAAACAGTCATTCTTGAGGAAGCTTTCCTTGAAGTTCCATGATCCTACCTCTTTAGCAACCTCTTAGTCTGAAGGTGGTGGGATAATGGATTTCCTCTCAATGAGGAGTAGAAAGGGCATAATGCCAAAGATAGAAAAGAATCATGAAAATTCATCCAGAATGGGGAAAGGATGAAAAACAATGCTGGAGCCTTCAAAAGTCACAACCTGTGTTCTTCCTTTTCTTAGTCTTCATCTGCAGCAATGAACACCACCTAACCCTTCTCTCTCTCTGAAGGTAACTTGCCTAGAATTCCATGCTACTGTTTGAACTGGGTCTTCTTCCCATACTTCTGACAATTCCTTCTTAAAGTCTGAAGGGAGTCATATAAGGCAGGAGGTTTCTACAATATGGAGTGTAATCTGTAGGAGAGTCAAAGATTTACAAAATTCTTTGAAATTCACCAGAATGTGGAAGGAAAAGACAGAAAATAGGACAAAGAGGAAAACAGACTGGAAGTAATATAAAAGAAAAGGTGGACCTGGCCAGTCAGTGGGGAACCCTGGGCTTCAGAGCCACTGAGGTCTGTGTGGGAAGTTGTAGTCTTAGTGTTGCCTACATAGTGGGACAGCTGGCAAATGCTGGGTACTTGGACCCCTAACTGTAAAGCACCTGATGAACACTTCTTATCTTATTTGCTTAATAGTAAAAGGGGTTCTCTTATCCTGGCCACGGTTTACTGGTTCTGGGGGCAAAGGGTAGCCTGCTCATGGCTGAATGCTGTTAACTGTGCCTGAATAGGCCCAAAGCAAAGCAGATGTTCCTTGAGAAAGTTCCAATTTCCCTGGTTAATGCCACAATACTCTGATCACTCCTTTATCTGATGCCTACTAAGTATTAAAGCATTTTCTTATTCGTAAATCACTTTCTGCTTATTAACTTGTGATGGGCCTTGGGTTGTTTTAAAAAATTATATTACCTAATTCTTAGAGAGTTAGAGTCTCTAAACTTAAGAAATATCTTTTTGTTTTCTTTCTTTTAAAAGATGTATCTCCATTGGGGCTCCTGGGTGGCTTAATCAGTTAAGTGTTTGACTTTGGTTCAGGTCATGATCTCATGGTTCAGGAGTTCGAGCCCCACATTGGGCTCTGTGCTGACTGCTTGGAGCCTGGAGCCTGTTTTGGATTCTGTGTCTCCCTCTCTCTCTCTCTGCCCCTTCCTGGCTCGCATTGTCTCTCTCTTAAAAATAAACAAACATTAAAAAGACTTTAAAAAGATGTATCTTCCTAGAATAGTGTTTTGATTAAAAATTAAATGAGTATCAGCTTCTAGAAAACTTCCCAGAAAATCAACTTCTGTCAAATTACTTTAAGCATTTTCTGTTATACAATCAAAACCATTTTCTTGTTCCTCCTTCATTTGCTTTGAAGATTAAGGATTTCAAAAATAATTGGAAAAGATGATTAAATATTAGTCAATTTCCTTGCATAGTCTTACATAGGCAAAGCAAGAACAAAACATGTGGTATTCAGTTGTTGAAAAGTGTGTCTGAAACCATTCATTTCAAGGATAAGGAAAGCAGGCCAAGTTAGACCATATGAAAATGAACATGGATTGGAAGTAGAGGGGACGGCAGTGAGTCAGAGTATACCTGCTCTGCAAAGATTCCTTCTTGACCTCATTGTCAAACACCTCTCTCCAGTATTAATTTTCTTTTGCTTATATTCCAGAATCCCTTTACTTCTCAAGCTGTATCATGAATGCACATCTCTGTGTTTAGATTACTGACAATAGTTGTTAAACAATGGTAAGAATAGCCATGTGAGACAGGGATATAAAAGAAGCCCATGATAACAAACTGTGTTAGGAAACATGACAGACACATACATTTGAATGGCAACACAACCCCTCTACCAAGAGGAAAGAGCATGTTCAAGAGCAGGCTTCGGAGCCAGACAGAGTGGAGCATGAAGCCAAAACAGGGATTTCAAGGAAAATGCCTTGTATTAGGCATCCAGGCCACTTTCTATTCATATGACAGCAATAGTTACCTACCTTGCAGGCAGGCAAAGGTGAATGCGGTCACATATGTCGAGTTAGCAGCTGAGACATTTTTCATGCTTTTCAGATAGATGGACCAAAATGGTATCTTTCAATTCCATTTCCCTAATAAATAGGAGCTGCAGAAGAAATGAGATTTTCATAAGTTTATGAAAATTGTAATTAAAATCCTTCTTCTAAACAATCATTGGTGATATTCTGAGTAGACTTCATACAAAATAACATTCCATATGTTGTATATATTTCTCGTAACGGATTAGTGTGACTGTAGCACTTGATGAGGAAAGGTCACCAAACTTTTTCTGTAAAGGACCAGATGGTAAATATTTTAGGCTTTGCAGTACAAGAGGCAAAGATCAAGACATTATATAGAACAAAACAAATTTTGGAAAATCTAATAAAACGTAGACAACAAATTGCTTTATTAGCAAAATTCAAAATACAATAATAATAATTGAAACATTGAAAAATATATGTCTACTAATGAGAAGAATGGAGTTCTTTTTTGTTTTTTCTTTTGGGATAACATTTCACTTAATAAAGTTTCAATGTTAGTATTCCTGACATCAAAATGGCTGCAAAAGGTCATTCATAAACATCATTCTTAGCTTGTGGATGGTATCAAAATGGCAGCGAGCCGGCTTTGGTCTAAGAGCTTTAATTCATTGACTTCAGCAGTATTCAGCTCCAAAGTTATAATGATTTTCCCTTTTATAAAAATTAAAGTGTGACTTTAAACTTTAGGTTTTAGAAAATCAATTGACTATAATTCACCAAGTTTTTTCCTTATAAACTTTATATTAATAAGATTGAATAAATGAATACATTTTAAAATGTATAATGTATAAATTTAAATGTATAGGTTATGTAAAAATAATCTATTGGTTTTTATGTTAGCATACTTCCAATGAGTAATCTCAGTGATTTTAATAACTCATCCCTAAGTGAACAACAGCCCAAATAAGGAAAAAAACCATTACCCAAATTTCAATTAAAACAAATTGATCTGATTTTTGACCTCTGAAGTTGTCTGTAATGCCCTCTATGCTACATCTGAGATTAGAACACTTTCTATTTGATCTGCCTTAGATAGACAGTAAATACTAGAAAATTAAGATAAATACAATGTTCTTAGAGAATGTTGATTATTTACATATTGTTATCCCTTACTTTCTCCAAAACTCTAGAAAATGAGATAAATCCTCATAGAAACAAAAAACAAAAGGATTTAATGTGATAAAGAAGAAACCAGAACCACAACTTTTGAGACTGTACATTACAAATAAAACAGATAAGGGCAATAAAATTCT
Organism: Suricata suricatta; assembly: GCF_006229205.1. Lineage (NCBI taxonomy): Eukaryota > Metazoa > Chordata > Mammalia > Carnivora > Herpestidae > Suricata > Suricata suricatta. The sequence goes on from NC_043708.1 coordinate 76,086,909, forward strand.
TGGGATGAACTTAATCTTGGAATGACCATTGACTTTGTAGAACTCAGTTGTTAAGGAACTTGGGAGAAATTATCTCTCCATTAAGCTGATTCACTTAGAACTTAGAACCACAGACAAAGAATGCCAAAAAGATAACTGAGCAGCTAATCATCAATAAAGTGATAAAAGGAAAAATATTTAATATGTATGACATAGTCTGAATAAAAGAAAATAGCTACAAAACAAAATAATAACTTACAAGCAGTTCCGTTTGAGAATCTTAAGCTGTTTTCTAAAATAATATTATGTCATTCTTATACACTAAAAAATTGTGTCAAAATAACAAGCAGTTTATTTCTTGTGCCAGCAAACAGCCATATTCTTTCCTTGTCAGATCATTTATTTAGGCAGGGGCAGGGCAATAACTTCACTTATTCAACATTCATTGGTGGTGGTCTTTCTTAAAGCACTAAGAAAATGAATTAAAATTATTCTAACATGTTATAGCTTGATAGGCAAGTTAATACTTAAAAGTGAACCAAAGGTAAAAGGTTAAAAGTGAGATCCCTATTCAAGGATCAAATATTTAGTCTTATGTATTTTTTTAAAAAAGCATCTCATTTATAAACACTTCTGGCTGTAAGAATTATAAAATATTTGACTATTAGAAAGGTCTTTGAGTTTTATTCTTTGTATGTTTCAAACAAAGCACTGCTATTTTTCCAAGGTGAAGTATAATTCTGCCCAAGAATAGAGATTTTGCCCAGATGAGCTCTTGCCATTCCTTTCTGCTTGGTGATCCTTTGTTAAATATGCACTCAACAGCATTTACACCTAGGAGACAGAAGATACCATTATAGAGTAGGGGATTCCATGTCAGAATCCTTCTCCAGCTGCTCCTAGTCTAGAAAGTAACAGAGAATTAAAAATTTCCCTCACTCACATCTGTGTTTTCAATAGTTCTGACAGCTGGAGATTTTGAATTGAAACTCATGTTGTACAAAATGTGTCTACTTTTAGGATTTGGAATTTCCAACTCACAGTTACCTGAGGATGGGGAACAGGTGATAAAAGTTACCTGACGATCAGGTGATAAAAGTTAACCTGACCCACTAGCTGGCAACACCTGGCTGGTTTGCTTGCCTACTGAGAACACTTAGGATGGAGCTGCTTCCACTCTTGATGGTCTAGGGATACTGAACTCCTTGCACTACTGTGCTTAGACTACTAGGTGTCCTGATTATACGCAGCTACCCCCACAAACAGTATTAGATAAGACATGGGTTGAAAGTGTTACAGATCTGGTCTGAATCACCCGTAGGGAAGAACCAAGTGACACTCAGATTTTGGAAAGCAGGAGGCTAATTTCACACTGGCGAGCTCAGAGGAGATCACTCTCCAGAGGTCTGAGCACCCAGCATAAGCAGTGGGGGCAATTTATAGTCTGTTGCTTCCGCACTCCGCATTAATAGTAATTTGGGATCCGAAGCAAGCAAGGTGGGAAGAAGAACCTGGGAGAGAGTCTTTGGTCAGAGACTGGAATTTCCCTATGGCCTGTCGGCCATCGTATAACAGAGTTTTCCCTGTCAATAGGTCCACTATTATCCATAGCTCCCCAGCAGATGAAGGCCATCTTTACTGTGGCAATCTCTCTTTTCCTCCAAACAAGTCTGTGGGTAAGTGTGCCAAGGACTGCTACTCTGGGAGCATCAAGATGCACTTCACTGCTTTTTAATTCTTTGGAGATTATCCTTTTCATCTTCCCACTGGGCTATCTGGGTTTATGACACATTTTTCTAGTGAAAAATATAATTTTTATCAAAGAAATTGATTCACAAAAATCTTTTATTTAGTCATGTACATATAAACCTCTTATCCCCAAAATGATTTGAGACAGCTATTTGTGAAAATTTACCTTGCCAGCAACTTTTCAGAATCTGTTACCACACTAACTTTATAAGCAAGAGACAATTAACCGCAACTTTTAAAGTGCTTGGTTTCTTGAATTTAGAAAATTGTATTTCAACTAGACTATATAGTTTTTAAAAAGTATTATGCATACTTTAAAAAATATTTTTATCTTTTTTGTATGTCCTAAATATCTCAAAAATTTGAATAACTATCGAAAGCTATGCCTTACTGTATTAGTAAAAGTAAAAGGTATTAATAATAGTTCGTGCAAGTTTTGGCAAGTGTGTGAGAAAGTTGGAACTCAAGCGCATTTTAAAGGCATATAAATTGGTTTAACCTTTTAAACAGTAATTTAATCAAATGTTCAGAATCCATATTTGGAATATGAAAGATAATAACTTTTGGAAGATAACATGGTCCTTATGATGTTGAGATATGGGAATGTTTTTCTTAAATGAGACACAAAAAGCATTAACCTTAAAAGGTTAAAAAAAAGGAATAAATTGTTCATCAAAAGACATCACTGGGAGTGAATAAAGAAGCCACAGTATAGAAGATGATATTGCAACACTCATCTCTGACAAAGGGCTTACATCTAAAATAGTCAGAAAACTCTTACTGATCAAGTAAAAAGTATGACAGATAATCCTGTAAAAAATATATATAAGAGGATTACACAAACACTTTACAAAGAGGATTTCCAAGTGGCTAAAAAGCAAGCAATCACAGAACTACTAATTAATACAGTCCAATACAACCATGAACTCACTAAGATGGAAAGTATTAAAAAAGACTGACAATATAAGTGTTGGTGAGGCTATGGGGAAAATGGAACTCCAATAAACTGCTGGTAGGAATGCAAATTGTTTTAAGCACTTTAGAAAACCCAGCAATTCTACTCAATAAAAATTCATACGCATTTAAACAAAAGTTTTCATAAAAGAGTATTCACAATACAATTATTTGTAATCGCCATTAAATGCCCAAAAGTCCATCCTAGAATGTATATAGTATATCTGTACAAAGGAATACTCTTCAAAAAAAATTTTAAAAGAAAAGAAGAACCCAAGCTGTCTTTACAACAAACTGGAAGAATCTCATCACTATAATGTTGAGAAATGAAATGAAAGAAGCCAGGCACAACAGAATACATGAGAATAAATAAAACATTTTCATTTGTGTAGTGTTCAAAAACAAGCACTCCTAATTACCTGTAGTAATTAATTGTGTGAATGGTGCTCACCTTCAGGAGAAGGGGAAGCAGTAATGACTGGGAAAGTCACAGAGCTGAGGAGGAGACTTCTGCAGTCCTGATAAAGTTTTATTTCTTGACCTGCACAGCAATTATGCGGGTGTGAGCACTTTGTGAAAATTCACTCATCTATTTATTTGATTCTTGCTCTTTGTGTTAACACATCAACAAAATGGTAAGAAAAAAAAAGCAATTGTATGGATTTCCCTAAAGTGATCCTCTCAGTATCATTTCATTCATGCACAGGTGACTGGACAGACACATTTCTTCCTGCTTCTCCATTTGCATGGCCACCATTTTCCAATAAGTTTTGGTCATGTCTTCTGTATTTTTAAACATTTTCTCTCACTGTCCTTTCTGTATTACTGCATTTGTCTTTTTCTTTGAAGTCATAGATAATAACCCTGAGAGCTTCCAAGAGTAGTTTTGGGTGGGAGTTGTAGTCTGAATGATCATGTCTTCTCAAACTAAGGACAGTTTTCTTCTATTTTATAAAATATCTCTCCTCCACCACCTACTTGTGTTCTGTTTATTTTAAAGTGGGCCTCCCAAATTTTTCTTCCATATCTCTCAATTTATCTTCAATTATTTTCTAGTTTGTTATATATTCTGGGTCACATCCTTGACGGGTAGGAAATTACTAGATTATAAACTTGTTCTTGTGTTTTGAACTATATGACTCTAAAAGTCAGGTTAACATATACTTGATTTCAGGAATCCAAGTAGTTTTCTGAAGGAATTTATCAATATTTTTGGAAACATCTGGGTTTTCATCGAAGTTTTAAAATTTTCACTCAAATATATTATTTAAACACAGTGAAAGAATAAAGGAAAAGTATGAAGATAATGCTCATGGATGACTTTGAAAAAGATGTGAAAACCCCCCTTCTCAAATGTTATACAGTGCAGACAGAAAATAATTAAACTTGATTCTTAAAATGTTAAGGTCCAATTCTGAATTTGGCATTTAAAAAACATACTATTTAATGATAATGTTATTAAGATATAATATACTTTAGAGATGTCATTTTCCTCTGGATATCTTTGGATTTTCTCTCTTGTGGAGAATTTTGGTTTTATGTCTTGCTTAGAAAAATTTTTTTGGTTTTGTTTCAATGAACATATTTGTGGGACAACAGCCAAGAAAAGGTGCCATTTGGGGAAGGAAGGGGAAAACATTTGCTTCCTTTATTTTCCTTGGGATAGTTTTGCTTACAGAGTGAACACAGGTCGCCATCAAACTTGCAGAGCTGAACAGCAGAGGTGACTTTGTCTTGTCAGCATCACCTTGTTCCCAAAGTCAGTAGCTTTTCCAAAACACTGTCCTTGCCCACTGACCTCTTTAGTTATTGCCGCATTTAGACACTTTAACAAAAGTCTATTGTTTACCCTAAGTGGCATCAGTTCATTTTTATGTATTGCTTGCTCAAGGTGAATTTATTTATAAGGAGGATTAATGCTCTAGAGTTATTCCATTATTAAATTGCTCTAACAACACTAAGAAATTATTTTCAGCCACTAATTAAAACTAAATGCAGCACCAGAATCCATCTAGTCTTTGCTTTGCTTCAGCACCAAGAAAATGCTGTTATTAGGATTCCATTGGAAATAATTTATTTGACAACATCTGACAAATTTCTACACTTAAATTTCTCACTTAAAATTTCATAGCTAAGTAGCTTGAGAAAAGTACCTATATTTTTTTAACACAATCCTTCAATGACAGACTTATAATGTAGGTACATCACTGACCTATGGAGAGGCCCTACAGCATAGAAGTTAAAGGTAGAAGCATGAGAGCCATTGTGCTTGTGTTTATCCCACCAACTGACTACTTGTGCAAACTTGGCCTAGTTGACTTTTAGATACCTCAGTTTCATCATCTGTAAAATGGGGATGACAACAGTACCTAACTCATAGGGTTGTTGTGAGGGTAGATGAGTTAATACAGTGCCTGGCACATAGTAACTATTAAATAAAATGTAGCAGGGTGCCTGGATAGCTCAGTCAGTTAAGCATTTGACTTAGGCTCAGGTCATGATCTCATGGTTCATGAGTTTGTGCCCCACATTGGGTTCTGTGGTGACAGTGCAGAGTCTGCTTCAGATCCTCTGTCTCCCTCTCTGTGCCTCCCCTGCTTGCAGTCTCTCTCTCTCTCACAAATAAATAAATAAATATTTTAAACAATTTTTTAAAATTTGGCTAATTCTTCACTGTTTTTAGTGAGGAGTCATCAGAGAGTGTCTGAAGATGCTAAATCAGTAGAGATGTGCATGTATTGTATAAAGTTGTAAATCATTTTCCAAAAGACCTAAAAATAGAAATTGCTACTTTAGAAGTCAAGGGAACAATACACCCAATAAAAATAAGATGAAAAACAGCATAAATATAAGTGCATAGATTAAATACAAAACCACTCTTTCCTCTCCACTGTGCCTTCTCACATTGTTATTCTGTTATTCCTGATGCTTTTTCAGAGCTCCCTCTATGATTTCAAACGTTGCCTATGCCCTGTTTCAATCACATGAAGCTGAGGAACTTGTAAACCTCAGACGAGAAATAAAGATCACTACACACAAGTTGCTGCACTTTTCCATCTCTGCAATTTTTGCATTGGGTTGTGTAAAAATTCCTCAGCTTAACCTTCCAGCTCCTTAAGCCGATGTTTAGCTCACTTCTTTCTACTATGCATCCCAATACCAAGGTTTCATTTTGTTTCCATTTATAATGGACTCACTGTTACAACAGCAGCTGTACCTTCTCTAACTTATCAAATGCTAATGGTAATAATTCATTTTCTTCTGCTCCTCAACTCATCTCCCCAAACAGGTAAATTATTTCTGTGTGTTGAATACGATGCCTGTCTTTTGTCCCTGTGTTGGCCTTTCTCAAATTTTTGGTGATTCTTGGTTATAGCTTGGTGTTTATGGATAAGGGTCTAGATTCCTGACCGTTGCTGGCTGTAGTATATGTCCCCAGTCCAAGTGACTATCTTTTTTCTCCTGAATATGTGTATTGGCTCTGATTATATGGGCTCTGGCTGTGTGCCCAGGCCTTTGTGTGGGCTTATCTTTTGGATGCAAGCATGCCTGTTCTCATGAAGCCACCCAGTAGCCTACATCTCTAGCTGAGGAACAGAGTATAAGCAAAGTGGAAGAAGTAAAATATATCCCATGCTAGATAAGGATAAGTGTTATTGAGACATTTAAAACAAGGGAGCAGTAGGCAAAATATTAGGGTGGGTATGTGGCATTCCTAGATAGGGTGGCCAAGGCAGGCCTCCTTGAGAAGGTGACATGCCCCTAGGGGCAGAAAGTAAGCCAAGAATGTTACAGACTGGCTAAATTGCAAGTACAAAGGCCCTATACAATGTCTGAAATTTCTATAAAAGGAAGCTGTCTTAATCATTCACATTTTGTCTTTTGGAACTTCTACTGTTTCCCCATTTGCTTTGTACTACAATTTAAGATGTTGCAAGTTTTTGAGGCATTATATACTTTAGTTCTTGCTGAGCAGTTATAATCTAGGTACTTTGTAAAAGCTTTCTAAAATTGACTTTCCAAAATTAAATATAATCTTACTAGCAAAAAGTCCCAACTCAAATCTCCAGGGAAGGTTCTTTAAGCAATGTTGAGAGTCTCTGAACTGGAAATCAGGTGACATGAACTCCAGTAGTAGCCCTGCTGGTAACTTGCTGTCAGACTTTGGTGAAGTCTAGACTTCTTCTGTCCTCAGTTTTCTCTTCAATGGAATGGGACAGGTAAGTTGATTCCGGTGTCTTATGTCCGTATTTTGTTCAATGAATACGGTAATTCGAATAACCAACCTTAGATTGAACTCTTTGGTTTAATTCTACTTTACCCCAGTAAACATCAAAACTTGCCACCTTGTACCTGGCCCATTTCATTCCTTCATTATCTGCCTGGCTCCTGACCAAATATCTTTTACAGACCCTCTCAGTTATAAGGGCATGGAACTATGACTGTACCTTGTTTATTAAACCCTCCTAAACTTGGGAGTCTGCTCTGGATTTATCTTCGCTTAACAAGATCCATTGAAACTTCCACTCACTGGGATACAGTTAGGGAAACATTGTGGAAAAATGATATTGAGTTCCTTATTTCCTGATTGTTAAATGGAAGAGGCTGTCATATCTGGGCGCAAACATACCCAGGACAGTTTTCAAGCGGCTGCCTTTTATGTAGCTAAGGCAGGATAAGGTGGCTGGAAGAGTCTTCATGGAATAAAAGTACAATTGAACAATCTCCAAAGTTTATTTTTTCTGCAAAAACCCCTTCATCTTCATCCTGAAATACAAATTGAATACACACTCTTGCCAGTAGATTGTAAGCCCTGAACTTATGTTCAAAATGTTCTGCCTTCCTTTTCTGCCACTATTTTCTGGACCTTTGTGGCATTATACTCTCTCTTGCTTCTAGATCTCATAATGCTAGTTATTGTCTTTCACAGGCAGCATTTTCTCCTTCTTTCTCCTATCTTCACTTGATAACTCCCAAGACACCTGAATCCCCCCAAGATCTAGGTCAGGTGCATTCTCTCTCTCTGTCTCTCATACCTATTTTGTGAATGGTATTAGCTTCACTAGACTCTACATCCTGTGAGTGTAGACGGTAAGTCTGTTTCATTCTCCATGGCAAACCCAGCAGTTAGCACAGTTCCTGGCACAGGATACATCCTAAGAAAGTGTTTGCTCAATGAATTTTAGGAAAAGAAGGACTCCTAGGATACAGCTGGCCAAAAGAAGAAAAGGTAATGAAAGAAATAGGTGATAAGAGGAAACAAAGGCTTAATTTATAAAGCAAAAGAAATCAGAGTTAAGTCCTGAAAACGATTGCTAAAAAATTAAGCTAAAGAATACTCATCGGTCACAATCCTTAATATTGAGATTTATTCCAAATAGGTAGGAACATAATGCCATTGAGTGCAAGCAAAGATACTTCCTTGGGGGTCAGTAGAATATATTAGGAAAGTATAAATTAATGGTTACTGGGGAGCACTTAAGCATGGCAAACTACAATATCGATGCCTACAGTGTACACTAGCAATTATTCACATTCAGAATGTACTGACTTCTAAGATTATGACACACAATTGCTATCTGGTAATATTTGTTATTCTATAAAATATAGGGAGATAAGGGTTGTGAAGAATGGGAGGAGTGCCAACTTTCAAGAAAGTAATAAACATTAAGGAACAACTCAGTCTTAATAATTTTAGTATGACTTAAGCTCAGTTGTGAAATTCTAAATTCTTAAATTTAGACTTCTGAATTCCCCTGGCAAAATTTATCTTCTTGGGGATTATTAAATCAATTAACCTTGGGAAGGGAAGGTTAAAAGGACTTCTGTGGGCTACATTCTCACAGCATGAAAGAGAACAGGCAGAAGCGAGTAGGGTTCAAGGAAAGGTTTACACTAGCAGATGATCAGCTCTGTTCTTGCTAAAATTTGGCAAAGAAATACACTGTGGTTTCTTCAGATGACAGCACCATAACTCATTTAGCTCTCTCCTACCTTTTCACAAAAAGGCCAAAACCCCACAGGAAATGTGAGCACTGACATTTTCTACCCAGGATCAAAAACTGACTATTTTGCCAGAAATTGAAAACAATATAGCTAAAACAGTAAATACAACAGTAATGTGTTGAAAGAAATAGGCTGCTGGACTGGCCAGTGACACAATCCATCATTTCTATTTTAACTTCTGATGGATAGAAAGGTAAAAAAAGAAAAAAAGAAAAAAAAATATGTTGGGATTGGCAGACTTCCACGAAATAGAATGAAAACCAAATAAATGTTTAAAAAACCCCTTTGCATTAATTTACAGATTACGCTCCACAAATTTACACTAAACACTGTACTTTTAATGGCAAGTTTGATTATATGTTTCTAGCTGATTTCCAAGCAGTTAAAAGCTAGCTTAAGGGCCATCTAGAAGGCCTGATTTCTTTTCTTTCCACAAAATGCTAAAGCTTCTTTATCATTCTGTATTCAGCCATGAACTCAGCTGCACAAGCCAAATGTAAAGATTTTATGGGCCAATCTATCATGTGAATTCGTGAACAAGAATACAAGCCTCCTCATGCAGCCGCTAAGGGTGATTTCCATTTTTATGAATGAAAAAGAACCCTGCATAAACATTCTTTATTTAAAGTTTTAAATGAAGAAAGATGCAAAACAAAATGGGAGCATTTTGTTTTATATGTCAATATCTTGTAAGAGGGGCAAAAGAAGGGATGTGGCTCACATGATTCCCAAGACAGCAGTATCTCCTTTGCATTAAGTACATAAATGAGATTTATGGCCACTGACCTAATCTTAGATGCCAAAATGTACAGCAGGAACAGCTTTCTGAAAAAGTTAATTTAAAATTATGGTGTTAACAAAAGCATTTTAGGAAGCAGACAACACGGCGGGCGAGCATGCACACATGCATCCAGGAGAGCGGACTCTAGAAAAGAACCATGGGTATTTGCATAAAGCTTTACAATACATCTCAGAGATAATTCAAATTTTCCTTTTTCTCCCTGTCACCCTGGCGTTAATCAATTTCCAAATAAATGCATATCACCAGACAGTTGATTTTCATCACTAAAGGTCACTTAATACCAGACATTCATAGGTTCAGGTCTTGGAGAGGCTTAGAGGAGAAAAATAAATAAACCTGTTTATTCGTTTTCTGAATTTTAAAAGCAGGTTCCTGACCACTAAGTACTTAACTAGATTGCACCTTGGAGAAAGAAAGGCTTGAGCAGCTGCACTTGTAATACTTTATTCACTGAATGAGAGAAAATGGGCTGTGATACCGCTAATCCACTGGTAACCACTTGGAGATTTTCCTGAACACACCGGTTTTTGACTTGAAAAAGACCAAAAAAAAAAAAAAAAACGGGGAGAGAGAGAGAGAGAGAGAGAAGGAAAGAAAGTAGTAAAGGAAACCTACACTGACAGATATCAAGTCAACACTTTCTTAATATAGTCCCATAAAACAGAATTCCTGGAAAAAATAACATCCTGCAGAATAAAATGTCAAGTTGAAGAAACACATCCCTTCCCTTATCATTGGATTTTAACAAGTGAACTATGCATAGCTGGAGAAAGTAAACATATAATAACACCCGTTTTCCCAGTGATTTCAGAAGTTTTTACTTTTACATACAGATTTGAACTGCACAAGTATACACTTTGGGTGTATGTACATATATCGTCTCCCTGGAACAGATAAATCATGTCACTATGTAACATGTACATAGGGACAGAAAGATTGTCAAAGAGAATCGTCAAAATTTTGAAATTAAAATGCAGAGTTCAAAAGAATGTTGGGTTATATAAATATCTGAACATTCACTTCTAAATTACCATCTTAGCTTACATTGTCCCAAAAGGGTCTAAAATATGAACTTGGCTGTAGGTAATTTCTTTGGGAGCTGAATCCTAGGATGCAGAGTGAAGAGGCACAGGGAGTGAGAGAGAGGGAAAGAAAAACCAATAATGTTGTTGAGTTCATTAATGATCTGGGCAACCGAGGATCAATTCTATTGGGGATCCTCTGAGGAACTCTGTAGAAAGTGCCTCAAAATTGCTCATCTGAAGGATGTCAGGCTCCTGCTTTTATTCACAATATCTTGTTTCCCATTGGTTGAGGGCTGCTGAAGGTGGCAGTGACTCCCTTACCCTTCCACGCTTTCCTGGAAGGGCATAAGGGCTGAGCAAGGTCCACTGGCTTCAGAGAAAGCCTCAGGGCAGAAGAATGAAGAAATGGACAGCTCAGGCTTCTGGCAGAACATTGTCAGTGTGCCTAGAAATGTTCAGTACTGCTGTAGCTGGGATCAGAGGTAGATGACAGCATGTGACAAGGGCATCAAACACCTGTACCTCATATGCTAGGTCACTTGCAAAAGCTTTCATTTACTACATTACTTTGAATCAGCTCATGGGATGGAGATTAGTAAGACTCTTTATAATTTCAAAACTTTTGCTTTCTGAAATTCATTACTATGCTTAAATTTTTAAAAAGCTGCACACATCTAATTTATAAAAATAATTTGTGTTCATGTAACCAATCCAGTTTTCTTTCCAATTAACGTGTGTGTGTGTGTGTGTGTGTGTGTGTGTACTTTCAGAAGAAATTAATGTTTAAACTGGTAAAAGAATGTATTTGAAATTTAAAGAAAAAGAGGAAAGAGGGCAATGATGCTAAAAAAGAGAAAGAAAAAGTATCACCTAAATAGGTATTTATGACAACTAACTTTCACATTGTGTCAGCAGTACAAAATTACTTAAATGGAAAATAATGTAATTTGATTGGGTTTATTATATTTTTTATCTCAATAAAGAAAAATCTGGTTTAGGTTAATTTAACATTTTTCAAATGGTTTTTCAGCATTACGAACAACACATTGTCTTAATTGTATTTTTTTAGAAAGACCATACACCATAGTGGTTAAAACTTCTCAGGCCTTGAAGTCAGAAACTTATGTTTGAATTCTTACTCTACAACTTACCAGCTATACAAAATGGTACCAGTGACATATTTAGTAATATGTTCAGTAATTGGTACTTTAGAATTAAATCATACTAAATCATATAATACATATGAAGCCCTCAGAAAAGTGTCTAACTCATAATTTCTGGTCGGTGACATTGGTTATTATTATTATTATTAAAATTCTGCAAAAATTAGGTAGTAAAAAGTCATAATGGCAAGTTTGTAATTATATGTGTACTCATATATTGTTATGGTACAAAGCAATAAAGGAGAAAGAGAGCATGTTACTGAGTAAAATATAGACTCACTGTTTTGTAGAAGGTGAGTCCATGATTTCCAATGGGAGGTGGAGTTTCACCTTGGTCTTCTTCCTCTGTCCAGAGAGGACATTATCCTCATTACGGTTCATTTCACATGAGCGGCTACCCATAAGCAGCTTGTCAGAATTCCAAATGCTAAGAAAAAAGATTAGAGAGCAGAATAAGAAATGATGAATCAGGAATCTTTTTTAAAAAAGTTGAAATTGGATAGGAAAGTATAATTTACATTTACTCAAGATAAAACCTAGAAGAAAAGCAAAAAGTTGACCCACTCATAGGAAAATGCAATTATCTGGTAAAGGCAAAAAGCTGATGTTGGTGACACCATGTGGACAGTGAGCAGTGGAGAAGAACGGAAGGGCTACAAAATCACACAAATACTTGGTTTATTATATCATATAAAGGAAAAAAAGCATTATACTACAGCAGTGTAGAGTTGGGTTGTGAGCTGCTTAAGGGGAACGGAAAAATACATGGCTGCTAAAAGCAGAAGACACAAAGTAAGACAGCATCAATAAAAAAAAAATCTTTAAAAATTTAAAAATTCCAGTGGGAGAAAAGGTTGATGATGCAGGATTAGGCCAGCATTAGAAACTCGTCTATCAGCACCATTAATAAAAGAGTTTAATTAAATAAATTAGTACATAAATGTTGTGTAAAGTAGGACAAAGTAATATTAATGAACAAACTTAAAGTACTGGGCATACTTATGAGAAATGAAATTTTTGTTCAATCTGGATTAAATTTGTTCTTGCACATGGGTATTACGGGTCTAAATTACTATAGGGATCTAATGGACACCCAGAATGGTGGATATCCATTACTAATTCTTCAAAGTCCTCTACTTTTAAAATTGGATTAAAGAAGTGTGCTTATTTGAGATTTTGTAATTTCAGCTCTAAAAGAAACATCAGCTTAAAAATGTGTTTTTTTATGTTTCTTTTTGAAGGAGAGAGAAACAAAGTGAGATGGGAGGAGGGGCAGAGTGATAGAGAGGGAGACAGAATCCAAAACAGGCTCCAGGCTCTGAGCTGTCAGCACAGAGCCAATCGCAGGGCTGGAAATAATGAAATCATGAGCTCATGACCTGACCTGAAGTTGGATGCTTAACCAACTGAGCCATTCAGGTAACCCAAAACATCAGTTTTTAAAAGATGAAAACTAATTTTATTTTAAAGAACAAATTTCATCAATTAATCCCAACAGATGACTGGATTTCTGATAAAGTTTGGGTTAAGACACACATAAAATATGTATAAAAGGTAAATTTGAGTATCACAAAAGAAAATACATTTTCCCCTAGTTTTTCAAATTGGTTTCCAAATGGCTGTTTAAACTGGGATTTGATGTTAAAATATACTATTATATGGGCTTTCATAATATGAAGTCAAGAAAAAATGTTAAATGCTTTCCTGTAAAACTAATCAGTAAATTTTGGAAAAGTCAAAGATGATTAATTCATGCTCATCAGGTCTGTTTTTCTCAATATTAAATAGAAGTTCAGTATTTCATGGATTGTCTGATTTCCTTCCTTTAGCTACAGTCAAATGAAGAATGTGACTCAGCCTAGTATTCCTCCCACTCAACTTTAACATTTATCAATTCAAAGCTAATCTTTTTCATATATAATTTCACCCATCTCTTTATCCTCACTGGGATTATGTTGAAGGAAATCCCAGCTATTATAGCATTTCATCTGTATATATTTCAGTAAGTTAAGGCAGAAAACTCATTTTTTTCTTTTTAAATATAACCACAATACAATTATCACACTTAAAAAATAATGAATATCATCAACTATCTTGTCAATGATGATTTATTGAACTTTGATGAACTATAGTTCGATGAACTATAAACAAAGCTTAAGATATCTTAGCAGATAGTAAATAAACGGCTGAAGCAAAATCCACCCACCTAATCTAAATATATGTCTTAGTTATTAATTGCCATATGGATTATTAACCGGTAAAATTCTTAAGTATCCAATATTATTTAATTTAAAATCTCCAGTAAGCAATATAGAAGGATTTTGACTTTAAGATTCAGTAGTTCCCAATGAGTTATCGCCCATGTGTTCCTTTTCCTTTTTTCCTGTGAGTAGTCAACACTAACATATTAACACATGCACACAGATAAAAAGAGATGATGCCCATAACACAAAAGTGTTCTTTAAAATAAATTTCTTTAAAATAAAATTAGTTTTCATCTTTTCAAAGCTGCCTTATTGTCTATTATATACTATCTCATGTTCCAATAACTACTTTATGATGACCATGAATGGCAGGGCTCTAGACTACTGTAAATCAATCCTCCTCTGACAAATTTAAAGAGATGGTTAATTCACTTCAACTTAATTCAACAAATATGTGTGTGTATATATGTATGTATGCATGTATTTAGAAGGAGCAGGGGACAGGAACAGAAGGACAGAAAAAAAGAATCTTAAGCAGGCTCTATGCTCAGTGTAGAGTCTGATGCGGGACTTAACCCCACGATCCTGGGATCACACCTGAGCCGAAATCAAGAGAATGATACTCAACTGACTGAGCCACCCAGGTGCCCCTCAACAAATATTTATTGAATGTCTACTAAATGCCTCTGTGATACTGTATGTATTGTGATATTAGCAGTCACAAAGAGAGACGTGATCTCTCATCTAGCTAATGATCTAATTTAGTAGGAAAACTGCAAAAATATGCCAAAGCAATAAATGCCCATGTGATCGATTTCCAATATTTAGAAAATATGATATTTAAAACAACCTCTGGAAACTTTTGTTTCTCAAGTGGACAATATGATTTTATTAAGAAAAACATGAGGAGAGGCAGGAAGTATTGCATATAAAAGGCTACTCAAAAACAATGGGACTAAACTGATTAATCTAGGTTTTTTCCTGGATAAGCACTGGTTACTTTTCATGTTTAATAAGTTAGCTGTGTTTAAGGCAGATGAAATGACTTAAAATTAAACCTGAAGTAATCAAATAAGATAAATTTAAATCATTAAGTCTATGTTTTATTATTAGGTACCTTTCTTTTCCAGAAGTTTATGATTAGCACTGATGATAAAGGGAAGCCAGGCTAGAAAGAAAAAGGATTGGCGGGACATACGCTAAGTTCAAAGAGAAAATATAACTGCCAATCCTAAATCCATTTTAAAAATGATCTCTATCTTTAGAAAAATACTTGTTCCAAACTGAAACCCCATTATTTGCAATGGAAGGGAAGCTTAGCTTATAATTGAGGTGGGTCAAAAGTGTAAACCAGAAACTCAAAATATACATAAATACTTGACCTAAATATGGACAGTTTCTAGTTAAGTAAAGCTGTACATTTGGAAGTTCTCAGGAGACTCAATTACTGTCCTTCATTATTCTAGTAAATACAATTCAGGAGAGGCTTAAAAAGAAGTTTAAAAAAGATTCCCAAAGGATTTATATTCCCTCATTAAATATTCACTTATTTAAGGAAATAAATGACCAAGTGATAGATATCATATTGAATCAATAAAAAGAAGCAATTAAATAATATATGATATAATATATTGTAAAATATTTTCCTACATGTGCACCATGGCCTAAATTATAAACAAAATAAAAAAATAGGTTACCAGAGTCCATCATTTTGTTCTGAACTTTAGTTACAAAAAATATAGAAAATCATCATTTATGTATTATGTTACAGTTAAAGAGTGTGCAAAAATATAAGCAAATACCAGTTTCTACCTTATTTCAAACTGAACTTGAACTACTTTTGGACCTAATCCAAGGAAATTACTTTTAAGGCAATGAAAAACCTTATTTTTAAAGGGACTTGAATTGCTATCCCTTGGTTAAAATATTAAAAAAAAAAGATAGTAGAGATGTAATGTACAATATGATAACTATGGCAAACACTGCTGTACGTTATATAAAAAAATTTAAGTAAATCCCTAGAGCTCTCATCATAAGGAGAAAAATATTTTCCCTTTATTTTTATTGTATCTTAGAGAAGATGGTTGGTATTAGTGAGTTTATTGTGGTATTTCCCTATGTATGGGACCATCATGCTGCACACCTTAAACTTATACTGTTATGTGTATCAAATATTTCTCAATAAAGACTTTATGTGTTTGACTTGGATCAACAATCCATGAACCCATACACATATATAAAAAGATCAACAGAGACTGTCAGATATGTAGCCCAAAGTATCATATTAGATAGTATTTGTTCAATGAGGATAGAACTTGATGTGATGTGGCCCCCAATATACTGCTAACATTCATTGTGAAAGTACTATCACTCAAATAACATAACAATGTAAACATTTTCTGTGATTACAGTAGCCATTTTCTAATTAATAGATATTATTAAATAGATGACCTATTTTGGGGAGGTGTTGCATTCATGAATCATTAATTCTTCTTGAGACCTTTTTTTCTAATCTGTCCACAAGTATTTTACTGCTTCCAAGAACTTCAATTCGTCATCTCACTTTTAATATACTGAAAAGGCCAAATGTAATAATAAGAGCATTACACTGGAAAAAAAATTCTTCTGTCTTCTCAGAGAAATTTTATATTTGCAGCAAGTTGGAAAGTTCTTCCCTATCTTTACCATGTAAGTACAGATTGTGTCCTTAGATTATAAACCATTAAGGAATTATAAAATATTATTGCCTAATTTTAGCACGAAAAAGTTAAATTTAGAAGCAAAAAATCAAGGGACACCTGGGTAGCTCAGTCGCTTAAGCTCCTGATTCAAGCTCAGGTCATGATCGCATGACTCATGAGTTCAAGCTTCAGGCAGGCCCTGTGCTGACAGCTGAGAGCCTGGAGCCTGCTTCAGATTCTGTCTGCCTCTCTCTGCCCCTCTGCCCGCTCACGCTTTGTCTGTCTCTCTCTCTCAAAATGTAAATAAAATTTAAAAAAATTATAAAAGAAGCAAAAAATCTAGAATTCTTTCCTAACAAATCATTCTCCATGTTCTTTTCTGTCCTTTTTAAAGATGCATAAATTCTACACCTCTATAATCATACCATAGGCACAACTGTGTCTTTAAAATTGTGTATTTAAAGGTATGTAATATGCAATTATCAATGTTGTATACCCTGTACAATAAGTATTTTCAATGGATGTATTCCATTGAATTGGTGTACTGTAATTGATCTATTGCCCTTAAAAAGAAAAATGCATGGGGGTCCACATTTAAAATGCTTAGAAGAGTTATCTGGTATATACAGTAAATTCTGCATTAGTGTTGGCTTTCATTATTGTCATTATTGCTATTACTGCTCTTAGTATTGTAGTTCTTCTTAGAGTATGGAAAAAATAAAACTTAAGCAGAATAAATGAGATATAAAAATATTCTAATTAGTTGATATGTACGCAGTTGACCCTTGAACAATGAGGAGGGTGCTGACACCCCTATGCAGTTGAAAATCTGCATATAACTTTTTAGAGAGTTTAGAAAAAAATTAACCTTGTATCCAGAAACTTTACAAAACTTCATATTAATTCTAAGAAGTTTGTAGATTTGTTTTACATTTCCTATTTAGACAGTTACAATCTTCAAATAACAAGTTTTCTTTCTTCCTTTCCCTAACTTATACATTTATTTATTTTTCTTGCCTTCTTCACTGGTTGAACAGAAGTAATGATTTCAGGCATCTTTATCGTGTCTTTAAACTTGAATGAAAAGATTTCATCAACTCACACTGGAAGCAGGATATTTGCTGCATCTTTTGCAATGGTCCTATGCTTCTGTCTTTGTTGTTTTGTTAACATGATAAACTCATTGACTGATTTCCTGGAATAACCTAACTTGGTTATGATGCAGTATTCATTTTATACATCACAGGTGCCATTTGATATTTTTTGAAGGATTTAAAAATCTATGTTCATGAGTGTGATTGCTTTACTACTTTTTAAATTTCTTAATAAATTCCTTAATTATAAGATTTTATTTCCAAGTATATTTTAAAAAATTAGAATCATGAATCTAAGGCAAATATAGATTGAACATATATCAAGTATCAGTAAAGATTGATTTTACCCACTGAGGAAAGCTAGTCCAAGGGAATCTGAGAGAAGTAACACTAATAAAAGAACTCTAGAATAAGACAGGGATAAATATACAAAAATGGTTAAATGTCCTACAGGGCAATAAAATTTTCTGTTCTACTTCACAGAAATCATTCACATCCCTGCTGGGCAAAAATCTACATATCTATTAGCAACTTCACAGAGTCTAGGCCTTAATCAGTAAATTTTTAGTGAAATAAAAGTTCATTTCCCAGACAATGAAGTATTTCTTGAGTGGGCTTGTTTAACAATATTCCAGAATAACACTAAAAGGACATATAGTCATTATTTCCAGAACACTGTAAACAGAAATGTCAGTTATACTTAAAAGAGTCTACATTAGAATAACTAAATAACACTATAGTAACTAAATATGAGTCTCCTCTGCTGTATTTTTTGAAAAGTTTCTATAAAATTGGCAATTTTGCCCTTCAATCCTTGGTAAGATTTTACTAGTGAAGGCATTTAGACCTGGAATTGTGTGAAGATTTTTAGTAATAAATTTAATTTATGTAATATAAAGGACTATTCAGATTTGCTATATTTTCCTGGTGTCAGTTTGTTTTTAAAGGAACTTTTCCAATTCATCTAGGTTTTCAAGTGTACTAGCATGGGGTGGTTGGTGATGTGTTCTTTTTTCCTTTCATATCTGAAAGAACCATTAGGATGTCTTCTTCTTAAGATTTCTGGTACTGTTCACAGTTGACCCTTGAACAACATGGAGGGTTATGGACACCAACCCCTTGTGCAGTTGAAAATCTACTTATAACTTTTGACTCCTTAAAAACATAATTGCTAATAGCCCACTGTTGACTTACAGAGGCCTTACAGATAACATCAACAGTCAATTAATACATATTTTGGATGTTATATGTATTATATAGCATACTCTTACAATGAAGTAAAATACAGTAAAAAAATGTTTAAAAATCATAAGGAAGAGAAAGTACATTTACAGTAATGTGCTCTCTTTATGGAAAAAAAAATCCACATTCAGGCAGACCAATGCAGTTCAAACCCGTGTTGTTCAAGGACCAACTGTATTTGTGCCCTCACTTCTATCTCAGTATTGCCAGGGATTAATTAAGTTTAGTCATTTCCAAGAATGAACTGTTGGCTTTGGTGATCTCTCTACTGTATGTTTATATTCTACTTGATTTCTTTTTAAACTTTATTATTTTTGTTTCTTTGGGTTAAATTGCTATTTTTTTTTTATCTAACTTCTTATGATTGCTGAATTCATTGATTTTCAGCTATTCTTCTTATCTAATATGTATCTACATCTATATAGTTATCCATGTAGACATATATTTGAGGCTATAAATTACATTAGAAATACTGCTTTAATGTTATTTTACAATTTTGATACATCAAAATTTTCATTAGCAATTTATTCAAGAAATTATTAATTTCCCTTATGATTTATTGTGTGTCATGGATTAATTAGAAATTGGCTTAATTTCCACATATGTGAAGATTTTCAAGCTCTTTTTTAAACTGTAATTAACTTACAACATAAAATTTACCATTTTAACCATTTTCAAATATAAAATACAGCCATGTTAACCATATACATATTGTGACAGATCTTTAGAACTTTTTCACCTTGTAAAGCTGTTAGCATATACTCACTGAACAAATATTCAGTTCTCTCTTGCCTACCTCCTGGCAACCAGTATTATACTTTCCATTTTTAAGAGTCTGAGTATTTTAGATACTTCAGATAAGTGGAATTATGAAGTAATTGTCTTTTTATGATGGGCTTATCTCACATAGCATAATAACCTAAAAGTTCACCCATGATGTTGCATTATGACAGGATTTCCTTCCTTTTTAAGGCTGAATAATAAATAGTCTTCTGTATATATACACCACTTTTCATTATGCACTCATCTGTTAGTGAATATTTAGGTTGTTGCCACATATCAACTATTGTGAATAATGCTACAATGAATGTGATGGTACAAATTTCTCTTTAAGACCCTAATTTCAATTCCTTTGGATAAACACCCAGAAGTAGGATTGCTGGGTCATGTTCTCCTTTAGTGTTTTGAGGGACCTCTGCACTGTTTTTCTATAATGGCTGCACCATTACACTCTTACCAAAAGTGCAGAAGTGTTTCAGTTTCTCCACATCCTCACCACCATTTGGTATTTCTCCTCCTCTTTCTCCTTCTTATCTTCCTTTTTCTTATTCTCCTCCTTTTCTTCCTTCTTTTAAAAAATTTTTAAAAAATTTTTTTTAATTTTTGAGAGAGAGAGAGAGTGCGAGCGAGCACAAAAGCAAGCAGGGGATGGTCAGAGAGAGAGGGAGACACAGAATCCAAAGCAGAGTCCACACTCTGAGCTGTCAGCACAGAGCCCAGTGTGGGGCTCAACCCACAAACCATGAAATCATGACCTGAGCTGAAGCCTGACACTTAATGGACTGAGACTGAGACACCCAGGTGCCCCTCTTCCTTTTTTGATCGTGCAATCTTATTGAATAAGGAGATATATCACTGTGGTTTTGATCTGCATATCCCTAATGATCAGTGATGCTAAACATTTTTTTTTTATACAGCTGTTGGCCACTTGTCTACATTCTTTGGAGAGATTATTCAAGTCCTTTGCTATTTTAATTGGATTATTTTTGTTATTGAGTTGTAGGAGTACTTTACCCTGTATATTGGCTTTTCTTTTTTTAAATGTTTATGTATCCATTTTGAGAGAGAGCATGAGCAGGGGAGAGGTAGAGAGAGAGTGAAAGAGAGAATCCCAAGCAGGCTCCATACTGAGGTGAGATTGTGACCTGGGCTGAAATCAAGAGTTGAATGCTCAACCAATTGTGCCACCCAGGTGTCCCACTATTACGGTTTGCAAATACTTTCTTCCATTCTGTAAGTTGCCTTTTCACTCTGTTGTTGATTGATTTCTCTTCTGTGCATGAGTTTTTGAGATAGATATAGCCCATTTGTCTATTCTTGCTTTTGTTATCTGTTTTTTGATGTTATAGAAATCACAGCCAAATCCTATGTCATGAAGATTTTTTTTTTTTTTAGGAGTTTTATAGTTTCAGGTCATTAATCCATTTTGAATGAATTTTTGTAAGTGGTCATTCCTCTCTTGCAGCTGTCCTTGGTGTGTTTTGCAGGTTTGTCTTTTGTTTGTTTTGTAGTAGCATGCTTTGATTGCTTTCTTACTTTCTTTTGTGCATCTTTTATAGGTATAATAATCTATTCAAACTAATAACATCAGTCATTTATAAAACGCTACTCCTTTACGCTCTTCCTCTTCCACTGTATATTTCCGTCATAAATTATATCTTTTATATAGTTTGTGTTCTTTAACAGTTTTATATAGCTATTTTTTATTTTTATTTGTAAAATTCTAAACCAGAATTAAAAGAAGTTTACAAGACACCATCACAGTATCACAGGTTTCTGTATGTACATTCACCTTTGTCAGAAAGCTTTACCTTTTCATATGCTTTAGTGTTGCTGTTTAGTGTTCTTTTGTTTCTTTTTTCTTTTTCAGCGGAAAGATCTCCCTTTAGCAATACTTTTAAGGAAGGCATGCTTCACAGTGGTGGACTCCCTCCGCATTTGTTTATCTGGGAAGGTCTTTATTACTCCTTCAGCTTTGCTGTATGTTTAAAACTTTCTTTAATAAAATGTTGGGATAAAACAAAAGTGAAGTTTAGAAAGCTTCAAACATAAACTAGGAAAATTTATTATTAGTAGATCCACACCAAAGGACGCTAAAAGATGTTAAGGCCTTAACATGAAGGTTATTAGCTGGAATTATATTTGCAGTGAAATAGATAAACCATAAATGTACCATCACTTAATTTTGACAAATGAATTACTGACATCCTGCAAGCGTCCTTGCTTTTATATCTATAGGATACTTTTGCTGGGTACAGAATTCTAGGATGACAGTTATTTTAATTTAGTATTACAAAAGATATGATTTCCACTTTGGAAAGTTCTCAACCATTATCTTTGAAATATTTAACCTTTCCCATTACCCCTTTCCTTCCTTTCTGACACTAATTACATGTCATCTAGACTGCTTTATTATTTCTACTGCTCATAACCTCTAATGTGTACTTTCTATCTTTGCTTTTCTACCTGATTCATTCTTAATATTTTCTTGTGACCTCTTTTTCAATTCACTGAATCACTCTTTGGCTATACCTATAGACGTTTCACAAGACCCTCTTCTCTTCCCTACCTTGATCCAAACACTCAGAGCTGACCACCACTATCGGCCCTATGACCAAAGGTCTAGTCTTATTAATCTCAATCTGGGTTTAAATCTGTCACCATGGGTGCTCAGGATTCTCAGACTATGCTTATTCCATAAAATATAATCCCCATTTCCTTGGGCAGTGAGGCAACTTTCCCACCATTTTTATTTTATATATTTATTTGTCTCACTCCATAGGATAAAAGCTTCAGGAAAGAAATGAGTTTTGAATGTTCAGTTCACTATTGTATTCTTATGATGTAAACAGTGCTATGTATATAGATGTTAGCACTCAATAAATATGTGTGAAACAAATGAACAATATTCCACTTCTCTTTTATTTCTTTTAATATTTCCCCACTTCTCCTTTATAAGAAATCAGCAAAGCGAAACTTTATAAAAAAAACATTAGAAACTTTATTTTTAAAATAACAAGAACAAGAACAACAACAACAACAACAACAAGCTGCACAGGAGAGCATATAAATAAATAGTAGGAAAAAATATATAGTCAATTAGAGTTTGAAAGCAGAAAAAAAATCAATTGATTGGTTATTTTTATTATCTTTCCCCAAATTGATAGGTCCACCACAGATTTTGGATTAAAAGATTCTTCCACTGTCCAGTTTGATTCTTGACTTGTTGACACAGTGGCATCTTGTTGCTTCTAAGGAAATTCATGCTTTAGGGACAGAAATGAGTCAAGTAGCTCTCTAAATCTGAGTGAATCTGATGCTTGAGTTATTACTCTGTTCCAATGATTTTTTGTAGCAACAGAGACTTAGTCGTACCCAAAGCCAAAATCTTTCTGAATCTCAAGTTATGTCATTGTGGTTTACAGAATTAGGTTTTAAAGCTTGTGAAATGTCTTGTTTTCCCTTACCAAGTCATTTTTTTGCTCTTAGCTTGAGGGGTAGGAAAGCTGTACTGAACCGAATGTTGGTGAATCAAAAACACCATTTATCTTCCTTCTTCCTTTGTCCCTTCTGTAAGGAAATATTTTTGAGGTGGCATAGAACAGTTGCAGCATATCTCTATGGATAGGATCTTCTAGCTTATACATGTTGCGATGAGTGGTGAGGGCAAATTCCCATGCATAACAAACTCAAGAGGCCTTCCATCTGAATGCTTTCAGTCCTCTTTTATACATATACTCCCCCCCCAGCACTCTCTAAGTGGACTTCACTATAGGATCAACTAGATTTCAACCCACACTGTGGGTGCCATTTTCACTTGAGTTCTATGGCAAGTTTTTTTTTTTTTTCATTTTACTATTCTTTTTTTTTTCCATAATATTTTATTGTAAAATTGTTTTCCATACAACACCCAGTGCTCTTCCCCTTAAGTGCCCTCCACCATCACCACCACCTCTTTTCCCCCCTCCCCCTTCCCCTTCAACCCTCAGTTCATTCTCAGCATCTAATAGTCTCTCAAGTTCTGCATCCCTCTCTCC
>NC_043708.1:76110724-76305136 GCF_006229205.1 Suricata suricatta
CTATGAGTGCAAACATATGGTTTCTGTCCTTCTCTGCCTGGCTTACTTCACTCAGCATGACACCCTCAAGGTCCATCCACTTTCCTACAAAGGGCCATATGTCATTCCCTCTCATTGCCATGTAGTACTCCATCGTGAATATATACCACATCTTCTTGATCCATTCGTCAGGTGATGGACATTTAGGCTCCTTCCATGTCTATGGCAAGTTTTAAAGGGCCCTAATATGTCTTTTTCTACTTAGACTACTAAAATGTTGCAGAATTATATTTAAATATTTATTTAGCACTAAAACTCACTACTCAATCTCCACCCCACCCCCTGAAGTTAATTTCTTAATTAAATACTTAAAATTCACAAGTATATGCTCATTATAAGATATCACAAATTACAGATATGTAAGTATTAAGCTTTTCTATTTTCCCTCTTCATGACCCTTTCCCTCAAAGAAACCAATATTATCACTCTGGTTATTATATGCCCACCCCTACTATTCTCATTCAAATATAAATAAATATGTAAGCTCCTTGCCTCCACCAATATTTTTCAGAGAAACAGGACCAAATTCTACATCACTCTAGATGGACTAGTATCTGTCATGATAATCATGAATAACTTCAGTTTGAGTAACTTCAGTTAGAAGTTAGAATTAAAATTACACTGTAATTTGTCTTTATTTATAGTGAATTCCATGGGGCCTAACAGATTTTTTAAACAGAGTAGGTGCTCATAGGTATTTGTTAAATTGAAGCACAAAGTAGAAGTGCAGAGATAGTTTAATGTTATAAAGTTTTTCAAAATACATGATGACATTTTGAAATAAAGCAAAATAAAGTGAAAGAGCCAAGAATAGACTATGAGGCTATGGTATTTTCAAAGGTTGTAACTTCTAGGAATGTGGGCTTTTACAACTATGTAAAATACATAATTGTCCCATAAGACTATTTTAATAAAAATCAAAATTAAGTACTAGGCAATAGTAGAGTCCATTAATAAAACTGAGGCTAAATTTCTGTGAACATGTTTCTTTAAATATGCAGTGGCTTTGCCAATAATTAATTTGAAATATTATTTCCCATAAAGCTGTTTGGAAAATCTAAAACAACTATATAGGGAAGAAAAAGCTTGTAATGGTGAAAAGTAAAAGTCTTGATTCTTCTGTTAAAGGTTATGCATTTTAATATGATCTTTTGGCTGATTTATGTAAAGCTTTGTGTTTTTCATTTTCTCAAGGCTGCCACTGTAGTGATGTATGGTACGTTTTAGCACCAAGTTTGCCATAAGCAATAAAGTCTGGGCCCCAAAGAAATTTTAATATATTTCCCCATTTTTTAACCTGGAGCTTTCCATTATTCAGTTATTTTGTTTAGGGTCCCCTGTTAAGTTGATGTAAGTTTTATACTCACATAAATAACTTTACAATTTTAACTTAAAGATAAAACTTAACTAGATTAGTTATTTGATAAAGAAGTTTAAGGGTCACCATATGTAAAGTGAAAATCTTAGTGATAATTTAAATTTTCCACTAACAACCTGTCTAAATGTAATGTATTTTACATTCTAGTTTGATTGCAGCATTTCTCCCCCTCTAACAAGATAGAAGAAAAATAAACAAGAAAGTGACTTTCATTAAATGGTATGCAACATGAAAAGGAAGCACATGTCTATAAAATTCTGTAAGAAGAAAAAATGAAGAAAATAACAATCAATTCTAAGTTCAAAAATCTTATTCCAGAACTAATAGTTGTTACAGAGAGTATAAAGATAAAAAGGGAACAGTCCTCAAGAAATTTATGACCTAGTAGAAATAATAAGTCTTTAAACATTATAAGATAAAGCTGATGAAGTTATTTGTCACAAGAAAGGAAGAAACAAAGTGTTAGGGCAGTTCATCGGTGGAGCTATGAATATAGTTCAAGCTCAATCTGCCATGAATATCATGGGCAGGATATAAACAGTTAAAGAAAGTGAAGAAGAAAGGAAAATACATAAGATCGTAAAAGCAAAGGCAAGAGAAAAGAAAAGAGGAAGGCACAGTAAGAGAGTATCTATCCAATGGTTCCATTCTTCCGGAGTAAAGGATACATGTGGGGGGGGCGGGGGTTCCTGAGAGCAAGACTGAGAAAGGACGTTCTGGTTAACATGTTAGACAGTATTCAGTTCGTGGCTAAGCATCTTTCTTTATTTAGGAAAAAAATGTAGCTGTATTACACATTTTTGTGTAGGGAAATAAAATCTAGGAAGAAACATCAAGATGGGGATAATGAAAGCAAGGAGTCCACCTAAAAAAGTTGTATGTTGTCCAAGAGTTTGGGCAAGATGTGACTCTCACTAGAGAGATGGGCATGGAAATGGGATATGTTAGACTAGCATGTAAAGAATTAGAAAACCAACTGAATGTCACAGTAAAAGAGAGAGAGCTGTAAGAAATGATGCCAGTATTCTTTTCTTGAGTTACCAGGGGAGAAACAGTTGTGTTAAATAACAAAAATAAGGAGAAAGGACAGTTGGAGGGGAAAATGAGTTCAAGATTTATACACAATGAACTTGACAATGAAGTCCAGTAGTTTATTTTTGCTTTTGTTTCTCTTGCCTCAGGATATATATCTAAAAAGAAGTTGCTAGAGATGATGTCAAAGAGGTTACTGCCTGTGCTCTCGTCTAATATTTTTATGGTTTCAGGTCTCACATTTAGGTCTTTTATCTATTTTAAATTTATTTTTGTGTATGGTATAAGAAAGTGGTCCAGTTTAACTCCTTTGAAAGTTGCTGTCCAGTTTTCCCAACACCATTTGTTGAAGAGACTTTTTCCTTTTGGAAATAAAAAATGTGTTTCTTAATGTTACAAAATAACCAGTAAGAGTTAATGATATTCTTCCTGATTGTCCAATAATATTGATAAAATGAATACTGTATCAAAACAAAAATGATAAACCATGTTGGTGACACCCAGTAGAATAAACCTGATTGGCTAAATAAAGTGATTGCCTTTTCATCCGATTTTCAAATGCTCTGCATCATTATAATAACTGGTCGAGATGAGAGCAGGGAAGAGAGAGGAAAATAAACTAGTGTGATAAAAGCAAAGAAGTGTTACAGAAGTTAGAGAGGAAGATGAAATAAAAGGGGGAAACGGCACATATAATGCAGAGGTTATGGATAGGACATGCTAACAAAAGTCAGAGAAAGTGAATCCTGAAGAAGTTGCCAATAATAATGAACAAGGCTTTCACATTTCCCCAATTAATCAATGTTTCCATTAGAATAAAAAAAATGCTTTTTAAGAATTATGTATATAACTAGATGTTCTGTAGTTGTCAGGCACTGGGGACACCTAAAAAAAAAAAAAGAAGAAGGAAAACTTACCATATTTATTCAGTGTCAGTGAATATGCCACCTTAATGAAATCACATTCTTTTTTTCAAGAGGGCAAATGGACTGTGAAAATCAATGAAATACTAAAGCAATAATTGAATAATGAGCTATATATGTAAAACTGAACTTATCATGGCTGATGTGTCTAAACAAGAATTCAGTGGTTTTTATTTTCTGTGCATGCAGATGTCAGCAATAGTAGCAGAGACCTAGAAGGTAAGAAGTTCCTTTCATTGGATATGAATGAGATTTGGATAGTACAACTTCATTTTCTTGAGGATTACCAGCTTTTTGGAAAAAGGTCACCATAACCATCTTCTAGCTTAATTCATTGTGACTTACTTTCAATCCTGTCAATCCTAATTTTTCTGGACACTAATAATTATTCTCTAACTTTGGAAACTCATCCTAAGATTTCTGGAGTAACCATTCTTTTTCCTTTACTCGCCAATCCTCATTAAACTCTTCATTCTTCATATTCCCCATCATATATGTAACTTGGTGTGTCTCAAGACTTGGTGACAGAACATGAAAGATGCTGGAAACCTTTCCTGATCCTTTACATCTCCAGGAGTGGACCTTTTAATCAAAGGGTCTAATCCAGATCTTTACCTATTCCATAATACATCTTTAAAGAGACATTCTGCTGTATCTTGACAGTCAAGGTATTTAAAATAAAACTCTTTATCACACTTCTGCCTCACTTTCCATCTTTCACTTGTACTTCTGTTCTCATGGATATTTTTGGAAAATATTTTGTTTCTTCTTTTCCTCCACTCTTTTTAAAAATATTTTTCAATGTTTTATTTATTTTTGAGAGAGAGGCAGAGAGAGACACAGGGTGTGAGTGGGAGGCAGAGAGAGAGAGGCAGACACAGAATCCAAAGCAGGCTCCAGGCTCCGAGCTGTCAGCACAGAGACTGACATGGTGTTTGAATTCATGTATCATGAGATCATGACCTGAGTCGAAGTTGGATGCTTAACTGACCAAGCCACCCAGGCACCCCCTTTTCCTTCACTCCTAAACCTCAAATAATGAAGCTCCAATTCATCCTCAAACCTTCCCTGTCAGGTTTATGTACAATAAACTAATTTTTATTTTACTAGATGATTAGTATTTGATTATATAATGTCCTGTCTTCTCACTACTTAATGTATATATGACTCCCTTTTCAACTGAATTGCAAACTCTTCAGAAATGTAAAATCTTTTGCATCATATGGAGTTCTCAAAACAGAAGGATTTGCAAAATTCTTCACTGAGGATCTGAAAAATATCACTAACAACAATAACAACAAAATGCTTTTTTTTTTTTTTTACCCTTTAGCTGTTGTTATAGAATTATATACACAGAGCAAGGTCATGTATCTCAACTTTCTCTTAAAATCACTGGGAGTCTGAATCTTAGATTTACTTGCCTTGTCCTCCAAGTGCAATTCCAGAAAGCGTAGATAAGCAACAGGTGCAAATGCATCAGCTGAATGTATGACCACTTCTGATGCATCCCTAAAACAGAAAAATTTTATAATACATTTACTGACTACATAAATTGTGGCAAACTGTTCTCTGCTAGTGTCTTACAGAGACCGAAATAACCCTTTTGTATTTGTTTCCACTGGTGAACAATATGTAGTGATTAGCATCTATTTTTAATAATCCAATTTTTAGTTGGGAAAAGGATCAAAGAAACTAACTTTCCAAGAAAAAGTAACGAAGCTTTTTGTCTTTATAGTGACACATAGTTCAACGTTCAGGTTCACTCAAAGCTCTCTGAACATTTTTGAGACTTAAAATTCCTATTCAATTTCATTTTCACAAATTTGCTTGGTAGGGGCTAACCATTAAACAATAGCGCTTTATCTTCATTATTCCTTTCATTTTCAAGAGGTAATTCGTTCAGTGTTTCACACAAAATCTCAATTATCCTTCACAAAAGCAGTGCTGGTGATGGTTTTAAGCTCTAGGTGAACTCTTCACACTGCAATATCACTGCTATTAAAATTGATTGTCTGACACAGTAATTACCACATTCAGGTAAAATGGTATGAACTGCTTGCCGGCACCATATGGATACATGTAAATTAACTCAACTTTTATCAAAGATACCCTGTAAAGCACATATGAATAACTAAGATGTGTGAAGTTCTAATAACTAATTATTTTTTATTGTTGTTTACTAAGAAAGCAATAGTGTTTTGCATTTCAGCCAAAATTTTAAAAATAGAAAGTCTCCATATCTCTTTAATGCCTTGGGAACTAGTTCCATTGTTTATATTACTACATTGCTAGCATTCTAACCTTTGTAGGATAGCAAAATAAATTGTTACTTTATTTGACTTTGCAACTAATGTAAGTTATTTTTGAGTCAACTTTTGTAATGTAAAGTTATTTAATGGCAATAAAAGGAACCCCAAAAAACTTGGCTCCAAAATATTAAATTTTCATGCACAAAATCTGTTTACTTTCCCCTTTGAAAGATCAGAGATAGAAAAAAATGTTTGATGATTAAAAAAGTCAACTACCACTCATGAACTTTTAATATCAAATATGCCTCTTGTTAGTGCTTAGGAAAAATAACATTAAAAAAGGCTTCTGTGACATTACAAGGAAAGCGACTTATAAAAGAAACAGAATTATTAACGAGTCAGGAGCGTGACAGAAAGATATAACCTGCCTTCATAGGCTACATCAACCAAAAGATGTCTCGAGTATAATGAGGAGGAGCAAGAGAACACAAGGAGGCCCTCGCAGTTTCTCCCATGTGGCCCTCTGGCTTGTTAGCTCTAGTCTTATTTTTCCTACTTACTCCAGAATTACTTCTTCTGATACTGTTTTGGCTCAGCAATCAGATTCAGATTCCAATCCCTATGTACAGTCTCACTCTTACATTAAATTTCTATCTCCCTGCTTCCAATCTCAGCCTGGGATACTGACCCTGAGCCTTAATTATGCCTCATCTAGGCAGCTTGGTCTTGACAATGGAGTGCACCAAAACTATGATTAACCCAGAATCAATGCTATGTCAGTAGAAAGGGTGTCAGAAACTGCCTTCTCATGCCAGTTATCTCCACCAGAAACAGAAGGTTGACAGCAAATAGCTCATTTAATAAATGTAATTACTGCATTCTGAATAAAGATAGTTGTCCAGAGAAAATACAGAATATTCTAAGCACTAAAGAATATGATTTTTATGAATTCTATTAAACCCATAATCTCTAATTGACTAACATCACTTCATTTACTTATACAAAGCCAGCCAGTTGGAAGAGACTAGATCTCAAATGAACAGTTTTTAGTTTCCAACAGAATAATGCTACTATTGCTCTTCTTAACCCTTTTGGAATATACTGAGTTACCCAGAAAATTAAGACCAACTGCGTCACAACAAAAACGTTTTCCAGTTGGCTACTCTTCCATCCTTTCCCTATGAATACAAACAGTCAGGCTGGTCACTACCTCTTCTACAAGTGAGGCTTCTTTACAGCCAAGGGGTCTAGCCCATGTTCCTTTTCACTGCTGCATTAGGCTTACCCCTAGTTACAACTTCAAAAGGACAGGTGAGTCAGGTGAGGCTCCCAAGGTGTGAGGTCAGGCCCTCTCCTCTCACTTCAAAACAAAAAAACCCTGACATTATCTCTTGAGACACAGCCATGGTCTTTGTTCCTACCCTTCTTCTAAAAAGACAACTGTAAGCGATATTCTCTGTGGACTCCCACTTACCTTTGGAGACATCTCCAGTGTCATTTCTGCAAAGCCTTCCCTAGTTTACTCCTATACGTCTGCAGACTTTCCCTTGCACATCCACTACACTATAATTATGTATTTGTATGCTTGCCTTCCTTCTTATAGAAGGATCAGGTTTTGATCACCTTTGTCTGACTTTCCCCCACCCCACCTCTCTTGGCTCAAAACAGAGTACATTGCCTGGTATTTATCAGACATTTGTTGAATATTTGATTATATAATCAAACTTTGTTAAGGATCTACACACACCCTATTGAACTCTCACAAACTCATACTAATTTTTCAATTACCTATCTTCACATGAATATATATTTTTTCATATGTGCATACTGTATGTAAACATGTGTATATATACACCAACAATAGAATATAGGATCTCTAGCATAATAAAGATAACACTTAAGAGGTCTAACAATGTAAATATAAGGAAAATAGTTCATAAATTTAAATAAATTCCCAGATGATACAGGTAGACATCAGAAGGTAGGTAAGGACTTAATTCATCCTTACTGCTAAATGTCACACTATGATGCTCTTTGCTGAATTATGTCTTGAGTGGGTAGAAAATAAGGAGTAGGTAAGGAAAATGAGTACAAAGTATTTTAACCATAGAATTTAGTTCTTCTTCCCTCTTTCCCTTCCTTTTTTCCTTCCTTCACGTTCTTCCTTCCATCCATTCATTGATCCATTCCATGGGTAGCAACTTTACATTAGTAGCATTGTAATACTAAAAATTCAAGTGGAAAGATGGAGTTATATCAAATAGTGACATTTTAAAAATATGTTCATTGATGGAAGAAAACCAATTAATACAACATTAAGGGCTCACTTTTTATGTCTGGTACACATACATATAAATTTAAATTAAGTAATAAGAAAGTAGTCTCTTTCTTTGAGGATCTATAATTGTCCTGCAATTATCCTCCTTTTTTTAAAAAAAAAATTATTTACTTTTGAGAGAGACAGACAAAGAGTGAGAGGGGCAGAGAGAGAGGGAAAGAGAGAGTTTCCCAAGCAGGCTTCATACTGTCAGCATGTAGCCCAATTAGGGCTTGAACTCGCAAACTGTGAGATCATGACTTGAGCCAAAACTAAAGTCAGACACTTAACTGAATGAGCCACCCAGGTGTCCCAATTAGCCTCCTTTCTTAAAGACCTCAAGGCCTCTCTGGAAAAACAAACAAGCAAAACAAAAACAGAACAAACCAAACCCCCCCCCCCACCTTTATTTTCTGAACTAAAAATCTGTATTCAGAAGTGAATAATCACATTCTAA
Source organism: Suricata suricatta (assembly GCF_006229205.1). Taxonomy (NCBI): domain Eukaryota; kingdom Metazoa; phylum Chordata; class Mammalia; order Carnivora; family Herpestidae; genus Suricata; species Suricata suricatta. Next base: position 76,119,120 of record NC_043708.1, read on the forward strand.
TTGACATGAAGAGTGAATTGTAAAATGTTATAGTTAGAAAATTTTAAAATTACTTTCAGACAAAGACTGCTATGTCTTTCCTGAAAGATATAAAAAATGTTTATTGAGGCAAAATGTATATTATAAACTTCCAGAACCACCTTGATTTCTCTAAATTACTTCATTATACAAAAAGAATTCAATCTGTGTTTTTGAAAAAAAAATCCCCAATAATAATCAAATCATTTTGTAAGTAAAAGTTTAATTTTTCTCCCGTTTCTGGTCTTCTCCTCATAAAAAAAAGATTCAGACATTTGAAATGAGATTTCAAATAATCAATTAGTTTTATGCTAACTGCGGCAGACAACTATTAAATCAAAGAGAACAGGAGAAATTGTTAAATTTGTCCAAGGAATGAATTCAAAGTTACAAGATCTGGTATTATTAATGGTCAATTGTTAACAAACAGTTATAAGAACTAAACTTATCTTTTAATTGTATCATCTCTAAATCAAATAACTTTCATTTACATAGTTTTATTTTTATTTTTTTATTTAAAAAAACTTTTTAAAAAGATGTATTTATTTTTAAGAGAGAGAGAGACAGAGTGCAAGTGGGAAAGGGGGGGATGGACAGAATTCAAAGCAGACTCTAGGCTCTGAGCTGTCAGCGCAGAGACTGACACAAGGCTCAAACCCACAAACTATGAGATCATGACCTGAGCCAAAGTTGGACACTTAACCTACTCAGCCACCCAGGTGACCCCACATATAGTTTTAGAATGTGCCATGCATATTCATCATACTGAGTGCTTACTAGTTAAGTGTGATAAGGACATTTTCTATTTTAGAGAGGAAGAAAGAGTTTATATATTATAGGTGACATTCTTTTTCCATAACCTAGGATATGTCTCAACCTATAACTTCCAATTATAACCTAAAAAGGAACACATAAAAGTAAGTGAAAATAGGATAAGTAACAGATAAATGACAAATGAATTCAACAATATTTAACGAACACTTATTAGTAACAGCTCTGTGTTCTCAGAGTTCATGTATGAGAACAGGCACTGGAGGGGATGGCAGCAAAAACCTTTAAAAATGGAAGGATTTAAACAGCACAGGAAATACAGTCGGTGGTACTGTGATAGTGCTGTATGGTGACAGATGGTGGCTACACTCGTGGTGAGCAGAGCATAATGTGTAGACTTGCAGAATCACGATGTTGTACACTTGAAACTAATGTAACACTGTGTGTCAATTATACTTCAATTAAAAAAAAAGAAAAAAGAAAAAAAAGGAAGGATTTAGCCAAGAGGGGAAAAATAGGAAGGCAACCTAGAGAAAAGGCATCAAGTAAGAAAGTTATGAAGAGAAGGTGAGGCTTGGCCTGTGAAGAGAAAAGCAGAGAATATGTTTAAATATTGGAATTATATTAGTGATTAACTGATAAGTGAGTAGAAGTAAAAACACAGTGCTACCTCTGTGTTCTCAAGATACACACCTGCTATGTGAGCACTTTGGTACGGCTGACTTACCCACCTCTCCTGTTACAGGAAGAACTCCTACAGGGCAGGGCAGTAGCTTGCAGAGCTCCACCCACATCATTCATCTCAATAAATGATTATTCAATTGAACCGAACAGCTCATTTCGGCACTAGAGGGTTCTGTGCATTCCCCTGACATCCCTCTCTATGATAGCACGACTCATTTCCCTCATGCTATCGTCTTGGTCAGGCTCAGGTTTTGTGCCCACAAATGATGTCTACAAAAGATTCAGTGTTCAGGGCTAAAGCACTATAATAAACAGACCTTCTGGTTATGTAGTGTAAAGCAGTACATCTCTTAGAATTCTAAGTTGTTCTAAGACTTCTAAGACCTCAAGTTGTCAAGTAATGGGAAAAGTTTGCGTCTCTGGCATTTTTCTCTTACTGTGCTTTGTTCTGTATTTACTAATTTACTTAGTCCCATATTAATAAGCAAATACATTCCAAGTTTCCCATTATATTGTAATTTCACCCTAGCATGCAAACACTCTTCCTGAATCACCAAATAGTAGTATTTTATAGAGTAAGACCTAATGTACACTTCATTCAGGAATCATGATCAGAGTACCTAGCAGAAGGATCTCCCATCTATGAACTTATAACTTTTATCCTTTACCATTTTGTATCTAAATTATATATAGATGTATCTTCCATTCAATCTTCCAAGGCAGGAGCTATATTTTATTTTAATGTTTATTTATTTATTTTGAGAGAGAGAGAGCAAGTGTGAGCGGGGGGTGGGGGGAAGGGGTAGAGAGAGGAGACAGAATCCCAAACAGGCTCCACACCCAGGGTGGAGTCCAACATCTAACTGGATCTCATGACGGTGCGATCATGACCTAAGCCAAAATCAAGATCTGGACCTGCTGAGCCACCCAGGTGCCCCACTATCTTTGCATAACAATGAAGCCCAGTAGAATGCTTTAGAAATAATAGATACTTGATAAATATTTGCCAAATAAATTATTGTTGATTAAAGGAAAAGAAGTTAGAAGAACATGAAAGTAGTAAGAATGGATGATTATTACATACGTGATAATGAAAGTGTCCTGGTCATGTTTCACTACACAAATGTATTTGTTTAGACAATTCACCTAGAGTTGTCTTCATTTTCTTAGCTGATTCCTCCACTCATTATTAATATGTATCAAAAAACCCACCCCTTAGTGGTGAACATGTTGAAGCTGTTTATCAATACGGGATTCTAATCTTTCATCAGATGAGGCTTCTGAAATCAAGCATAATTATGCCAATCTTTTTCAAGAATAAGAGCTTAGGAAAAGCAGATAAAGTGTTCGTTATCATAGGAGAAGAGTGACATAATTTAGAGTATGGAAAACAATGTAACAAACTGAGGAAAAAAAGTTCTTGTTTTTCACTAAACTGATTTTAACAATCTATGGCAAAGAAATCACAGTGCTCACCATAAACTGAATTCATTTAAAAACAAAGTTTATATGTAAAAATAATCCCAAACAATAACAGAGAAATGCTTAGCATTACTATTCCAAGTTGTTAAAGCCAAGAAAAAGGAAAAAGAGGATGGAGTTAATGGAACCCACAGGCTACTGATGTGGCAGTTTATCAAATGTAGCTGTAATGAAAGATAAATAATACAGGCTATTCACACTTCATGAAAGGATAAAAGTGTCAGTGTGTAGGTACCAGTTTTACTGCAGGGCATAATCAGCAAGTAAACGAAAGCGCAATGTCTAAAAAGTTTATAGCCTTCTATGAAGGCCTCGTCTTGTCAGGTATTGATTTAGGTATTCAGACAACTTCACTGGTATTAAACAAATTGAGTGTTTGTGAACTTGTAGGACATGTTCTATTTCTCCCAACAAAAGTTGCCTCGAGCTTAATGTTAAGTTGCTTCCATCACTTAAATTTAAGGAAAGGGAAGAAAATGCTGAAAAGATATCTTACACAATTATTTTCTTCTTAAATAGAGGGCAATCCAAAGTGAACGTCTCATACTCTCCACCTTCTCCACAAACATGGACTCCGTACTTCTTAGAAAGCTAAAACGAGGAAAACAACGACAAAACAGGAAACTTAAAATTAGACCGCAAAAATGGTCACTTAACTAATGTCATTTTCCCCTAAAAAGATCCACTCAAGAAACTTTAATTCCAAAATATATCACAAGCAACATGAAAATAACTTTATATTTCCACTTAAAACATGTGTTTAAAATGTTATCATAAAGCATAGGAATTTTAGTAATCCCCAAATCCTTACAAAAAGAGGTAAAGGATCAACAGTTTATGTATAATGAGTGAACTTAGAGATTACTATAATGTCAGGAATGATACTTGCTTTAGATTCAAAGGAGGCTAAGGAGGAATATCTGCAGCCAAACTGAGCTTCCCTCCTGCCCTTTGACCTACATGTGAATGGGGAAAAAATAGGTCATGACTAGGCCATTTCTCGGAGACACAGAGAAAGCAATCTAAGGCCTTTCCTTTGGCCTGTGAATAGAAAGGAGTCACAGACATGGCTATTATGCTTGAGGTTATTATTAGTGAAGTTCCAAGGGTACCAAGAACTAGTCACGTTCCAAACTGTAGACAAGTCTTAGGCAGGTCTAACTCCAAGAAACGTTGGGACAGCTTATCATGTTGTCTAAGTCTGAAGTTATAAACCACACAAGCAAGCAAAGAAATAAACAACCTGTGATTTGCATTAAATATAAGCTGAATTATTTAAATGATCCTGATACTAACAGTAAATTAATCTCCTATTGGGCTGGTGGATGGCTAGAATCGGTGCTGGGGAACACTCTCACTGGCTGTGTCCGAGGCTCTTCCTGCTCTTGTGTAGACACTTTATGACTATGATTCCATCTCCCTTGTTCTGAATTCCCATAGCTTTCTCTGCTTATAGCCTCTCCTAGTCCAGAATCCTCACTGCCCAAAGGAAGAGTGATTCCATTGATGCTCACTGTTACTGCCAGTGCTGGGACATATGGCATAAGTCTTCAGTTTTATCTGAATAGCTATGTATTTATTTCTTTGCTTATTTTGTGGTTGTGCTGTAATTCTGAATCGATTACATTTCAAGTCTTGACTATGTGCCCTTAGGGAATTAAAGCATGGGTTTGTGAGAATTCTACTGTCCTCTCCAAGGATCAGCAGTAATGTGAAAGACACTGTAAAGCCAAACAGTAAGAAAAGTGAAGGAAAGAAAACTGGGTGGCCTTTGCTATATGAGCTCACAAGAGCAAAGCAGGAATTTTACTATGTTGAATCATGAAGTAGAGTATCTGCAAGGCAGAATTATGGCCATTGGTCCATTTGGGAGCGATAACAGAAATAGTTTACTTTACCATATTAACTCAAATTAGTATCTGCTTTGCAATAAAAATGTAGAAACAATAATGGGATATGGGTTTCAGTGATGTCTCCTTGTTCTACCAGCTAGAGCCTGTGCTCTTTTTTACTAATCTCCTTTTCAGTGGTCTTCTCGTTCCAACACCTTTCCACGAAGTGAACCTTCTAAGCTCACCTTTATGGTCAGTCTTTTTATGTGGGAGTACACATTACCAATTATTAGCTTTTCTTTAACTGGAAAATGCTTTATTTAAGCTTTGCATGCTTTCTATACCACCAAAGAGCAGCTGGATTTTTAAATTAAAGTCGGCATTGCTGTTATCCTACTGAAGTAGTTCTACTAGTCTCTAGTAAAAATAATGTAACCTGCTATGTAAGACCAACATAGTATCATTGTAAAAAGACTGCCAGTACTAGGAAATCTAAAATTTGGATGTATCCAGTGATATTTTCATTTCACACACAGTATTTCCATCGTATTCATGTAATCACTTCTTCAACTAGTATCTACTGAAAAATTATTATTAGGCAGGCCACGCTAGATGAGGGAGATCCAAAAGTAAAAAAGACAATATCCCTGATCTCTTAAAGCTTATCGAATATCCTACACCCTATATTTCAATACCACAAGATAATGAAACAGTGATGATGCTTCTGTAAATAAACATACACAGTCTCTTCTCCCTTTCTATTATTGATTCATCCGCATGAACACAGATTCTAAGTCAAGAAGTCTGAATAAAGAGCTCAGTGGTCTTTACAGCTGATGAGCCAAGAAGCAGTCTTGAATACGAATGCTTAGGACATCTTTTGCAGCCATTCTAAACTCTACTAGCTTCAAGCTCTAATAGACAAAAGTCCTCAGAGAAAAATCCAACTTTATTGGCTTGCTGTTAGCTAGCTCCAAGGCCCTTTGACATTTTAAGAGAACTTTCTCAAGGGAAGCCTATGCTAGTCAACCACTCTCTGTAGTGAATCTTCTGCTAGGACATAGCATTCTATTAGAAATCCTCATCCTTGTAACACCAAAGCATGATGTATAGACAGCGTCAGTTTAGGGAAGTGGAGAAACTAGATGAGCTCATTCCAGAGACATGTTTGTGGTACACAATATTCACTTTACTCTTCTAAAATCTGTGAAGTCTGTGTTACTAATACACTGTTCACAGAACGTTGCAACTTAATAAAGTTGCAACATGTCTCTAACATGTCTCAAGTCCGTGTCTGGTTTCAACTCAAAATTGCCCTTACTGCACGCTAGTAGTTAATCATTCCAAATGCAGTTTTGCAATTCTCTTTGATAAATTTTTCTATCAATCTTACTGTCACTGAAAATGCTAAATAGGTAACAGTTTTTTAAAGTTTAGTTTCTCACTAAATTATCATCATTCTTTTCGAATTTTAAGTACATAAAATAGCAACCTACATTGAAAAATAAAAAATATTTTTCATATTTCTTCACTAAGGTCTAATATTCATTAATGGTTAAGCTATATTTAATAGTTTCAGTTAGTTGTAAAAAGTGGAAAAGACAGTTATTTTCACCATAACAGCAAAAATATGCCAGACAGGTTACAAAATCATGGTTTTTTGTTTTATATACAGAGAGTTAAGGATGCAAAGAAATATAGATGAACTAAATTCCAGATTGGGATGAGCCTTTCCTAGGTGAGTGAAGATGCATGGCCGCTTTCCTAAAGGGCCAATAGCATACTTCCACAGAGAGATTTCGATCAGCGTCTGTAGAAAACAGTCAAACACATGATGATCTGTGCACTTCTGCAATGGCTTATTAGAGGCGACTAAGGGAGTCGGTGTAGTCTGCCAATTCTTTCCCAAAGGCTTTAACCAACTGCACAGAGCAGCTACATGCAGAAGTCCGGGGCCAGGACCGAAGAGGAGAGAGAGATCCCTTTGGGAACAACTGCTCATCTAGTCTTTTCTACTGAGTTTTCACTGTGCCAGAGGATGGGGACAAAGAGGAAAACTGAAAGATTTTTTCCAAGGTTTGGAAGGCCAGGAAGAAGGCAAGGAGAGGCTCAGAGCAATATGCCTATGAAAAGGCATAAAACACTGGTGGCAGGACAGTAAAGCAGAAGGAGAGGACGGAAGGGAGGAAGAAGGGAAGGAGGGAGGAGGGTAGGAAGGGAAAGAGGAAAAGAGTGAGAGAGAAAGAGAGAAAGAGAGAAATCTAGACTCACTGAGCACAGACCACAAGCCCTGATAAATGAAGAGCCCTGATTCTACTCTTAAAGCATGTGAAAGAAGTAGTAAACTGAAACAAAATGCACCTCAGGTGAGATCCAGCTCAACTGGAGATTAAACAGAATAAACATCCCAGATTAGCTGTCAGACAGAGGAGGGGTTTAGTTTGGGGGGCGGGGGGATATTATTTGCTTTATTCTCTACTCTTCTTTTTTATTCAGTATCTACCATAAAATATGTAAAAAAATGAGATGTCAAAAAATGAAAACTGTGACTTATAATCAATACACAAACAAACAGAAACAGATCCAATATTAACCACATACGGGACTCAGTAGCAAGAACTATAACATAACTACTGTAAATACGTTAAAGAATTTAGTGGAGAAGATAGGCAAAATTCATGGCCAGAGAATAGTTTCTCCAAGATGGAAACCAGGGATAGACAGATCTAGGTTCATATACTGGCTCCAACATTTATTAGGCAGAGAACCTAGGATGAATTGCTTACCTTCTTTGAATTTCCATTTTCCTAGGTACTACATTCTAAGTGTACTGTGACTGTTAAAACAGATAAATAATCCATACAAAGGCTCTTAAGTGCATAGGAAGCACTCAATATACATTATTTTTTCTCTATTAGGCTAATTTCTCTTCCCTTGGGCCTTCTGCTCTGTTATCTATATACTCCCTTCTTTGAGGATCATGTCCACTACTGTATCTATTACTTCTATGCAAATAGTTCTCAAACAAAAACCCTGGTCATTGATCTCTCTCCCATATATTAGTCCCCTCTCAAATTAAAAAAATTTTTTTAAATGTTTTTTTAATTTATTTTTGAGAGACAGAGAGAGGCAGCATGAGCAGGGGAGGGTCAGAGAGAGAGGGAAATACAGAATTTGAAGCAGGCTCCAGGCTCTGAGTTAGCTGTCAGCACAGACCCCAACACAGGGCTCAAACCCCCGAACCCTGAGATCATGACCTGAGCCGAAGCTGGACGCTAAACCGACTGAGCCACCCAGGCGCCCCTCAAATTTTTTTAAATGTTTATTTAAATTTCAAAGGGAGAGAGAGAGAGAAAGAGAGAGAATGAGCAGGGAGGGGCAGAGTGAGAGGGAGACAAAGGATCTGAGGTGGGCTAAGTACAGACAGCAGAGAGCCCGATGTGGGGCTTGATCTCATGAACGTGAGATCATGACCTGAGTCAACTTTGGTTTTTTTTTCCCAGGCCCAGATGCTTTATTGGTAAATTCTTTCCCCCTCCCCCCCTTTTTTTTTAAAGTAGTTTATTGTCAAATTAGTTTCCATACAACACCCAGTGCTCTTCCCCACAAGTGCCCTCCACCATCACCTCCACCTCTTGTCCTCCCTTCGCCTTCAACCCTCAGTTCCTTTTCAGTATTCAATAGTCTCTCAAGTTTTGCATCCCTCTCTCTCCCCAACTCTCTTGCCCTCTTCCCCTCCCCCTGGTCCTCCATTAGGTTTCTCCTGTTCTCCTGTTAGACCTATGAGTGCAAACATATGGTATCTGTCCTTCTCTGCCTATTTTGCTTAGCATGACACCCTCGAGCTCCATCCACTTTCCTACAAATGGCTATATTTCATTCTTTCTCATTGCCATGTAATACTCCATTGTATGTATGTATGTGGTATATATATGTATACCACATCTTCTTGATCCACTCACTCATCAGGTGATGGACATTTAGGCTCTTTCCATGTTTTGGCTATTGTTGACATCGCTGCTATGAATATTGGGGTACATGTGCTCCTATGCATCCGCACTTCTGTATCCCGTGGGTAAATCCCTAGCAGTGCTATTGCTGGGTCATAGGGGAGTTCTATTGTTAGTTTTTTGAGGAACCTCCATACTGTTTTCCAGAGTGGCTGCACCTGTTTACATTCCCACCAACAGTATAGGAGGGTGCCCGTCTCTCCACACCCTCGCCAGCATCTATAGTCTCTTGATTTGTTCATTTTAGCCACTCTGACTGGCGTGAGGTGGTATCTCAGTGTGGTTTTGATTTGTGTTTCCCTGATGATGAGTGATGTTGAGCATCGCTTCATGTGCCTGTAGGCCATCTGGATGTCCTCTTCGGAGAAGTGTCTCTTTATGTCTTCTGCCCATTTCTTCACTGGGTTGGTTTTTGGGTGTGGAGTTTGGTGAATTCCTTGTAGATTTTGGATACTAGCCCTTTATCTGATACGTCATTTGCAACTATCTTTTCCCATTCTGTCAGTTGCCTGTAAGTTTTCTTGATTGTTTCCTTTGCAGTGCAGAAGCTTTTTATCTTGATGAGGTCCCACGAGTTCAGTTTTGCTTTCATTTCCCTTGCCTTTGGGGATGTGTTGAGTAGGAAATTGCTGCGGTTGAGGACAAGGAGGTTGTTTCCTACTTTCTCCTTGAGGATTTTGATGGTTTCCTGTCTCACATTTGACCTGAGCCAACTTTGAATGCTTAACCAACTGAGCCACCCAGGCAACCCTCAAAATTCTTATTGAGTATTTCACTTGGGAGCCTTGTTGTTTTAAATTTAACATCAATAAAACAATGGTCTTGATTTTTCCTCAATACCTTCTCGTCCTGCTCAATTCCCTATTTCTGTAATGGTTTAATCACACTGAAAACTTGAAATAACTGAAGAACTTAATTCCTTCCTTTCCTTGTGCCAGAGAGCCTAAATTTTAAAATTTTACATGAATTAATTTACTGAACAATGAAGATTCACTCAGTACTTACAAAGTGTCAGATCCTATTCTATATGCTAGGGGCATGGCCATGAATGAGACAGTGCCTTCCAGTCTAACGTCCTTCATGATCACTTCGCACTTGAACTATTACAGTCATCTCTTGTTTTCTAACTTAGTTTTCCCATCTTCAATCTACCCTACATATTGTCAACATACTAACTTCCCTTAACAATATATCACCATGGCCCTCATCTGCTTAAAACTTTTTTGGGGTTGACTACTACCTATTCAGCAAAAAGTAAACTCTGTAGACTGACTGACAAATGCTTCATCCATTTCATCTGATCCTTTGCATGGATATAAAGATTTAAACCTAATACAATAGGTAAAATAAAATAAAAATTCAAAGGGATCTTGACTGGCTGAAGGAAAAAAAAAAACATACTAAGTCTTATAAAATGAACTATAAAGTGATAAACTCCATCATCTAGTTTTCTTTTCTTCAACTTAAAAGGAACTGCCCTTTTTACTGTCAGTGGGACTATCCTATGATATATTTCTGCCTTGCATCTCTGTGTACCTCTAGAATTTAAAATTTTTCATGTGTGACTTTTCCTCATGAGACTATGTTTGTCAATTCCTTAGACTCTCTCCTAGTTCCTTCCCACGGTGTACCACATAGTACTTAGTGGCTCAATTGGGTGCCCTCCCAATGGTTCAGATACCCATGCATGCTTCCAGAGAAGGGCCCAAAAGACATGAATTGATAGGTCTAATTTGAACCAGAGACAAAGCCACCCCTAATCAGAATTACCAAGTAAAAGGGCAGAGAAAGTTACTGATTTCTTTTTTCTACCCTTAGAAACAGGATTTTTATCCCCTAGTTTTAGAAATCTGAAACAGTAAATAAAATTCACACGTGATAGTCAATGTTTTCCTTTTCTCATTAGCCACTGAATCAGTGATGTGACATCCACCCCCCTGCCCATGCCCCATTTTCAGCCATTTGGGGAATGTTATGTAGAAAAAGATTTAGACCAGCTGGCTATTGGGTAAGGTTAACACACATGCTATTTTTCCAGACATCTACCATTTGGTCCCAAGCTTTGTATGAATACAAAGATATAAAGCTAATACAATAGATAAATTAAAAGTTCTAAAGAATCTTAACCAGTTGAAAAGAAATATTGCTGTTTTCTAACCAATTGAATTATTTCTAACAGAACAAGATCATTTCTTTACTTATTACACAATATAATTTTCATTGCATAAAAAGTATATTCGTTGCTTCTGTATATCTAAATTGTGCTATGTTCTCATTAACTTTTTTAAAGTTTTTTTTTTTTAATTTGAGAGAGAGAGAGAGAGAGAGAGAGAGAGAGAGAGAGAGAGAGGGAGGAAGGGGCAGCGAGGGTCGGGGGAGAGAGAATCCTAAGCAGGCTTTGCACTGACAGAGCAGCACCTGACCCGGGGCTTTAACTCATGAACCATGAGATCATGACCTGAGCCAAAATCAAGTCGGATGCTTAACCAGCTGAGCCACCCAGGCACCCCTATGTTCTCTTTTAGATAAAACTCTTAGGGAAAGTGAACATTGGTTTGCCATCTAACTGTTGTTAGGATAAGCTTTTCAAAAAGCATTCTGAACAGATGTGGTAGACTTGGGTCATTTCATGGATTATAAAAAAGCCTCAGGGTCAGAACACTTTAAAGTGAATTCCTAGTAGATAAAAAGGAAATTACTTCTATGTTTCTATTTTTTTCTGGTATACTTGTGTATAGATGAATATTCATACTCATAACAATTCCATTTGAATGCTACTGATTATTGAACTAAAAAAGTTAAGGGCATATGGTTTCCCTGTTTAAGTTATACTCCTTTGTAAGATTCTAATAAACATAATTGTGAGAATTTCTCATTAAATCAAGACTCTTCTTCTTTTAAGCCAACTTCATTTATCTGTTAGTCATCTTAAAATTGGAAAGAAAAACAAAGTAAAATCAAATCACATTTCATCCCTCTCACCACCTACAGAAAACCATGAGGTTTATAAAAGCTGCTAAAACTGTATTTTATATATGATATATTTAACATACAAAATAATTTCATGCTGCATATATCAATCACAGAACTTAAGAATTATTTATTGAGTATCTACTATAGGTTAGCATTGTTTTAGGTGCTGGGGATAATGATGGGAGCAGACATATAAATCCTGCATAGCACAGTTATTGTCTAGAGAGACAGAGAGAAACTTAAACAAGCAATTACAATAAAAAGTAGTGATTGCTTTTGTGGATGCATGAGATGCTGTGGGAATATAGTACCTAACCAGAAGGAACCTCTCAGAATAAAACTTAAGGTGAAATCTGAAGGATGACTTAACCAGGAAAGGATAAAGGGAGAGAGGGAGAGGTGGGGGAGAGAAGGAGAAACTGTTCCAAAGGGAACAGCATATATTAAGTCCCAGAGCACATAATGGGTCCTAGAAACTAAGTAAGGATGGACAGCGGATCATAACTAGGTGATGAGGCTGAGATGAGGCTGACTAGAAACAGGACAGATCTTATGGGGTTTTATCAGTCATGCTAATTTGTCCAAAGGTCAGTGAGAACCCATGATAGGTTGTAAGCAGGAAAAGCTGATCACGTGTTTATCAGTGGAGAATGGGCTGGAGGTGAGTAAGTCAGGAAACACAAAGAACTGAGACGTTGCTGGAGGAATCTAGCCAGGGGGTGAGGGTTTCCTGAACTGGGGAAAAGCAGAGAGGACAGAAAGGACAGGACAGGTATTGTGAGAGATATTGTTAGGAGGCTGCGTACGTGAGTAATTGAATGGAGTGAGGAATGTTAAAAAGAATTAAGGAAAATTGCCAGCTTTCTTCATTGGGAAAGTGGTGGATGGTGGTTGTGTTTATTGGTCTCTGAGCATGAATAACATTTGCTGGGAAACTCCAATGAGCTTATCTTTTTCAAGTTTTATGTGGCATGATACTATGATGTCACGTATCTTCATGGTCATCTTCCTCAGGTTTCATGTTATTATGTTTCCTCGGCTATTGTTAAGCTTCTCTGACTCCTCTCCTTCTTGCTCCTCCTAAATTATAAATATCTCTTATGATTCTCTGTAATATATTCCTCTCAATCAGCTTATTCCCTTGGATAGCCCATATACTCCAAGGTTTCAACCATCACCTTTATGCTATTCTGCTGCTGCTAAAACCAACACTATCACCGTTAATTAAAGACCATATGTTTTATGCCTTAAAGTTAAGAAAATGATGTAATTATTTAATTCTCAGAATGATTTTAAGAATAAAAAAGAGCATGGATTCTGAAATCAGACAGATTTAGGCACATATTCAACATCTGCTACTTTCTCCAGCTGTGGGACTATGGGAAAAGCTACTCACCCTCTGAATGACCCCTCATCTATAAAATGTAAACATCAATGGTCACAATCTCATAGATTAGTTGATCAAATACAATAACGCATAAAGAGCGTTTAGCACAGAGGATGGCACTTAGTAAGCACTTAGTACATACAAACTTTACTAGAAAAGTAAGGAAAGCATATACTTGTAGCGAGGCGCAATGAGAGCCCGGCGGCACACCTGGTTAAAAGCAGTAGTGCTGGAGACACTATCCTTGGTTTAAACCCTGGCTCGGTCGCTTTCTAGCTGTGCAATCTTAGGTCAGGCCAGCTCTCTGAGCCTGAGACTGCTGATCTATAAGGTGGGGATGACAACGGTACCTATCTCATAGAAGAGCTGTTGTCAAAAATAAAACCAAATGAAAGGAAAGCCTACCTAAGGTACTGTCCAGCACATAATATATACTCCCTAAAATGCCTACAAATTTTATTTTTTCCCTTTTCGAGTGGGGAGAACTAACTTGATTTGCAAAGTTTATGGAACTTAGAACCAAATAAAACCAGAACTTGAAGCTGTATACTGACTCTAAAATATGCTGATAAATGAACTTTAGTGTTTTGACTGAACATCTCAATTGTGCTCCAATCTCATAGTTTAAAAAAATGTCATTGGTTTATATGTTATAATTAGAAACTCAGTAGGTTTAAGACCAAGCTTATCATGTCCTTTGTTAACCCTGTTCTCTGCAAAAATCTGTGTTTCCAGTCTCTCCAGTCATTATGTGTGGACTAATCTTTAATTCTTTCCTTTTGGCTGCTGGCAGTTTGATGCCTATTTCTTTTCTATTCTTCTGTCAGAATCTTTCTTTCAATTTTATCCTAGCTCTTGATCCTTACTGTCAGCAGGCATCATACTCCAACCCTTTACATTGTTACCTATAACAGCGTCTTAGACTCTTTTTCATTTCTAATTTCCTCTCATCCCAAATCCATAAATACTACTGTCAGACTAAATTTCTGAAGATATCTCTTAATAAAATAAATCCCTGCTGATGAACCTTCTACATCTTGTTATTTCTTATCCCCAAATTGCTTGGCCGTTGATCAAGGCCCTTTGTGTTGGGGTTGTAAATTTCCACCTCACCTGTTTCTTATGAACCTACAACACCAGCTCTTAGTTCCATTTAAACCAAGTGCCTCATTGTTCCTGCATGTCTTCTTGCCAAGAAATCTTCATTCATATTGGCTCAACTTGTTGCCACCACCCATGGAAATTTTATCCATCCTTCAAAGCAGTTTAGGTGCTAACCCTTTAGTGATATCATTTTCAGCTACTCCAGGTCATGCAACCATCTTCCATTTTTTAGCTTCCAATTACATGTATAGTAAATACCAACTTATCTGGCTTTATTTTATCCAGGTTTCTAGACTTTTTATTTTATTTTTATCTTTTTTCTTATAGTTTATTTTCAAGTTGGTTTCCATATAACACCCAGTGTTCATCCCCACAAGTGCCCTCCTCCATACCCATCAATCCCCTTCCTTTCTCCCCCTCCCCCATCAGCCCTATAATTCATGAAAAACACCAAATCATTGGGGCACCTATGTGGCTCAGTTGGTTGAGCATCTGACTTCAGTTCAGGTCATGATCTCACAGTCTGTGAGTTTGAGCCCAGCGTCGGGCTCTGTGCTGATAGCTCAGAGCCTGGAGCCTGCTTCAGATTCTGTGTCTCCCTTTCCCTTTGCCCCTCCCCTGCTCACATTCTGTCTCTCTCCCTTTCAAAAATAAATAAACATTAAAAAAATTTTTTAAAACTACCAAATCATTTACTTATTTTGTATCCCTTAAAGCAATTAGCATAGACTGGTCATATAAAAAGTCCTTACAAATACTTATTATTCAATTCTATTACAAGATGACACTGGCAATTAAGAGTTCGCCTATGAAACACAGAGAAATGTGAAAAATAAGTTCAATGTCACATATTGAAAGAGCCAATAACTATGAAGGACAACCTTCACCCCTTCTCTTTAAATACAACAATCAATGGACATTCCTGCCTGGTCAAATTCCTTAAAGTACACTTTTAAGAATTTTACTGCCTTCCTCTAAAACTTTCAGTTATTTCTCATTGTTCAAATAACTAAATCCTATTTTCAGTATTCAAAATCTCTTTCAGTCTGCTTTTTTCAACTTCCTCTCTGACTACTCAAAATATACTCTTAAATAATCCAGCCAGTCAAAAATGCTATCCATCTTGTAAGGCCAGTATGAGTGTTAGTTTACCTCTGAAGTTACAATACTCTCAACATTTAATTTTTTTCTTTGAACGTCTATGGCAGATATTTTTTACTTTCTTAGAGTAAATTTTAACACATCTTGTAATTTATACCGATCATAGTGAACACCATGACCATAAAGTTTCACATATCCTTCTGTTATGTTCAAAATTCAAAATCTCTTGTCAAAGATATTCTGCCTCATTTTTACTTTCAAGGTCAGTCAGTGTTCTTTTCCATAAAGTTGGCATTGGAGGGAACAAGGCTTAATTAAAATTCTGTCTCCCTAAATCAACTTTGGTGAAATTCTTTTTCTTTTTTTTTTAATGTTTTATTTATTTTTGAGAGAGAGAGACAGAGCAGGAGCAGGGGAGGGGCAGAGAGAGGGAGACACAGAATTTGAAGCAGGTTCCAGGCTCAGAGCTGTCAGCACAGAGCCCAACGCGGGGCTCGATACTCACGAGCAGTGAGATCATGACCTGAGCCGAAGTTGGATGTTCAACTAACTGAGCCACCCAGGTGCCTTTCTTTTTCTTTTTATTCAAGTGATAGGTAGCCTGGATTGCAAACTGTACTTTTTTCAAGCCCAGGAAGAAGACAAGTTAACTCCTACAAAACAGAACTTGAGACAGATTTTTAAGCTTGAAGCCTGCGTTCAACTTATCCTGGTTTAGTTCAATACCTAGCAGAGTGGTATACTCCTTAAATGTCAATACATATCTGCTTACCTTTGACTCAAGGCAAGAATTCAGATTCCCCAATTATATGTGAACAGTCATGGAGGAAGCAACCAAACCTGTGAACTCACACTTTTTTATATGGCTCCACGTTTCCATGTAGCAGACAACTTCTATTTAGATGATCTTAAGAGATTTCATATTAAAGACCAGTTGCTGCTGGTAAAGATGGTAGACTGAATCCTTGTATCTACTCTCACTCCTTTCTAAACCTCGCCAGAATGTATTTCATAGCAAGGAATAAACTGACAAAGATAGGGAACAGAAGAGAGGAAACGATAGAATCAACCAATTTAGCAGAATGAAGAACACGGAGTCCTAGGTCACCAGTGAAGAGGGCAGAGGACCAACTCAGACTGCACAGCAGAACAACTCTTTCCTCTAAAACAGGGTAAGGAGTTGGCAGCACCAGGTACCTCTAGAAGTGAAGGAGAAATGAAAAGTGCCCCAAAATATGGATTGATTGGCAGTCTGTTTAACAAGCAGTCAGATCACTAAACTCCTTCCCTCTAGGCTGGCAACTGCCTTTCCTCCACCCTGGCAGAACCCTGGAAGTTTATTCTCTGCAGACGGTGATGAAAACAGAGGAACTGGTGTAAGAGAAATGAGACACAGCCGAGAGAAGAGGAACTATAATAAAATGGAACCAGTTAATGTAGGCACATATGATTCTGAGACTGCTAGTCATTTACTCCTGCTTAACTCCCAGGAAAACAAAGCAAAACAAATCAAATCAAAACAAAACAAAACAAAACAAATTGTAGCATGCCTTTACTTAAGAAGAGGAGAATGGAGAATCCTTTTTTCCTTCTGCAATCCAGACGGCCTAGATTAAATGACTTAGCCATACTTTCCTATAATAAAGTTTGAGGTCATAAAGCCCTATCCACACATTTAGTGTTTACAATAAAAAAATTAGGCCCTTACTCATAAGTATGAGGAGAACACCAAAGATTAGCAGAAACCTCTCTAAAATTAAAGTTAGAGACCAACAGAAACAATGGAGAAAACAGACTATGTAGAGGAAAAGAAAACTAAAGGAAAAAAATGAGAAACAAAAAGAGAGAAAAACAATAAAAATAGGATTCATCCTAATAAGGACAGAGTACTATAGACTTTAAAATAGAAAACTCAGGGAACAAAAAATGAGCTTTTAGAAATTAAAAATAGGATATGAAAAACTCAGTTTAAAGTGTAACCAAATTCAAGTCCCTCTGCCTGATGTGCAGCAGAGCCATCACTGAGACAGACGTCAGGTATGCTGCGCACGAAGGGCTTGTCTGAGAGGCAGCCAAGTGAGGAGTCAAGATGGAAAAGCACGCCTCAAATCCGCCTTCCTTCAGGGGGAGAGAATATGTTTTCTTATAATCATAGTGGTTGACATTACATACATAGGGAAGAAAAGGGCAGGGAAAAATTATGAGTATTCATGAGGGAAGACGGAGTAAGCACACGGAGCAAACATATATGTAAGATATATGTAACATATATCCCAATGTTCACTGTGGGGTGGAAACTGAACACCAGAATGAGATAAAGTCAGGCCCTGAGTCAGGAGGCTATCTGAGGGCAAGGAGAGGAGCTATGGACACGCACTGAGGGCCAGTGGGACCTGGACGGGGTCTGGAGCTCCTTATCTCAGGGAAGGAGTGCAGGGTCAGCTTGTTCATAGGCTGGAGCCATCTCAGTTGACCTTGAGTCTTGGCTTCTGCAGACACAGCTAGTGGATTTGTTAGTGGGGCCTAAAAAAACACAATATCTGGGTCGGCGGGGATAGTTTTCTGAAGAAAAATAAAAGTGTTATAACTTCATTAACCCCATGGGGCACAGTTTCAAAGGTTTGAAGGTAAAATTGAGAAAATCTTCTAGAAAGGGCAAAAATGAATTCGATAAAATCAGGAGAGAAAAGTTAGAAATTTAAGTATCATCTAAATAATAGAAATTCCAAAAGGCAAAAACAGAAAGAAGATAAACATCAATGAAATACTTCAAGAAAATTTCCCCAAACTGAAATATTCAAACTAAAAATTCTACCTAACCCAGCACAATGGATAAAAACATACTCAAGACACAGCAAATAAGATTTTACAATTCTAGGAACAAAAGAAATATGTACTCTCAGAGAAGAGATGGAGAGAGGAATAAATAAGATCACATATAAATAGGGATCAGAATGATTTTGGGCTTCTTGACATCATATTAAGATGCAAGGAAATAAGATCCAGAAGGAAAAATATTCTGAAAATAGAATTCTGTGACCAGCTAAAGAACTCATCTAAAGTGAGGAAAGAATGAAGACATCTAGGGATACACACAGTGTCTCCAAAGTTTTACCTCCTGTGGACCCTTTCCTTAAAATCTTCTAGAGAATGTGCTTCACAAAAGTGAGAATAAACAAAGAAAAAGAAAAACATTGTGTCCAGGAAGCAAGGGCTCCAAGACAGGGGAAGGGCCAAGGGATCTCCAGGACTACGGGGAGTTACTGGGATGACAGACTTACAACAGGCATAGGAGGAAACTGGTCCAGCTCACATGTCAGAAGGCGTTGGAGAAAACTTCTTCAGGGGAGGAACCTGACAAAGTATTCAATACCCCTGAACATCTGGGTAAGAGATTAGAAACCTAGTAATGAGTACAGCATTGAATTAGTGGTGAGTACAATACTAAATAAATGAAAGAACAGGACAATTATTATTTCAAGGGAAAAAATAAAAAGTTGTACAGAAAAGGTTTCTGGCCAGAGTTTATTACCTAACTCAGCTATGTATTGGGTTTTCACAATTACCATAATGTCAACTAGACTTGCAAAATAGCCATATGGGAAGACGGTAGAAGGCAAAAAGTTTACATATGCGATGTAGGCAAAGGGAGACAGCTGACTCTGCAAATGCTAGAGTGATAAGTGAATAAATAATGCTAAAATTGAAGAGAGTCATGAAGTAATAATACAAACATGTAATTTAGAGATGAGGTAAATACCAAAATAATCAACTGTAGGAGATGAAAGTGAGATGATGAAATGGGAGAAGGGAAAGTCTCAGAAAGTTGTTTCTGTACTAAAAGTTGAAGACTCATTTGACAAACACTATAAAATACCACAAAAATAAGAATACTCTTAAACATTTAAGGGATAGTTCTAAACCTTTAAAATTTGGTGCAACTTTTATATTAAAATTCATCTACTAATTTGAACAATGAGAAAACAGTAGTGGGGGAAGAAAACCCACGAAGGAGAAAATAATTTTAGAATCCATTTGTTCACTTATCAGATGATAATTTTAGGAACCTGCAGAAGTTTAAGAAGCAAGCTAAAATTGTTCATAGTTAATTTAGAATAACAAATGTACAGTCCTTAAGGTTGTATTTTTTGATCCAGAAATTACATTCCTAGGAATTTATCTAAAGAAAATAATAATCAGAAATGTACATGAGGATTTAGTAGGGAAGCTAATAATATTAATATTGTTTATAACTATTTTTAAATAAGTAACATTATTTATAATAATTTAGAAATAAATATTTCCAACAAGAGGTAACTTACTAAATTTGTCATAATACATTCACAGGTAGGCTACAAATATGATAGAATCCACATGGCCATTAGTTAATGTATTTTCAAATTAGATTTAATTCTGTGGGAAATTAAAGATGACATAATGCTAGAAGAAAAAAGGAGACAGACCATATGTATAGTTGAACCTAATTATATAAATAAAATACATACAACTATTTAATTATGTGAAATTGTATGAAAAACGAACTCTCAGGAAAAAAATTATTTCAGAATGCACCAACAGTGTTCGCAGTGTGCATCACAGGACAGAAAAACTATGCTTTTAATTTACTTCTCTGTACAGTAATATATCTCAAATTTTCAGCAATATGCAGGTATTTTACATTGTTTTATTAAGTGGCCATTTATGTGTATAATGTATTCAAGATTTTTTCCTTACCAGAGGCAAACATTTAGAAGTATTTAATGTGTATCTGTTGTCTATGTCTTTGCAAATGTATTATTATTTTGTTTGCCTGTATTTTTAATTCATTTCCAGGTTATTTGTACGCATTCAACACCTTGCTGCTATATGCACATTGAAGATATTTTTTTAACTGCAGACCTATATTTCATAATGTGTGCTCATCACATTTTAACTAATGGCTTTCCTGGTAATGGACATTCATATTACCTCCAAGAACCCCCAACACCATCAAAAACTACCCTGCAAAGACTACTTCCTTTAATGTCTCCTTGTGGACTGATAGGATGGGGATATTTAATGTAGGAACTGCAATACTGCCTTCTAGAATGGTAGTACCAACCTACATTCCTAAGGTTCTGTAAAACCTTACCCGTCAACAATTGGCATTATCCAGCTTTCTTATTTTTGCCAAATTGGTACAAGGTAACATCTTACTATTGCTTTCATTTGTACTTCTCTGATTACTAAATCCATTTGACCAGCTCTTCATATCTGTATTTGGTTTTGAGATATTCTTTTCTCTATAGTGGTTCCCCATAGTCTTTGCCAGTTTTCGGTTAGGATTGTTATCTACATGTTGCTATATGTCAGTTAACAATCTCTTGAGCGTTTTAAATGTTACTCCAACTATTGTGTCTACCCAGTTTTCTGGGGTTTTTTTTATTGTAAAGCAGAAACATTTCAGAATTATGCTTCAGTGATAGCAAATTCTACTCATAAGAGTAAATATTGCTAACATTTATCGAGCATTTAGAATGTGCCAGATACTGAGCTAAGCACCTTATATATCATTCTATTGCTATTACTTCCATTTTATATGTTGGAAAGTAACGAGATCAATGTTTGAGGTCAGCAGTAGAATCAGAATTCACAGCTGGGCTCCTTGGTATAGAGTTAGCTTGCTGATTGTTGTCTGACACTGTCTTTTACTCCAGGCAATCTGAATGAAGTATGAAAAGGACCCTTATCCAAAGGTACCACCTTTTCTCGACCACTTCTGCCCTCAAGCTGTCTAATTCTCATCATTAAACAGTAATTTCCTTAAGGAAAATCATTATAATATATAAAAATTCCCTTAACTAATAAATATGAACTCTTGGATACAAAAATATATTAAGGGATTAACATAACATGAATTCACTTATTACATTTTACAAGTCATGTCCACCCACGTTATACAAAAGATACATAACAGAGGTTTCAGGAGATCTGAGGCGGGTGAACAAAATGGGTTTCTCTATTTAATCCCTTTTTCTCCCATTCCTACAAGGTCAAACGCTTTTTATTTTTGTTTTCTCTTTTTGAATTTCTTGACTATTCAGGAGAGTTGTGTCAACAATTGAAAAATGAATATGTGGTTGATTTTTATCTCATGTAATGAGCTTACTCACATTATAAAAAGATAGGGACATACAGGGATTCCTTAAAATCTGATTTGTCGTAGGCAATGACGGAGAAGATAGAGTCCTAGAAAATGCATCTTTAAAAAACAAATAAGAGAAAACAGCCATACCCTCTAAATGCAGAAAGAAGATAAAGTTTGACAAATGATTCATGCTGCTTTTATTTATATTAGAATCATTGTGCTCTGGGTACATCGGGCAATTGACTGAGTCTCCTTTATGAGCATAAGTAAAAACGAAAGGAAAAATAAGAAAATCAAAAATCAGGGTTAAGACCTGGGTTGTGTCAGATAACTGTTGTGCATGAGGTAAGAAACAAACTGATAACAAAATTTAGTAAGCACGTCATGGAAAGCTCATGTACACACAGTAGACTACGCAGGAGCCAGAGAAAAAGACACTAGGTTGTTTTGCATTTTCCTATAATCACAGGAAAACATAATCCCTGCTAAAAATGTGTAATTAACCATTAATATTAAATCCTTCCCCTTTGAGCAACTTTTACCATTTTGAGAAGCTCCTTGTAGAAATCAGCAAAAATAATGACAGCTAAATCCTACAGTTCCACTCCTGCAACTCTAGTTATAGGTATGACAAACTCCTCTCCTTTACATCTTTTATATTCTTTTCTTTACTATTCCTCCTGTTTTCTTTGTGCTTCAGCCTGGATATTTCATATCACCCTATCTTCCAGGTCTTTATACAACTGTCTCAAGCCTACTGATAAACCCATGCATTGTGCTCTTAATTTCAGGTATTGTATTTTTAAGTTCTAGAATTCCAGATTCTTTTATATAGACTCTAAATTTCTCTTAAACTAGTTCATCTTCTCACCCAATGCCACAGTCATTTTAAAGTCTAGATCTGAGAATTTGATATGAATTCTCTGAGATTGTTTGCAGTGTGTATGTTTTCCTCAGTTTCTCTGGTTTCAGTTCTCTCATCAGATCTGATATGCTTGGTAATTTGCTAAGAACTGTATGTGAAATATTTTAGAGACAGTCTGAGGCTGTGAATGTTATCTTTCTTAAGAGGAAACAAGCAATATGAGGAGGAGCACAGGTTACTTTAATTCAGTCTAGGACTGGTATGATTAAAAGTGGGGCAGATGGATCTGTAAGAGCTGCACTATTTCTGGTTTGCCTTTACCCCTAGGCTATACCCCATTCAGGAGACCGGCGGAACACCGGGAAGGTTAGCCAGGTCCACTCCACTTCGGTCTGCTGGGAATCCCAATTGGTGTCTCTCCAGTGCTACTGAAAGCTCTACTCAGCTTCTCAGCTAGAGTTTTCTCTTTAACTTCTTTCTATCCCTGTACCATTTTTCGAATTAGAGAATGTCTTGAGGGGAATACTCCCTGGAATCATGATCCCTCAAATTTTCTCATTTTTTTTTTGGCAATTCTCTAACGCATTCCAACATTATCTTTGTTTTAATTTCATATAACTATTCTTTTTTTTATTTTTAAACATAGTTTATTACCAAGTTGGTTTCCATATAGCACCCAGTGATCTTCCCCATAAGTGCCCCTCTCCATGACCACCACCCCTTTTCCCCTTCTACCCTCCCTCTTCAGCCCTCACACTGAGACACACCAGTCAGAGAGGCTAAAATGAACACATAACTATTTTAATTTTTTTTAACTGGGAGAGTCGGTCTGATGTAAGTTATTCCACCAGAGCTGAAAATGGATGTCTTCAATGTCTATTACAATTAAAATCATATATACATTCTGACCCAGTATTTCTATTCTACGACTTTATCCTACAGATAAACCCATACATGCCCCAAAATATGTGTGCAGTAATGTTCATTCTAGCATTATTTAAAATAGCAAAAGACTTGAAAGCAAGAAGGAAATCAGTAAGAAATAAAGTTCATCAAAAACAACAGGCTTAGGATGCCTGGGTGCCTCAGCTGGTTAGGCATCCAACTTCAGCTTGGGTCATGATCTCACAGTTCATGAATTCAAGCCCCACATCAGCCTCTGTGCTGACAGCTCAGAGCCTGGAGTCTGCTTTAGATTCTGTGTCTTCCTCTCTCTCTCTGCCCTTCCCTGCTCAAGCTCTGTCTCAAAAATAAATAAAACATTTAAAAAAATTGTTAAAAAAAAATAAAAAACAGGCTCAATATATTATCCACATAATTATGTGGAAACAAAGGACATGTGTCTTTAGGTACTAAAATTGAAGATGGAGAAGAATGTGCATAGTATACTCCAATTTAGGTAAAAATGAATAAACACATGCATATGTATTTACATATGCAAAAAACATTTTTGAGGAGCTACATTAGAATAGAGAAGACTGGTTCCTCTGGGAAGGGTCAGAAAACCTGGGGGGCTTGGAGTCTCAGAAGATTTTTCATTTTTTGGTAGTGTTTGAATTTATCTTTTATACATTACATGTTTTAATGTTATATTAAACAATAGGAAAAATGTATAGCATGAGAAGTCTACATATTGGGAGTCAAAGAAGAAAATGGCAGCTCACACGAGGCTTATTTAAGCAAGACTATGAAGTTTCGACTTTAAGAATAGATTGGATTTAGTTGAGTGAGGGAGAAATATGAGGTAACTGGGTAGCTGAGTCAGTTGAGCATCTGTCCTACTCTTGGTTTCGGCTCAGGTCATGATCTCACGGTTCATGGGTTCAAGCTCCATGTGGGGCCTGTGTCGGGCTCTGTGCTAGAAGCATGGAGCCTGCTTGGAATTCTCTCATTTCTCTCTCTCTCTCTACCTGTCCTGCTCATGTGCATATGTGCACTCCTTTTCTCTCAAAATAAATAAACTTTGAACAAAAAGGAGAGAGAAAGCATGCAGAGAAGGGGAGTAGAAGACGGAGGAACAAAGGAGCACTTTAGGGATACCATCAATAGTTCCAAACTCATGAAGGACAGGGTGAATGTGGACACTGCCTATCTTTACAGGCCTCATTTTCCTCAAGGACACATTGGGATGTGCCAAAGTGTTAAATTTTATTTTGAGGCAATAGGGAACAATGTAAAGGTTTA
This sequence comes from Suricata suricatta, assembly GCF_006229205.1. NCBI lineage: Eukaryota > Metazoa > Chordata > Mammalia > Carnivora > Herpestidae > Suricata > Suricata suricatta. The sequence goes on from NC_043708.1 coordinate 76,143,658, forward strand.
TAAGCAAAGTGTAATATGATCAGATTTAAACTTCACATGTACGATGATGACAGTCCTGTGGACAATGGATTGACAAGGGGTAAATTGAGGAGGAGAGACCTGAGCTAGAAGATTGCAATAATCCTAGTGCAGTGACAGTGACAGTGGGATTAAAGGGGCAGAAAAGACGTTAAGAAGGTAGAATTAAAAGAAGCTAGGGCCTTATTTATGAATAAAGGAGTCTATGAAATCATTTATTACAATTTGCTTTTTATTGGTCTTGGGAAACTAAGTAGACAACAAAACCTTTCACAGTCAGGACACATAAAAATGGCACAGATATGTCACCACAGAAATGTTCAGTTCTGCACAAGTGAGACTGAAGTGCTTGAGTCCATCTAAGAGAGAAAGGTATCCAGCTGAATACAGATGTCTAGAGCATAAAAAGATGGTGGAGGAATAGTCTTAATTCTCAATAAGAAGAAAATTGGTAATTGAAATCATGAGGGGTATTTACTATCACCACAGGAGGAAGGCTATGGATGGAACAACCACTTATAAATATTCAGAAAGCCGTCAGGAGTGAAGGAGTAGAAGCTAATGGATGACAACAGTTTCAAGAAGGCTAACGTTCTTTCAGAGAAATCTAGAAAGATAGGGCCTGAAGGGTGCTCTTGGTATTGAAGAACTGGAAGATGATATAAGTGATCACTGTGTTAGAATTACTTAGTGCTTGTTTAAAGATGAGACTCCTGGTCCTTCCAAACTGAGATTTCTTATGGTGGGAAAAGTGTATATACATTGTAACAAGGTCGCAGTAAACTTCACCCTAAGGTCTGAAAGTAATGGTGGCAAACTGTTTTTTCTTAAGGAAAAAAACCCTTTAAGATTATTTAGTGCTCACCACAGCATCTGCCACATAACAGGTTCTCAATAAATGCTAAGTAACTTAAGGATAAGACAAATGAATGGACACACAGATGAACACACAAGTGAATGAAAGAATCAAAGAACTAATGTCTTTGCCAAAACCTTGGTAAGATTACTGGAACTTAGGTTCTAGTGGTGGATGAGTGTACAACATATAATAGAGATGTGAAGAGATAAACATAATAATTTGTAGAGATCTATGTCAACTGGGGTAGTTAGGGAAAGCTTTTCTGAGGAGGTAGCATTTGTGCTGTCACTTAAATTATGAAGAAGCATTAGCCATGAGGTCTGAGGTAAAAAAAAATTTCAGGCAGAGCAAAGTTCTAAGGAGAAAATGGGTGAATAAATGTGTTTAAGTAATAAGGAGGCATCTGTGGCTTTGTCTTGGTGAGTGATATGCAGACTGGCAGAAAATGAGCCCAAAAAGATTGAGTGGATGCAGATCGTATACAGTTTTACAGGTTGTATTTTCATAGGAATTTGATGTTATTCTAATTGTAATGAGAAACTATTTAAATTTTAAACAAAGCAGACAAATGATTTGATTTACACATTAAAAACATTACTCTGGCATCTGTATGAATAATGGATCATAGCAGGGCAGTGGTGGAAGTAAGTAGACCACTTCAGGGTTGATGAACTATTCTGGACAAGAGAGGATAAGAGAGAATTATGGTGGTAGATGGTGGTAGCAACAGAGATGTGAGAAGCTCTTGGGTTTAGAAGATATTCTGGAGATGGAACAGACAAGATCATGCTAATGGGTTGGCAAGAGCAAGTAAGGGAAAGGAATAAAGAATCTGGATTTTAGCCAGTGAGCAATGGGGACTTAAAGTTTTGAAATGAGTGAGTGACACAATTACATTAGGATATATTAGAACAGTTATCTTCAGGCACTGAGCAAAATGCATTCTTTGGGAAATAAAATGGAGGGTAGAAGCAAATTTGGGGGTTGTCAGTAATACTGTAGGCCTGACGTGTAACAGGCACTGAACTAAGATGGAGACAAAACGAATGGCAAAAAGTGAGGGATATGAAGTCCACCAGTAAGTTTGTGGAGAATTAATTTTCAGTGCCTCCGGGCACTAGAGCTTTGCAGAGAAATCTGGGCTAGAAAGATTTGGGAGTCATCAGAATATAGGTAGTTATTAAAGCCATGTGAGTGACTGATTAAATCCAGGAAAAGGTGATAGAGTGAAAATGGAACGTAGACCAGGAACTGATAAAGAGACTAAGACCAGAACAAAAGGAGAAACACTAGGACAATGTGGCATCATAGATGTCGATGGGGGCATTTTAAGGAGCATTGCTAGCTGTCAGATAAGGGCTAGGAAGCGTTGGTTGGGTTTGGTAAAACAGAGATCGTGGTCAGAGCTGTATGCATTTGGAGGGGGAAGGAGAAGCCAGACTCCAGGTATGTGAGGCATCTGGGATGTGGAGAAGCACTGACCACAAATATAAAGAACACTTCTGAAATTCCTGTTTTGGAACCGAAGAAGAGACGTAGCTAAAGCCATAATAAAGTGGAGGGAGGGAATCAAGAATGGGAGCGATGGTGGCATGTGTCACTACAATGTGAAGGACACAATAAAGGGAAAGAGGAGGAAGATGCAGGCGGGGATGAGTGTTTGCAAAGACTGCAATCCCAAAGCCTTATTTGCCTGTGCTGCAAAGAATCTCTACATGCTTGAAACCTGAACTTGCAACTTTAGATTTATGGAGCAACTTACAAAAAGCTTTTTTTGCCAAAGCCCCAGTCTCTCATTTCTGAGTTCTCTTTCTTTCACCCGCATAAATTTAATTTCATTATTTATCTACATTGCTTTTTTCAGAGGCAACATTTAGTCTGATGGTAGAAAAGAGATGTAAACAAAGACATCAAGTTGTGAGAAGCTGCAGCCGGGTAGTATAAAAAGCAACCATGTCCATTAGCTCCACTTAAATAAGTGACAACAAATTATCTAGAAATCAAATGTAATTTGTTGCAAATATATGCTCACTTCATTTTTATTTTGATCTTTACTATTTGCCTCGCACATATTTAGATACTTATTAATGCTTAATGAAAAAATTAATGTTTCAGGGATTTCTAAGCATTTGGTACATATTGGTAAATGATAAAAAAATCAAGTGCAAATAATTGAAAGAAAATGTGAAATTCACAAAGTTAGTAAAGAAGGTAACTGCTAACATAGCGTGGCAATTGTATTAACAATGTCCAGAAACAATATTGATAAATTAAGAACACCAGAGAGGAAAATGGTAACTTATTAGAGGAGTTTTGTTCTTTCATAAAGTAGGGTAATTTTCTTTTTTTCCATCATAATTGTGAGATAAAATACTCTAACAATTATATATATTATTGCCATATTAATAACATTTGCCCCCAAACTCTCACAAAATACATAGTTAATAGAAAAGAATGAAAATAAATCTTTCTTTAAAGCTTAGAACATATTTAGGATTTGACAATGATATGGGTTTAAGAGTTGTTACCTGAAACCTTAAAATAATTTTTTTTTTGCTACTCTGCAAGTTAATTTCCTAATTGGTAAAAGAGGTTAGATTAGATAATATCTTAAGGAAATTCCTACTCACATTTCTGATTGAAAAGCATATGATCACAGAGACCATCAGCTACTTTCAAAGTATAGTACTTTTGATATAGCACACAATGTCCATTTTAATAAAAGAAACCTTCTGACAGGACAGTTTCCTTTTGGTATAGCTTACCTTTTTACTCAGACCAAAAAAGCTGGTAATGATTTTCATAATTAATTTTAGACATTTTTATATCCATTTGAAGTTTAATTTTTCACAAAACTATATCATGAATGTTATCTGAGTTTTTCAAAAATAAAATTAATATTGTAACCATCATATCATGGCCTCATTTTTTTTTCTTCTTTTAGATGCTTATATTTTGAGAAATTCTATAAACTCTTACCTCTAAAAGATAAGGTTCCATTTGATCCAGGGGTTTTCCAAGATGCTTATCTGGATCTAAACCTGCCAAGAAAGGTTACATTTTTTTAAAGATAACTATGGCTTGGAAGTTTAAAGATACATTCCTTTCCTTTTGCCCTACTTGCCTAGGAAACTGCTACATGTAGATTTGAAAGTGCTTTGATCCCAAAGCAAAATGAGTTTGGCTAGTATTTACTTTCCTATTCCCCTTGGATAACTGGTTTTCTTGCTCTTGAAAGATAAGTTTTACACCAAATCATTCCGTTGCACTGTATCAACGTTCAGATGCATTGTTTCATTTTCAGCAATTACAATTAGGATGGAAAAACAGGTTTCATTTCAAAGATAGGACATTTGTGTCCTCGGTGTTTTAATTATTGTCATTATTTTATTGATGAACAACAGTGAGAATTTTCTTACGTGTCCCTATTTTATCTACACTTTAAAATTCTTACTTAGAGAATAAAAGTAGAAAATACAACAGGGGTAGACCATTATTATGCCTATATAATTAATTCACTTCAAAGGAGGACACAGATACTGACACAAATAGTTATATTACCAAATTAAATGACATATCATTTCAATGACCACTTGTGCAATAATGTATTTTCTAAGCAAAGACAGAGACAACTCTGAAAAAGTATTACTGTACCAACAGCATGTGCACCATCTACTGCATCTACTGATACAGCAGAATGTGTGTAGGTGATGACATGCAGGCAGAGAAGTATGGGCAATAACCTCGTCCCACACCCCAAAACCAACTTGCCAGTGAGAAAAAAGTCACATGCTACAAGTCTGCTATAAAATGAAATAATTCATTTTAGATATTACATTCATAATACAGTCAGATATTTACATCCATAATACATGCATTGGCCTAGCCTCATTTAAATAGGTTATTTTTATTTCTTAGGGGATTAAACTATTTAGTTTATTAATTACGAAAACTGATTAATAATTTTCTGGTCTAAGTTCGATGCCTTTTTTGGTAACATGATATTTCTTATTATCACATAGCAGAAGAAAGGAAGTCAGGCAAAGATTGAGGATTCTTCTACCACTGAGTCGTTTTAGGTGAAACTCAAGGCAAAAAAACTCAAACCAGTAGCACTACGCAGACTTTCTGAAGGTCAATTCCATTCACAGCAATCTTATTCTCATGGTGTATTCACTAAAATTAAAATTTCAAGGAGACGGGCGAACACATAGATGAACCAATCACTGATTTTGTCCAGTACCTCCACTGCTACCACCACTTAGCAATTCTGAAGCTACATATGGCCATCTTGACAGTGTTTGTTCTTTTGTGTGTTTAATTACTATGTGTAAATCATAAAAACAAATAAATTTTACTGTGCCACCCAGCAAAAAAAAAAAAAATTTGGAATGAACAAGTAAAGGAAATGCTGTGAAAGAAACACCCCTCTAATCACTACCCACATTTAACAAGCATTAATATCATGTCATATTTCCTCCCCATTTTTTAAAAAGAAATGAACACCACCAACACAATAGAATGTCACAGTGTATCTACTCTTAATCTATACCCTCTACTCCTTCTATATAGTAACCAATCTTCTGAAGTTGGTGAGTTACTAATTACTCTTTTATAATTTTACTATAAATGTATGTATCCAAATAATATTTACTATTGTTCATGTATGTTAAATTTTTATATAAATGATGTAATCTTTAATTTGATTTTTTCATTTCATACTCTTAAAGAGAGATACTTATATTGATTACTATGGCTCTGGTCCATTCATTTTTACTATTGTATTCTATTCCATTAGGGTATGGATATACCAGAATTTAATTATACACCTCTAATAGATGGGTACTTGGGCACAAGGTTGTTTCTAATCTCTCTTTCGCCACAAGTACTTTTTATGCTTCAGTGAATATGCTTTTATGTGAAATTACTATGATAGAAGAGAATATATACATATAATTATATATTATTGTATATATGCATTGTGTGTCTGTGTGTGTGTGTATGTAATCTTCAAGTCTATTAGATACTGCCAAATTACTCTCTAAAAAGTATTACTGATTTGTACTTCCACTTTCAGGAACACAGAATTCACATTTCACATAATATGAAAATAATTTAGTGGTGTTAGAATTTTAAACCTTTTCTAATTTTATATATATACGTATATAATATACATTTAATATACATACAAATACTTTATATATATAAGATATATAATTGTTTTAGATACTTGTTTTAGATTTCATTTCCTGATTACTATTAAAAGTAAGTACTATATCAGGACCAAATGGTTTCCCAGATGAATTCTACCAAATATGTAAGTAAGAGTTAATACATACTCTTCTCAAACTATTCCAAAGAATAAAAGAGGAAGGAACACTTCCAAATTCATTCTATAAGGCTCATATTATCCTAATATAAAAAACAAATGAAGACACTTCAAAAAGAAAACTATAGGCCAATATCTCTGATGAACACAGACAAAAATCCACAGCAAAATATTAGCAAACTGAATCCAACAATACATTAAAAAAAAAATTCACCATGATCAAGTGGGATTTATTCTAGGGATAAAAGAGTGCTTCAATATTTGCAAATCAATCAATATGATACATGAAATTAACAAGAGAAACAATAACAGCTATATGATCATCTCTAAAGATGCAGAAGCAGCAGCATTGGATAAAGTACAAGATTCATTTTTGATAAAAACTTTCAACAAAGTAGAGGACACATAACATAACAAAGGCCTATATGAAAAACCCACAGCTAACATTATTCTCAATGGTAAGAAACGAAGCTTTTCCATCATTTTTCCATCATTTATTCTCAAATTTTCTATGTGCTTTTGTTTTAGATGCCACTTATAAACTACATATAATGGGATTTTTAAACATTTTATCCTATCTTATAATAAATACAACTCTAAAGAATAGAGTTTAAATATCTTAAATTCTTAACATTTTATGTTATATGTCTGGACCAGTTTCTATCATCTTATTGTAGATTTCCTAATATATTAAGCTTTATACAAATTTGTTCCTTTGCTCTTTTCTGCTTCATGCTATAATAAAAGAATTTTTGTCTGTTTCTCTACTGATTAGGAAGCCACAGACTGAATTTTACTCTTTCAGTAATCACTTATAATTTTTAATATACATTCAAAACCATATTTTTAAAGTCTACATCTATTATCTAAGACAGGACACCTGAGTGGCTCAGTTGGTTAAGCGTTCAACTTTGGCTCAGGAGATGATCTCATGATTTGTGAGTTCAGGCCCTGCATGGGGCTCTGTGCTGGCAGCTCAGAGCCTGGAGCCTGCCTCAGATTCTGTTTCTTCCTCTCTCTGCCCCTCCCCAGCTCATTCTCTCTCTATCTCTCAAAAATGAATAAACATAAAAAAATTTTAATGTATTATATAAGAATTATGAATCTTAGAATATAATTCCAACAAATTGTTTAGGATCCTTTTGACTAAGAGAATTAAGCATGTTTTCACTGGTACTAAATAAGCTCTATCATTTCAGTTATTATTGTGTTAATTCTTATTTCCACCAATTTTGGCAAGGAAAATTAAGGCCGCCAGCATATTCTACCATGTCTATGTTCACAATTGTTTCTCATTAATTTCTCCTGGAATTCAACGTACTTCTAATTGAAATCCATTCTTTATACTTTTTGCTGCAGATCTGTGAGTGGCAAAATCTCGTAGGTTTTAGATGTCTCATAATGATCTATTTAACTCTCATCGTTACACAATAGTTTAGTTATAATATATTACTTCTTCAGAAATTAGTTGTCCCTAATAAGATTCATGCTGTCAGCTTAACAGTGGTTCCCATATAGGGAATATTTATTTTTTTTCTGTGCTAAATTGTACAGTTTTCAATGTACTTGTGACATTCTATAATTTTAATATAATGCATGTAAATGTATGTTTGTTTATGGGTATTTATTTTGAGAGAGAGAAGGTGCAAAGGGTGGGAAGAGAGCTAGAACCTCAGGCAGGCTCTGGGCTATCAGCAGGGAGCACGATGTGGGGCTCGAACTCGGGAGCCCTGAGATCATGACCTGAGCTGAAGTTAGATCCTTAACTGACTAGAAAATTTTCAGTCATTATCTGTAAATACTGTTTTTCTGCCTTTTCTTCTATTTTTTGAAGTAACATCTATTACACAAATATTGCAATTTCCCAATCTAACCTCTATATTTTTAAATTGCTCTTTCAATTTGTTTTTCTCTTTCTATGTTGTCTTTTGGGTCAATTACTTTTCTTGCTTCATTCATTCCCTCTTTGACTTGACTCACCTAGAGTTTATTCTATCCACCAAGTTTTTTGTTTTCAGTGACTCTATGCTTAATTTCCAGTATTTCCTTTTTTTAAATGTTTATTTATTTTGAGGGAGGTAGAGAGAGAGAGAGAGAGAGAGAGAATAGAGGAGGGGCAGTAAGAGAGGGAGAGAGAGAATCCTAAGCAGGCTCTGTGCTGTCAGAGCAGAACCCGATGCAGGGCTTGACCTCACAAACTGTGAGATCATGACCTGAGCTGGAATTAAGAATCAGACACCTAAATGACTGAGCCACACGGTACCCCTCCAGTTACTTTTCATATCAGTCTGTTGCTGTTCCACTCTGATTTTTCTGATTGCTTTTCTTTCAATTTTTTAATGATTATTTATTTTTGAGAGAGAGAGAGAGACAGAGCACAAGCAAGGGAGGGCCAGAGAGACAGGGAGACACAGAATCCAATGCAGGCTCCAGACTCTAAGCCATCAGCACAGAGCCGGACGCAGGGCTCAAACCCACAAACTATGAGATCATAAACTGAGCCGAAGTTGGACACTCAACTGACTGAGCCATCCAGGAGTCCCTGATTCCTTCCTTTAATGGATGTTTCATTTTTCTTCATCTCTTTGAGGTTCTCCTTCATACAGGACACTTTCAGTCTCTGTTTTTCTCCAGGATTATGATCTCCTAAGTGCTTTTGCCTGCTTCCTAACTTTGTATACTACAGCCCCACAGTTCAGTCCTGCTTACTATTTTGTATGTGTACTCATTTCTATTTCACAGAGATGTTTACAATGCTTTCCAGACCAGCTATGTCTTTCATACTTCTCCTTCATATCTCTATCTATTACTGTGGCCTTGAGATGGGAATGTGGACAATTTAAAGCATGAATGTGCATGGCCAGCATGATTTTCAGTCTCTTTTTAGCTTTCCTTCCAATTCCTTGATTCTTACATGTTGATCATACAACATAACCTATCTCACTCAGCACTCGGGCACTAGGCTACACATCATGAAAATCATTTTAAAAGTCTCTCATGATTGAATCTAATAATTTATGTTTTGCTTCTCTGTAAGGATCTGGGAATAAATAAATGCCTGTCTAAATGTCATGAAGGGAATTTAAGAGCATATGATTTTACACAGGTAGACACTGGAAGATCAGTCTGATAATCTTCCCATTTTTCTTGTAGTCTTTTAATCCATTATAGAATCAGCAAGCCTCAGCTCTGAACTGTTAACATATAGAAATAGCTGTTATATCTCATTTCAGAGATTGCTGCATTCCATGACGGATAAAGTAATTTGGCTTGCTTGAGATAAGAGTCAGTAAAATCTGTAAACATAAGCCACACTGGGCATAATTCCACGTGAATCTGTGATCATCACAAAGCATACTTTGTTGAAAATTAGTTGATTATTTCAAGTTTTTCCTTATTCACTGAAATATTTTCAATTTATTTATTCCTGGAGCAAGCACTGAACATTCTATGGCACTAAAAATATTAAATCAAAATTTAAAACTTTCAAGAAGATTTTCAAATATTTTCCCAAAGCACATTATAGACCATTTTGCTACAGTAGAAAATTACTGTAAAGCTATAAAATAGCTAAAATAAAAGAGCTACATTCCTTTTCTCTCAGAGTTAATAGTGAAATAAGCTGCATGTATAAGTCTTTATAGTATGGTAATGGGGTTTGTGTCATGTTTAGTGAGCATGATCGGTTCTATGATTCATGGTCTCATGCTTTAGACATTTCACTCAGGGAAGACGACCAGTCGGTAACATTTCACATACACAAAGCAAGAGTTGATTTCAGTGGACATATAAAACCAAGAGAATGCCAAGACCTGACACATTGTAAATTTATAGGAGGTTTTTTGTCTGGTGATTTTGGTAGGCTTCTTTGGCATGAAAAATGATTGAAAAGTTCTTATCTCATGATCTGATGCTAATTCTTTTCCAGAAAATGTCTGCATTCTATAATGAAACTCTTTGTCTAGGTCCACTACAATAGTCTACACAGTCTCTTGAATCGATCTTTCTACTTTAAATCAACACTGTATATGATGCACACCTGTGTCAGGCTAACACATTACACTGTACTTGTTTATGACTACTTGAGTCCTTTTCTCCTGATGCTTTGCTGGGTACTCTCTCCAAGTGCAATCAGGTCTTTGCTTCCATTTTTCTGTTCACTAGAAAGTGACACATCATTGGGGACCTCATGATCACTGCCCATATGACATGCCCATATGAAATTTCAGATTGTTTTTATAAAATGTTTTCTTGGATAAGATCCAAAGATTACTAGCAATTCAAACTACTCTCTTTAAGAAATTAATGGCCTGAAACCATTGTGGGTCACAGATCTCTTCTAAATCAGAGAGCCAATTGCACGTGGGATGATGTTAGTCAGGGATGTGGTAAGATTATTCATCCTATCCCCAGAATATATTCAGATATAGAACTTTTCTCAAGAAATCTTTACTTCCTAGAACACTGATGATTCCATAAATATTAAATTACATGCAAATGAAAAGCCTTTGTAACTTATTTTTATAAATATAATGAGTTTGAATATTTAATTTTCTTACACTTCCACATATTTTTCACAAGTTTCCTCATTTAGAAACATTCTAGCATTGTATGTACAGTCGTTATGATATTTAACTTCTCTAAATGGAACAAGATTATTATGAAAATAATTTTAAAATAAGAATTTGGAGAAACAAATCACTAACATGAAAGAACTGTTAGCTTATCTATAATTATGAAGCTCATGGATATCAGTCTTTTATCTCATATATTTTTGGTTTGGGTATTTTCTAACTAGATGATATGCATGAAGAATTCTGACATTCTTGAACATCTTTCATAATTGAGTCCTTCATAATTGAGAATGGAAGGTCAGGGTCAGATTAGCATCAACAAATATATTAATCATTGGACTTATTTTTTAACTTTTAAGCTTTAAATGTGTTAGAGAGAAACAGTTTAAATAATGAAGTCAATATTTGAGCTAGAATTTAACACAAAGGTTAGACAGCATTAATATCTTCTCAGTTTAATTCACTTGTTTTACCAATAAGAATCCACACATATGTCTAAGTACAACTAAAGATGCTAATGTACCAATATATTTGTATTATAATATTACATATTCTATTACACAGAGTCATTTTTTCTCTTCCTCCCTCCCTCCCTCCCTCTCTCGTAATCTCCACATCCAACATGGGCCTTGAATTCATGACCCTGAGATCAAGTGTCACATTCTCTACCAATTGTGCTAGCCAGGTGCCCCATATATAAAGTCATTTTAAGGTATGAGAATAGATAACAATACCTCAATAATTCTTAAAAAAATTTTTTTAATCTTTATTTTTGAGAGAGAGAGAGAAAGAGAGAGACAGCATGCAAGTGAGGGAGGAACAGAGAGAGAGAGAGAGAGAGGGAGACACAGAATCTAAAGTAGGCTCCAGGCTGAGTTGTCAGCACAGAATCTGATGTGGGACTAGAACTCACAAACTATGAGATCATGACCTGAGCCTAAGTTGGATGCTTAATCGACTGAGTCACCCAGTACCCCCTCAGTAATTTTTAAATCCACCTTATACATTCATTTATTCTATTTTTAATTTTTAAGCAATAGCCATTTAACTGGTATATGCAGTCAGTTCAAAAGGCATAATCTTCTTTCTTTAAATAAATCCAAGTATCTAGACCCACTACAATTTCAGTATAATTTGAAAATCTCTCTCCTAATCTTTGTAATGTCATCATTCCCATTTTATTTTATATAAAACTATATTATGTTAAAACTCTTTGAGGAAAAAGCCTGTGAAAAAAGCCACAATGGTTCATGTGCTTTTTCAATGAAATTCAACTTTGTCTAAAAGCTTCAACTTATCCCAGTCCTAAGAAAAAAATTGTCTTTTTTAGATTCATTCAATTTAGGTGTCTCTTTTTTAGTGAGACCTGGGTCATGAATGGACATAAACTGCGCTTCCCTAAAACTCTAATAGTCTGTTTAATTTACCTCCTAAATCAGTAATTGGTAACATGCAAGTCTCAATGTATCTATCTCCCCTATGAAAACCTTTTGATTCATTGAGATGTTTAAATTTATTGTTATATAAATATCAATATGAAGAAATATCAATATTAATAAAGAAGACAATTATAACCCATAGAACCCAGGATGCTGTTCTATTTAGAGTAAATTTGAACTCAAATACATAAGTTACTTATAGTTACTAGAACATTTTTCCCCAAAGTCCAGACAAAATTTACTGTAAATCCTGATACCTAACCATTTAATCATGTCTTATAGACATTCCTTGATGAAAGCTGGGTGGATGAATAAACCCACAACAAGACCTAGGCATTGGATAGTTCCATGCAGAATTAAGAAATTAATTAGGAGGAAGAACTATAATTTGCAGAGCTGACATCTATTTTACTCTACTTTCATGTATCAATGGGAAGCAATTACAATTCAATTAAAATATTCAATTTTATTACTTTACTGACTGACCTTGAAGTTAATGCCTGTTTTATTTAATTGCATCATCTATGAATAAATGTTAACCCTACAATGTTATGCCCCATTATTTTCAATGCATTTTTCAACTTCTTAACTGAATTATATCAGTCAATTTATTATCTGCTGTCATGAAAGCAAGTGGAGGTTTATTTCTTCACGACAGCCCAATATATGATATGAAAGAAACATCACAAAATGTTTGATAATGCTATTTTTAAAAGAGTCAAGTAAAATGAATTGTGTTCTCATCTCAACTTTTGTAGCCTAGATTTTTACTGTAAAATCAGTAGGTGATATTAGAAGAGGTATAATCACTCTGAGAAGCAATTTCTAGTCTGCCTATAATTTTTGATAAACTCAGTGCAGACAGGAATGGAGCATCCCATGTATCTTCAAAAACTAAACACACACACACACACACACACACACACACACACACACACACACACTAATCTCTTCCTATTTCTACCAGATTCACCAGCCACCAGAACAAGTAGATCTTACTTAAAAGCTCTAATGGTTTTGTTGGTAAATACAACTTCTTTTGTCTTTTTTTTTTTTGTTCCTAGACTCCACTTAAGCACATCATTATTCTATAATTGAGCATTTTAGAAACAAAATGACTAAACCTGTGTGAAAATGAACAGATTAAATTCACATATTCTTAAAGTTGTATATTTGGGGGAGGATCTTATTTCACATTCTAGATATTTCTATTTCTACTATAAGACCGCTAAATGCTTACCTTAGAGGTTGTATTAGAACTCATCTCAATATAACTTCTTTCTGAAATCTATTAATTGGAATTTTACTTCAGTGTAAGTAACATAAAAGAAACTCAAATACTTTATGGATTTGCTTTTAAGAATCATGACATCCATAAAATGAATGACCAATAAATCATATTAAGTATAATTATGCAGTTAATGATAATCAATACTTGCTGGTGATAGCTGAAATGGTCCTTTTTTCTACCTTTAAAAAGATTACACAGTTTTAACATGTAAAAAACGAATCAAAAGTAAAAGATATGCATTTCAAACAGGGATTTTTTTGAGAGTAATTTGAAATATTTTGTTTAGAGATCTCTTCCTAAATTTTCATAGTAGAATTTAATATAGTTAGTATTGGAAACTGAAAGAAGCTCAATATAACTAGGGAGTGTTTGAAGGAGTAAAAGTTGAGGTTAAAAAAGTAGACAGCTAGATCCTATAGGTCCTTGAGTTTCATCTTAAAGAATTTACACTTGAATGTAAGGTCACAGAGAAGACAGAGAAATGATAAGCAGAGGAATGACAGAATCTAATTTGACTTTCAGAAAGATCACTCTAGCTTCAGTATAATTCCTGGGCAGGAAATAAGACTGAAGGTAAGAAGCCACATAAAGGGGCTAATGTAATACTGAGAGTGTATGTAACTGACAAGGCAACAGGTACAAAAGGAAAAGAACAGATTTGAGAGCAGCATATAATAGGTAGGATATACAGTACTTGCTAATGAACTAGGTATAGGAAACACAGGAAAGAGAAAAGGCAAGGATGATTCTCAGGTTTCTGACTCTGGACAATTTGAAAAGTGGTGTCACCATTTACTTCAGATATAGGATAATAACAGAAGATGATTTGGGAAGGAAAATAAAGGTAGAATCATTTAGACATGTATTTGAGGTTCCAGTGAATCACCCAAGAAGGGCTATCTAATTGGCAATTAGATATAAGGGGTTAAAGTTCAACAGAGAACTCTGGGCTAGAGATACTAATATAGAAATAGATACTATGAGGTGAAATGACTCAAGGAGAATATGCAAAGTGAGAAGAGAAAATACAGGAAAGAGCTTTGAGGAATATCAAACTTCAATTGACACTGTCGTCAGAGAGCTGTCCAAAATGTAAATCTGATCTGGTCATTTTCACCTAAAAATCTTTCAAAGAAGATTCTGGGCAAGATGGTTATAGGAGCTCTGGCTTCCAATTCTTCCCTTTTCTTCCCACAGTGGTTAATTTTATGTGACAGATTGACTGGGTCATGAGGTCCTCAGATTAAACACTGTTTCTGGATGTATCTGTGAGGGTGTTTCTGGATGAGATTGGTGTTTGAATCGGTGGCCTCAGGTAAGTAGATTACCCTCCCCAGTGTGAGTGCACATCAACCAATCCATAAGGACCTTGGCAGAACGAGGCCCATCTCACATCTTCTCCTGCCTTTTGACTTGGATTTATATCACTGGCTCCCTTGGTTCTCAGGCCTTCGAACTTGGACTAAATTATACCTCTTGTTTTCCTGGGTCTTCAACTTGCAGGCAGAAGACTGTGGGACTTCTCAGTCTCCATGATCACATATGTTAATTCTTCATAATATGCCACCATTTACATCCTATTGGCTCTGTTTCTCTGAGGAACCCTGACCATTACATTTCCTAATACATTTCTCCATTCCAAACGACATTAAAAAAAAAAAAACAAATTCTGAATAAAGGAAGAAAACATTAGGATTGAAACTACTCAGAACTTGAACTAAATTCTGCTTGAGTGAAGATGGAATCAAATTCAGAAGAAAGTGTGCCCCAGGACTTTTCTAGTGAAAGAATAACTCATTAGAAAAATAAGTACAGGGGACTCTGGAGAATCATAATAGCCAGTACCTCAGATCCCATATCTTGAGATGCAATACCTCAGGGGGCTCTTCTGCAAGTTTATACTGACTGTGACCTATATGCATTTCTACAAGCTTGACACATCAACTAATACAATAGTATCTACCTGAAAGAGAAGTTGTCAGAGGACAAGCCCTACATCCTTTATAACATATCTTTCCTCCAAGCAATTTTAATGGATAAATGTTGGGCACTCAGTTAAAATAGGATAATTTCACCTTCCAACCATGGCAAATACAGAATAATATTGATATTTAAGGCACTAAACATGAATATCTGCTTGGACAGTATAGTTATTAAATAGCCTTATGGCTAAACAAACAAATAACCAAGTATTTGTGGACTTACTTTCCAGGAGTTTTTAGTTAACTGTTACGTATCATCATGAAAATTGTTTTAGTATAAGCTGTCTGACACAAACATAAATGTTACTTCAGAGAGCTAACTTTTATAATAGCTGCATTAAATAAGAACTTATTTATTTGTAAATATTGCATTCTGTGTGTTTTTGATTTTTATAGAATAGAGGAAATTGGAGCTACTCATTGAGATGAAGGTAGAAAGATAGATTTTGGAATTATAGTATATATTTCTTGTAAGGTAATTATTACATATATTAATACATACACAGTAGCTTTGGGATAGACAGGATATCAATCTATTAAAAAATTTAAAGAACAACTGCATACCAGCACCAAAGAGTTACGGATGTAACTCAGTGTTAGAACAGCCTGTCCTACTTAGATAAGAAAAAATGTGTTAGCAATAAAATGAACAAAATCAGCATTTATTTCCTCTGCTGTTATAATCTGTTTCTCCCCTTCAAAGATTGACCAAAAGGCACTCTATTCAGAGATGGATGACCTTGAGAATGGAAGTATTTGTATTTGAATCTTAAGGAAAGATTTTATCACACATACTCAGAATTTGATATTTAAACTTCAGCTTATTACCCCCTCAATTTAAAATAGTAGGTAATTTACAATACATTTGGGAAATGTCAAAAGTGTCAACTTTTGATGTTTCAATACTTAAGTTATAAATTTAAAAATTTTGTGCTAAATTATTTTGTGTAAAGATAGAAGTGTATTTCTAATACCAATTAAACTACACTTGAATGCACATTAAGTAACCCTTTTTAACAAAATAATTATTTGAACAAAGTTCAGGTAAAAAAATGATACGTTAACCATAGAATATGAAAGAATAATGCAAATTGCTTCTAACCTTTACTGTTCAGCATTATTTCTTAGGAAGGCTATTGCAATGAATGGTTTTAATTATGTCCATTATTATCTAAATGAATGACAGAAGAGCACAATGTGTAGAAGCAATAATTAATATGCCTTATCTTGGCCTATATGGGCAGTTATAAAAGAGGAAATAGATTAATATGACATACAGGAATTACCACAGGTGAGTATGTGTAGGAGTGGAACTCAGCAATTGGGAAGGTTGCACAATTAAAGCTCATGATCTAATTAGTATGGGCATCTCTGAATGTTAACCCAAAGAGGTAGACTTTAAGAAGTATATGTTAAAAATCTAAAAGAAAAAAATGGTGAGCAGCCCTCTAAGAGGCAAGTAAAGAGTTTAAAACTGTCCAGGCTGCTTGGAAGACAGATAAGGACGCTGGCTATGACAGATGTATGCACTGTGTCATTACCTGAAAGGTCAAGAGAGAAATTTGTGAGTAGGTGAAAATAAACAAACGAAAGCTAGGAATAAATCCATACAGACATTTACGAACACACCGAAAGTATTTAGAACATTTTTTAATCCAGCTTTATTTACCTGAATTAAATACCAAAAATATACTGTCAAAGAAAGGGAGAATCTGAAAGATAAAAATACAAAAGGTAACATGAAGGCTAGACAGCCAGCATGAGTGGTTGGACTACGTGCTGCCTTTCTCCCCATTAATGAGGACTTGCCATGAAGACAGCAAGTAAGAGGATGAGAAGCAGCAGCAGAGAAGTTTAATTCAGTTTTATTTGGCAATGACCTTGTCTGTACAGGATACAAGGGAAACGACTATTCCAAGGGCACTTTCTGAGAAAATCAGTGGGGCAGTAACAGAGAGCAATCTCCTAGGAGAAAATAATAGAGCAACTTGAGAAATTCCACAGCAATAAATCACCATGACCAGATGGTATTCAACTGAGAGTTTCTGAAGTAAATAAAGTGTGAAATGGCTGAGCTACAGATGAGGATGTGCAATGTATCTGGAAAACCAGCAACTGTTTTCAAATATTGCGACTTTGGTAATATGGTCGCTTTTCTGTAGAAAAGAAAAAAACAATCAAATTAAGATTTATAGAATTACAGACCAGTGGCTCTCTTGGTGATAATGGAGAAACTGATAGAGTCTAATTAAGAATAGCTTCCTTCAACATCAGGATAAGGTTAACCTGCTAAGGTCAAATCACCCACTGAGTCTATAAAGAGAACACTGTTTCTCTCCATCCTATTAAACTTATCTGGAAATGTCAATAAAATACTAGATAGAAGCAAACCAGTAAATGTAATTTATTTGGGAATTACATGAAGCTTTTAACAAGGTCACATGAGACTATTGGGGAAAATAAATAAGCACAGTCTTTGGGAGGAGAGGCCACCAGAGAAACTTCTGTCATTAATTGTAAAACTTGCTAAGTATCGAAAACAAAGTTTCAGGGATAATTTCTCTTTTCTTCCCTAACACTAAGTTACCTCTTTCAAAAGTATAGTTCACCTTCAAGTTACAAAAAGAAAAAAGAATTTCACTATGGACAAGATCCAGGGTAACAGAGTAGGGAAGAAAGTTTTGTGCTCCCAAATCAAGAAGGAAACAAGAGACCAAAAGACAATGGCAAGATAAGCAAGTAAGAAAATTTTTACTTATCCAGTGGAATCTGAAAGCCATAACTGAGTTTAAGTATCTCATTACTGAGCTCTGTGCCAGAATCAGATTTTAATAAAAACTAACAAGTAATAAAGACTGACTTTTATGTATTCAAATGAAGCCTGTCACCTTCAAAGTGATCATCTTTGCACACTATATGCTTTTTCTGACAGTATTATATATTTGTCCTCAAACCATTTCTAAAATTTTCTCTATAGATAAAGTTCCTTCAGAGCCAGTGGCATACTGTTCTGAAATTATCTACTGTTTTTATTTTATTTTTGAGAGAGAAAGAGTATGAGTGGGGGAAGGGCAGACACAGAATCCAAAGTAGGCTCCAGGCTCTGAGATGCCGGCACAGAGCCCAATGCAGGGGTTGAACTCATGAATCATTAGATCATGTCCTGAACCCAAGTCAGACACTTAGCCAACTAAGCCACCCAGACAACCCCTGTTCTGAAATTATCTAATGTCAAATGGCAAAGCTTCATCATTCAACAGTACAGCCAGAAGCCACTAGGGAGGGGTGGCATTGCCTCCCCAAGGCAACCTTTGCTAGTTCAATTCTATAACCTCTGATTACCATTGTGTTACACACAGTACAAATAAGCCATATTATATGGGAAAGGCAAAGGCCATGCAATAGAGTCTTGGGGTAACCTCCTATGCCATTATATGAGCGCTCTCCAAATGTTACAAAGTTCTCATACCAAACCAAGACATGTTTCACCACATAACTTCCACTTGCTTTTAAATTAAAAAAATTTTTTTAATGTTTTATTTATTTTTGAGAGAGAGAGAGACAGAGAGACAGAGAGAGAGACAGAGAGACAGAGACAGCATGAGGAGGAGAGGGGCAGAGAGAGAGAAGTAGGCACGGAATCTGAAGACAGGCTCCAGGCTCTGAGCATCAGCACAGAGCCTGACGTGGGGCTCGAGCCCACGAACCATGAGATTATGACCTGAGCTGAAGTCGGATGCTTAACCGACAGAGCCACCCAGGCGCCCCCAGGTGCTTTTAGAATTATCCTCTGATGCCACAAAAAGTATCAGCAGTCTTTCAAAGATTGTGGGTTGCTACAAAAATCCCCGTTCTCCTTGGCCCAGTCACCTGCTGCCTTCATTTCAGGCTAAACATGTAGCTCCTTCAAATAGTCCTCCTCTGGCATCCCTGTGTGCCCTTCCATTGTTCTGGTCACTCTCCACTCACTAAACTATAGCTGTTTGTGTGTCCCATTTTAATGCAATCTTCCCCCTGCTTAAAAAGCAATTTCTGGTCATTGTAGAAAATTTAAAAAATAGAAAAAAAAAAAGAACTTTTCCTGCTAACACTTTCCAGTGATATCATCTGCTAATCCACTGTCATTTTTATTTCAGGATGTTTTCCCCTATAAATACCTTTTGCATAGATTTGGGATGCAATTACTTATCCTGCCTTTTTAAAAAATTACTATAGATGTACCCTTTGTGAATAAAGGTGCATAATGAGACAAAATATTCCACATGAACTCTGTTACTACAACCCCTCGGGTACCACTGACACACGGAGTATCATACAACCTCAGAGATGTTTCTCTCAAGTGCTGGTGTTAAGCAGTATCTTATCCATCCTGTATTGTGGAGCTGGTTTTAGGGATCAATACTCAGAACTCTTTATGTTTACTCGTACTACATCTGACCTGGTCAGATTTAGTCCCTACTCCCAGCCAACTAATATGAATCAGTATTCTGAATGTATCAAAGAATAAATGTTCCCAAGAACCTATGTGTCATCTACATATTTAATCAGCATGCCAGTAAAGGGTTCATTCAAATAACTGTTTAAAGGAATAAAAGAGTAGGATAAAAAAGAGTGATATAGGCCTTCCAATATGTGATACTGACTTACTATTGATTTTGTATTAGTTTTATTTAACTAAATATGAATTAACTATTAAGTCATTTGTTTTATCTTACATTACTTATATACACACATTCTACATATGAAATCTGGTGTCTTTGAGCAACTCTAAGTAAATTAAATAAAATTTTAAACATCAACAAAATTCAATATTGAAAGGATTTGTATAATGAAAAACATCTATCCTTGATATGAGTAATACTTTAGTAATGCTATTTTGTTTTAACTGTATATTGGTATATAGTTTTTATGAGTTAGGAGTGGTAAAAATCAAAACTGATTGAACGGGAGCTAGATCCTAGAGGACTATGGACATAAGAGCTAAAGCTAGTCTGTAAGGGAAGAGGGGAGATTAATTTGCTAATGTGGACCTGTGTCTTGGAACAGAGTTAACCATGTTAATATGTAAAGATTGAATTACAAAATAAATCATCAAAACATGATATCTATTTGCTCAAATATATGGTTAAGTAATGCTTGAGCTTTCTAAGTGAAAGTACATAGAAAAAGGGGAACAATGAGGAAAGTAGTCTGAAGTCATGCTAATACTAATGAATGAGGGACTTACATATATAATTGCATACTATGGGCTGCATTTGCTTCTCCTGACTGGAGTCTTTTATTTGGTAATGCATTCATTACTACTTGGTTTATAAACTACCACAGTTATTTACCTAAAAGATAAATAGATAACCTGTACCTTAACTTTTTTGCTACTTAATATGTTAAACAACCTTTATACTTAAAAAAATGCAATTATCGAAGCACAGCTGAATGGCCCCAGAGCACACAGGCTCCATTAAATTTGCTTACATCTAATTACTCCTGCCTGAGGCAGGTGAGAAATTTACTCTTATAAGATCTTTCTTTATCTGGTAGCCAAAAAATAAAAAATAAAATGAAATAAAATCAGTGATTTTCAATCTAATTATTATCTACAACCATTTGTAGCACTTGCTCTTTCAGACCCTATAAAGCTGGGCTTTGTGCAGTAACCATTATAATTATGCTTTTAACTGCTTAATACAAACATTTCCTCCTAGAAAAATTAGTGTAAATCATCATCAATGTCAACTATGAATTCATTTCCTGTATCTTTCAAATTAAACACTTTAGGGTCATTCAAAAACATTGTTATTTATAAATTGTGATACTGTTCCATTTTCCCAAAACATATAACTTTTATCTGATCTTAAACATCTTTTAAAAAGCAAATAAAAATGTGAGGTTAACAAGTACAGCATAAGAAGCCAAAAAACTCCAAAATTTAATCTTAGTTCAGAAACTGATTTTTCTGAACCTGTTAAGAAAAAAGAAAAAGAAAAATACATCTCCTAGCTCCATTTCCGTCGAAAACCAACAGCTTTAATTGTGTTGCCTATATTCCATCTTTTGCCTGGGAAACTTCTAATGAGTTTGATAGGAGCAAACAGAGAGAGGTGCATTGGATTTATGTTGCAGTTAAGTTATACAACACCCAAGCTTCTTTTTTTGCCAGATAGGAAAATGAAAGAGCAAATGAAATATAAGAGAAAAGCTTAGCTACCCACTATGTATATTTGTTAACATGTATCATTGCATATCAAAAGTCACTCATAATTATCCCTATACCAGTCTAGCAGCAATACTAATGTGTGTAACATGTTAAGCTGTTCAAAACTTTCATAGCTAGAGTCCCATTTTAGTAGGAAATGTTTAGTGGACAGATGCAAAAACATTTGTTTTACTGGTAAGAAAATAGGAGCTGTGAAAATGAAGGTTCTGGGGCTAAGTGAATTCTCTAGATTGCAAGGCTAACACATGATAAAATCAGGCATTGAAATGACATATTTTGATTCTGAGTCCAGTACTCTTTCTTAAAATCAAGTTAAGTCATAGTAAAACAAAAAAGGTGTTCCTTAAACTACGGTACATAGGCGGCAATTTGCCACAGGCTATATCGGCCCATATTAACATGGCACACCTTCTTGGAATAATTTTGTTACAAGAATTAGAGACATAAATATCCCAAACAATGAAATATAATGAGGATGAGTACTTTGACACTGAAAAGCCTAAGAGGTGGCACAAGAGATTTTTATATAATAGGCAAAGAGTGGCTGCCCCTTAGTATCAATCACTTGGCAAACTTTTAACAAATACCATTACTTATGCCGTACTCCAGAACTACCATATTAGAGTGGAGACTACATAGAAGTACTTTTTCAAAGTCTCCCCAGAGGATTCTAATGTGTAGCCATGGCTGGGGACCACTAATAATAATGTTACACATGTGGGTGAACAAAATACAAGGGAAAGCAGTACATGAAATTTGGAAATATAAGAGAAGAAAACAACAACTACATGTTTGAAATGGGTACAAATGGGAAATATGCTATTGACGAGTATATTGCTCACTTATACCCCTGAAAGAGGTACAATCTTCCAGGTATAATGTTTGCTGCAGTTGAGTTTCCTATCATCATTTCCTATTCTCTTCGGTGGTTTTTCAGACTCACATTTATAACAGAGTTCTCAGACTATGCACAAGTCCTACCAGAAATTAGCCCAACTAGAAAGAGAGAAGAAGGATCTGATCATAGGGGAGGAAGTGAGAGGAGTTGTTTAATCTACTTAAAGCATTCATTCCTGCATTCCAGGGAAGGAGGGAATCAGCACATCAATAAAAAGTGTTCAATTACTGCCAAAGCATTCTTGAAAAAAAAGTACAAAGCTGGAGGTATCACAATTCTAGATTTCCAGATATATTACAAAGCTGTAGTAATCAAAACAATATATTATACTAGCACAAAAATAGATACATAGACCAGTGGAACAGAACAGACAGTCCAGAAATAAACCCACACTTTTATGGTCAATTAATCTATGACAAAGGAGGCAAGAATATACAATGGGGAAAGATAATCTCTTCAACAAATACTACAGGGAAAACTGGATGGCTACATGCAAAAGAATGAAACTGGACCACTTTCTTACACCATATACAACAAAAAACTCCAAATGGATTAAAAGACCTGCAATCATAAAACTTCCAGAAGAAAACATAGACAGTAATTTCTTTGGCAGGAGCTATAGAAACATTTTTCTAGATATGTGCCCTCTGGCAAGAGAAACAAAAACAAAGTCAAACTACCGGGACCATACCAAAATAAAAAGCTTTTGCACAGTGAAGGAAATCATCAACAAAACAAAAAGGCAGCTTACTAAATGGGAGAAGATATTTTCAAATGATATATCCATTAAGGGGTTGATATCCAAAATATATAAGAAACTAACACAGCTCAACACCAAAAAACAGTCTGGTTGACAAATGGGCAGAGGACCTGAAGAGACATACAGATGGACAAAAGACACATGAAAAGATGTTCAACATCACTCATCACCAGAGAAATGTAAATCAAAAGCATAATGATATATCACCTCAGACCTGTCAGAATGGCTAAATTTAAAAACACAAGAAATAACAAGTGTTGGTAAGGATATAAAAAAACCCCAAAACTCCAAAAAACAAACTTTTGTGCACTATTGGTGGGAATGCAAATTGATGCAATCATTGTGGAAAACAGTATAGAGGTTCTTCAAAAAATTAAAAATAAAATTAGCATATGATCCCATCATTCCACTGCTGGCTGTTTATTCAAAGAAAATGAAACCACTGATTCAAAAAGATATATGTACCTCTCTGTCTACTGCAGTATTATTCATAATAGCCAAGATATGAAAGCAATCCAAGTCTACCAACAGACAAATGGATAAAGAAGTGGTGTGTGTGTGTGTGTGTGTGTGTGTGTGTATACATATATATACACACAAATTATATATATGTGTGTATATATATATACATATATAAACATTATATATATATATATAATGAAGTATTACTCACCCATAAAAAAGAATGAAATCTTGGCATTTGCAATAGCATAAATTAGGTCTACAAGGTTCAATACTAAGCAAAATAAGCCAGAGAAAGACACACGATTTTATTCACATGTGGAATTTAAGAAATAAAACAAATGGACAAAGAAAAAGACAAGTGAAAAAAGGCTCTTAAGTATAGAGAACAAACGGGTGGTTGTCAGAGGGAAGTGCTGAATTATTATAAAATACATACATACAAATAAACAGGTAAGTTACTTACAAAAGTAGAAAACTCAAATTATAAGCTTACATTTGTTAAGGCAAAAGAAAGATAATCTGGGCTCAAAAAATTGTTTTTGAGATATAGACAGTTACTGAGACAGGTATCGAAGACATATTTCACTTGAATGAATTAAGGTAAAAATAAAAAGATCAAGAATAGGAAAGTTATAATATAAAATAATTAGTGGCTAGGACCAAAACTTGGTCAATTATGCCAAAAAGAAGTTTTATAAATCAGACAGTGCAATGTAAATGTCAAATTCATTTTTGAAATATAAGCAATATATATAACTAATAATAGTTAACAATAATAACAACAATATGGGCTCAAACTTCAGGGACTAGAAAATGGTGGGGGGAATGGGCTGGAAAAAGTAAAGGCTATGTTTTTGGCCTTTCTATGGGCCTACCCCATTAAATTCCTTATATTTATTATGAAAGACTAAAAAGATGTTATTCACTTTTTTATATTGATATTTAAAGACTAAGTTAAATAATGTTTTTGAAAAGATTAAAGTGATCCCTACGAGAACAACAGAAAACATTAAAATATTCCATATACCAAAAGTAGAAAAAAGCAAAAAGCAATGTCATGAAAAATTGATGACAAAATGGATAAAAAGAAAAACTGAGAAATAACTTATTATACCATAAACTAGTTTATAAAGCATCTCCTCAAAATTGCAAAGAATTGCAATACTCCTGAGTATGTTATCTGACCAAAATGTGATTGAGCTAGAAATTAATTACATAAAGATAAATACAAAGCCCTCATATTTGGAAATTAAGCAATGTATAAAATTAAGCAATGCATTTCTGAATAACCTATGGATTAGAGAAGAAATTTCAATAAAAAGTAAAAAATATTTGAAAATACTACAACTATAGCTGTATTTGAAGGAAAAATTATAGCTTAACAATATATACTAGAAAACAAGGGTGAAATTTAGTTTATATGCATGCATCAAGTAATTAGAAAATATTTCAAACATATACAAATTTGAATGATTATGTTGTAGACCTGAAACTAACATAACATTGTATATGTCAATATATCTCAATTAAAATAAAAAGAAGTTAGAAATGATGAACAGCAAATTAAACCCAAAAAAGATTATAAGGGAAGGAAAAATAAAGATAGCAGAAATTTAAAAAATAGAAAACCAACATATAATATAGAAAACCAACAAAATGAAAAGACTAATAAAATTGATAAATCCCTATAAGACTGATATAGGCGAGGAAGAGGAAAAGAAATTACCAACTGGAATGTAAAAGATGACATCACTACTGATCCTACAGATGATAGGACAATAAGAAGTCATTAGGAATTACTTTATACCTATAATTTTTGGAATGTAGAAGAAATAGAAAAAATTCTGGGAAAAACACAATTTAAAAAACTGAAATAAGAAGTGGAAAATTTAAACATTCACTCTAACAGAGAAATTGAATCTCAAGTTGAAAACTTTCCCCAAAGATACTCCACAGCCAGAGGGCTTAAACAATAAGTACTTCAAGACACTGAAGAAAATGTTAATACTAATCCTACAAAAAACTTTTAAATAACAGAAAAAGAAGAAATACTACAAAGCTTTATGAGGCCAGGGTAACCTGATTATCCATACCTGTAATTACTAGGAAAAAATATTATAGGTCAGTCCCTCTTATGAACAGATAAGCAAAATTTCTAAACAGAGGAATAGCAAACTAAATGAAGCAATGCATATAAAAGAAAATTCATCACAAAATATTATATGGCAATAAATACTAATCTATGATATAATATAGATGAATCTTGAAAACATTTCAAGTGAAAGAAGCCAATCCAAAAGATCACATATTGTAAAATTTCATTCATAGGAAATAGGCAAATGTATAAAGACATAGGATAGGCAAAGCTATAAAGATACAAAGATGCAAATGGCTTCATGGGGCTTAGTAGTGGAGATGCAAGGGGAAGGCTGGGGGGAAATGCAGAATGATTGCTAATGCATACAGGTTTCAGGTTTCTTTTAGGGGATATAAAAATGTTCTAAAATTTGATTATGGTGATGATTGCATAAGCATGTATGTATACTAGAAAACTCTTTAAATTTATGAATTAGATTAATTGTATCTCCAATAATTGTTAAAAAGTAGTATACAGAATATAGTAGCTTTATGATCATACTAAATAGAGAACACTGGTAGGAAAAATTCAGAAAAACATGTAAAAAAGTATTTTTTGCTATTTTCAATGATCATATTGGTGGTAGCAGTAGCAGCAGCATTGTTATTCTGAGACTGTTTCATATATTGCTAAATTTTTAATATCTATGTTTATTAATATGCTGAATGCTAACATGAGTTTCCTGGAGCAGAACAGATGATTATTACTGCTTACATGTAATAAGTAGATAATACCTTTCTGGCTCTTCTCTAACCCAGCTTTTATCACTGGAGCAAGGTGATGAGAATGCGATGTAATCTTTCAAGTAATTGAATCTGAAGGTACGGAATACCCCCCAAAACAAATCTGCATGTTTACTTGGGAAAAAGAACACAGTTCTTCCCCTCCCCTTCTGAGAGTTTTTCCTTGAAAAAGTGAAGGAAATGACTTGTGTCTTCACACTTTAAAATGTAAAAAAAAAAAAAAAAAAAATCTCTGGGGGGGAATAAACTAGTGTCTTCAGTTTTATAACCCAGATATCTCCAAGATCCTGGTCTCATCCCCCCACCCTTGAAGTATAAACATATACTTCCAGAGAAATAAATCTCTGTGGAGTTCTCACTGTTCACTCATAAATTAAATTTTAATGCTTGTCTTTTAGCCTAGGTCCCAAGTTTCTATAAAATTTGCTCAGAAAGCTCTCACCATGCAGATACATTTAAAGAACAGAAGTAATGAAAAAGTACAGCTAACAGGAGAACAGCTTTCCAGCTCCTTCCTTATTACGGTGGATATACTGTGACCCAGGTGAGCATATGAGATTATAGTAACATTCTCCATTTCTTCCCCAACAAAAACAACTCTTTTCGTGCACATTCAATAAATTCTGGATTCCGTCTGGTTTGAGAACATAACTATATCCAGATATCACAGTATTGGCTTTTAACAGTCATTAGATTCCAGATGTCACTATGCAAGGTGCTCTTTTCAGGACAACACAGTGTTGGTCTTTTATCTGTCCAATCCCAACCGACGTATCATGAGAAAGATAAATCCCCTTTAAATCAGTGGTACATGGGCCATTAGAAAATATATATAAAGGTCACACTGTCCAGTAATGTCCTACCGTAATCTAGACTAATGATAGTATCTCCATAGTTGGCATCCTTTGTTTGGCTTCTGTTACTCCTGGTCATTGATTTTTAAAAAGATCAACTTCCATAATAATTAGAATATTAAATAGTCTTTTCTGGGTAAGGATACAAGTCCTCTTCCTGCATTGTTAACTGATAACTATGTTCCGTTAAAGTAAATACTCTTATTAGTCCAGTCATTTAAAGCTTTGTTGTCCCTCCAGGGCCATTTCTAGATGCAGCCAGTCTCCTGGAAGAGAGCTCCCTCTAGTGTCTCTATTCGGACTAGCAAATCCTTTTCATCACGATGAGCTTTCAGGAACATTATTTTGGTCTGATGTAGTACCCTAAGACCAGCACCCCAAATCCATATAGAGCATACGACACAGAGGAGGCAATAGCAGTCAAACTGCAAAATGAATTATTACCAGGCTATATTAGTATATTTGTGCAATTCAGGAAAATGGCTTGCACACAAAAATAATAAGTCCAATGAGGTCAACTGGTATATTATATCAAATACAGCTCTGCGTGGGTGTCACTGGTATTCCATAAATGTATTTTGCATAACTTCACAAAGGAATTATCAGTAATACTGATTCATTATATCTCCTCCAAATCTATCTCCCTCAAGGGTAGTGTTTCCTTAAATAAATTCCATTTTCATTGACATATTCTGTATTCAAAGGACTAGACCAAGCTATGGCAGGCAGTAGAAATCTGTTTTCCATTATACCTAGGTAGATATCTTTGTAACATATTATTTTGATTTATGCCCATAAAGAGAGAAAAAGCTCTAATGTTCAAAATCTTCTACCTACATAATTCATTAGTAATTCTCAAATGATCAGAAATATGATCAGAATGGTAACTGTTGCCTTTACACTAATAACTGAGTGGTAATGTAAGAAACTAGCCCTATATTGAGTGATCAAATAGCACTGTGTCATTTAGTTCCTCCAAATTATGCAGATGGAATCTTTAGGTAGAGCTCATACATCAGCAACTTCCCTTCTCTGCAAAAACAGGTTCAGACTTTTCTCTTGACAACAGTTACGTAGTCAGCAGGAGATGTGAGAGCGATGCCTAAGAATCTCCACCTCGGAGGCCCTGGCACAGAGGTCACATGATTGCACCCCTCGGTACCTTTCTATTTCCTATTATACCTTTCATTTCCATTTATTACCTGTTTGACCCACATCCCATCCCCTGTGATTGGTCTTTCTGGCTCAGTAGATGTATTATAAATCCACAGGGCCAGTAAAAACAACTGCTTTGTTAACACATCTCCTTGGACTCACCTCCAGGCTAATACAGAATTTGAAAGATAAAGAATCATAGGACAGACGGCCCTTATAGAGAGGCCTCAATTTTCCTACATGGATGAAGCGATGACACACCCCTAAGAGTCTTTAAGAATGGTCTAAATGGGTAATGGGCATTAAGGAGGGCATTTGTTGGGATGAGTAGTGGGTATAAGTGATGAATCACTGGGTTACTCCTGAAACACTACACTGTATGTTAACTAGCTTGAATTTAAATAAATTAAAAAAAATATGAATGTCAAACTTAGTGGTATCAATATTTGTTTAGTGCATGGATAATACTTCCCTATGGTAACTTTAAACTTAGGCCTGGGACCACCAGATCAAGTAAGACAAAAGAACAATTTTGTAAAGTAGGAAAAATACGTAGTTGTGTACTTACACTGTGTCCCACTGCCTCATTCCTACCTCCCAACCCTAGAAACCTTCCCAGTAGAGTCTTGGCATCACATTCTTTTATCTGGTTACGCTAACTCTTAAATCTCTTTCTCTCTTTCTCTCTTCCTTCCTCCCTTCTTCCCTTCTTCCCTTCCTCCCTTCCTCCCTTCCTCCCTTCCTCTCTTCCTTCCTTTCGAGAGCAAGAGCATAGGGATGGGCAGAGGGAGAGGGGGAATCTTAAGCTCCACTCAGCGTGGAGCTGGACACAGGGCTCAGTCCCATGACTGTGACATAATGACCTGAGCAGAAATCAAGAGTTGGACACTCAATTCACCGAGCCACCCAGGGGCCCTCTTTTTTCATTTTTCAGCAGCCATTTTAATTAACTATTGCATCAATTGCCCATTCCAATTTTCAGTGACACTACTGCTCTGAGACTGTTAATAAATATAGTATGTCCATAAAATATTTTTTGTCCATTTCTGTGTATTTATAACAGTGAAATATGTTTTTCTAATTTAATTCCTTTATGGTCAGAGAACATACTTTGCCGATTTCAGTATATTACACATACTAAGATTTGTTTTATGATCCATAATATGGTCTATCTTGGTGAATGGTCCCTGTGCATTTGGAAAAAATATGTAATTTGCTGTTAATGCATAGAATATTTTATAAGTGCCAAGTAGGTCAAACTGGTTGGTAGTATTGTTCAAACTTCCTACAGCCCTAATGACATTCTGTGTACTTTCTTTGGCTATTGCTGAAAAGAAACACTGAAAGCTCCATATACAATTGTGGATCTGTCCATTTCTTCTTGTAGCAGTTTTGTGTTGTGATATCTTAAAGCCCTGTTATTGTTATATAAACTTTTAAATTGTTATGCTTTCTTGAAAAATTGACCCCATTATTATGATGAAATGTCCCTCTTTATCCCTAATAATATTCATTGTTCTAACGGCTACTTTGATGTAAATAATACCACTTCAAATTCTTTAATTAGTGTTATACTTTCCATCCTTTCAGTTTTAGCCTATGTTTCTATAATTAAAGTACATTTTTTATAGACACCATATAGTTGGGCATTATTGCTTTTTTTTTTCAAATCTGAAAATCCCTTTTGTTTGTAGGTATTAAGATCATTTATACTTACTGTAATTATTAAAATGATAAGGTCTGAATCTACCATCTTACTTTTTTTTTCTATTTGTCTTATCTGTTCTGTGTTTTCTTTTTTTTTTTTTTTTTACCCTTTCTTGATTTCTTTTGGATTATCTTAAAATTTTTTATTTACTTTCCGGTATTAGCCTATTACCTATGCTGTTTTATTTTTTAATAGTTGCATTATTGTCTATATTTTATATCTTTAAGCTATCACAGTCTACATTCAAATAAATCATGTATAATTTAAAAATAAGTATTTCTAAAAGGCAAGATTCTTTTTAAATACAATGTACACATGGCTCTTTAAGTAAGTCTAAAACTCAGAAACTTCTTAAAACACTAAGCTATTAGTGTGCAGATTTCACAAATTCACTGATGGCTATAAGACACCAACATTATGTGACACAGTTACCAGAAATACATTTTTACTCATCTATGTAGAACCAACCCTTTTCTAAGACCACTCTATAATCTCATGGGCCACAAAACTTTGCTGAACTCCTCTCCCTACAAAGATCCTCTTGTCCCACTTTTTGATTAAAACCCTGTCTAAAAACTTTAAATGGGCAGGATGGTGGGGACAAAGTTTGAAAACCTATAGTGCATCATTTACACATTTTTGTGTCCTTAGAAAAAATGTTCCACCCGGAAAACCTTTCTTAATACTGTTCTCAAGAATAACTTTTATCTTTGCACACTGTTAGGTAATCAATAGAAGCTATGTGCTATAAATGTTAAAATCAGATCTATACTTTTGTCACTGGAATGATGAAGACAAATTAGCTCAGTGTTACACTTTACCCATAAGTTTAATACAGTTAAACACCATCCCTAACCTTAGAGGCACACACACATCTACACAGACAAATGAAAAGACACACAATCTCAGTTAAACTGTAATAAAGGTATGAGTAAAGTTATATCCTATGGCTCTGTCTTATTAATGAGGTAGATTCTCTCTGGGTTCTAATCTATCCCACTGTCCAGTGAGGTGTCACATGAACTTCATTAAGGAACAAGGCAATCTTAGAAAATCCAAAGGAGAGCAAGAGACACACAGAAAACAAAACAAAAGAGAGCATACTCTGTATAGATTCATATAGAAACTCAAAGGACAAATATATCTATAGTGAGAATTTCAATCATGGGTTGCTGGGCACCCTTTTCTCAAAAATGAGAACACTCTTGATTTGAGGAGATCAACTTCTGGATCTCTCTAAGATTTTCCACAAAAGACAACATTTCAACTTCAACAAGGAGAGAGCAGGTTGGTGTTTGCCAAGAAGAAATATTATGGGATCTTTCTTTTAATGTTGTTGAAAATGGGAATTTGTCTTTAAAATCCTCCACAGCTTGCGACCCTGTTATTTCAGAGATCAGCAATGTGAACTCACAAATGAGGTACATGATTTAGTCTTTGAGACACCTAAGGCTCCAGGGCATTTACTGTAATAGGTTTGTGAAATAAATGCATTGAGCTAAACCCTATGGTTTCTTGAAAATGAATATTATAAAAATTCAAACCAACAAATTAAGTGTGCTCATATGTAATATCCATATTTAAATCACATTACCACCTGCCTGTTGTGTCTATGCTAACTGATCAAATGACATTCTCTCAATTATAATATTCTCACTATCCCCAACAAAAACCTACTACTTTGTTTATTTCAGATACTACAAAGCCAATCATTCTATTTTAGCATTATTCAAAATATGTTTAAATAAGTAAGAAAAATATCACATGTGCCAAACACAGATTTTAAGAAGTCTAAAAAAAAAAGAAAAAGAAATCGACCTACTTTTCCTGTTTCCAATGAACCTTGGTTCCCAATAGTATAAAAAGAACTTAAATCAAAGGACCATAATAATTTAGAGGCAGTTATACATTTAAAAAAGAAAATGATGAGGTTCATTAGTAATCCTTTGGTAAATGGTCAAAAACCCATCTTAGATTTCCCCATACTCAGGATGTTCAGTTGTGACTCCACATTTTTACATTCTAAAGTATTACTCCTTTTCTGTTGTAACTCATTATTAGTGAATACAGATTATCTACGTGGTAACAGACAGCTCCCTTGAAAGTCTGGCTACATACCCAAAGCTGCTACTTTGATGATGATTGCTTGAATATTAGATGATATCATCTCTCGGAGCAAATCTTCCTGCTTTCTCTGCCAAAGGTAAGCTAATGGCTGTAGATTAAGCCTTTTACACCTACAAAATAAAATGAAAGAAAATCAGATGATATCTTAATGTTCTATACTTGGATCCACAGCAATTACTTTGATTTTAAACATAATGCTTCTCTCAAGGATTTTAGCATTTAAAATGCTTTAAAAAAACATGTTTTGCATAATGAAGTTTATATATACAACATAAACATATTTAATTTCCACAGGCTATGCATAAACAGATAAAAATGAAATCTTCAGGCAGATTAGAAATATTAATTTTAGTAAGGCTCTAAGTTTAGAAATCTATGCTAAAAAGCTTCCTTTGCCAATGGATGATTATTCTTGTTTTGAGAACTTTCTTGGGTATCAAAACTGTGAAGCATGTGCAAAATAGGCAAATCAACTTATCCTAATAAAATAGTCATATATTGATTAAAGTTATAATACCCATGGTAACATGAACTAGAAAAGAATTTTGACATTTTTAAAAAGAATTTGACTCTGAGTGGAAAAAAAAAGAACAAAAGTACAACATATTGAGCACCAAATATGCTGTAGGCATTGTGTTACATATTTTACATTATTGTGCAGTAGAAAGAATGGAAGTCCCAGTCAAGACAAATGTGGATTTGAAACCTATTCCTACACTGACTAGCTACATGACTTTGACAAGGCAATGAAACTCTAGGCCTTTGGTTTCCTAGTTCATAAATAGGAACAAAAATATTTCCTTTCAAAGTTCTTGAGATTAAGAAATTAAAAATTGAAGTCATCCTTTATTCCTTTTGGTTTGTTTTGTTTTGTTTTGTTTTTCCTTCACATTTCTCATCCAATCTACCACAATCATTGCTCACCAATACCACTGCGAACACCCTGGGCTGAGCCACCATTTCCTTTCATGTCAACAGCTTCCTAACTTCTTTCCCTGATTCTATCCCTACCCTTTTTTAAAATCAGTTTTCAATGCAGCAACCAGTGTGATCCTTTTAAAACATAAGACAGATCATGGGATGGCTCTGCTCAAATCTCGACATCACTCCTTGTAAAAGTCCTTGCAACAGACCGGCATGGATGTCACTCTGGTTGGTTCTCATACCTCATCCCCTACTACCTTTCCTTCACTCCAACCCACCACCCCTGGACTGCTCATTCTTGTCTAATATACTAGACATGCTTCCTATCTTCTTCACTTGTTTCATGCCTTTGCTTAAATGTCACTTCCTTAAGAAGGACTATAATTGATTAAAAGTAATATTAATAAAGAAAATAATACAAATGCCTGGATAAAATGAATATTCAATAAATTGTAGTCAAAGCCAAGTGACTTGCCAAGTCACAGCATAAGTGGCTGAAATCAGATTTCAAATAAAAAACACTGCTGTAAAACCCAGTATCTCTAAGTTTGCCTGACTGACTATTCTAGCCCACAATGGTCTCTTTTTCCCTCAGAAAAATTCCAATACTTAGTAAACATATGTACCACATGTTGGTCACTTACTCATACATGGCCTTAAAAATATCACTATTTTTAGGGGGTCCTGGGTAGCTCAATCAGTTGAGTGTCCAACTCTTGATTTTGGCTCAGGTCATGTTCTCACGGCTCATGGGTTCAAGCCCCACATCAGTCTCCACACTGACAGTGCGAAGCTTGCTTGGGATTCTCTCTCTCTGCCCCTCCTCCTCTATCTATCAAAATAAACTTAAAAAAACATATATATCACTATTTCCCCATGTATATATACCCTTTCATAGAGATCAAAACCTTCCTACTGCAGACTGTTATACATACTTTGTAAAATATCCCAGAGAATATACAGAAGTGTTGAGGCAGATAATAAACACAAAAATAATAAAATTGAAACTACCCACATAACAAAAGCATCATAATTCTAGCTGTCCTCTTACCAATGTTTAATACCTACCAATCAAACTGGGCTCTCTACCTCTTTTAGCTAAGTTTTTTTTTTAATTGAAAAAACCTTATTCCTCTCTTACCTTTATTGTAAAATTCTTTGTTGTTGCTTTGATAACCAGAAACTTTTAACTATTTCTAGACTTAAGTCAACCTTTTTTTTTTACCTATTTAAATTCTTCAACTGTTCAAAATATCAAGACTCAATTACACTTCCTCTGTAAGTCATTATTGTACTTGAGCTGTGACATTTATTAAATACTTTATATCTTGAAAATACACTGATACAATACCAACTACAAATGGAAGACAGGTTAAGTGAAAACTGAGTTTATTATAAACCAATGGACTCCCAGTAACATTGGTTTAACATTTCTAAGGATAAAATTATTGGAGATATGCCTAATGGTATAAAATCTGGGCATTTTAACCATGTGTTAAAGTGTACCTGAGACTGTTTTAAGAAAAATCTTGCTCTATCTATGGGTATGCTATGGACCTTTCTCCCATATAGATATTAAGCAGTCTCTTAATCAGGAGCACATTTTCATTTGGCTTTTAACTTTCATAAATAAATGTCAGCCCCATCTACAATTTGGCTACCCATTAAACCATGTGGGCTTGAACTTATTAAAAAACACAGATTTTTAAACTAAATAATTCTCAGAGAATATGACCTAAAACTTGATGAAAATAGTATTTCTAACATATGGTTTAAGGGATATGCAATCCACATCCATCTGTAGATCAGTTGTTCTCAAATGTAGGCAAGCAGAATGTAAGGAAATCTTTTTCAAACTACACATATGACCTCCTCCACTTCCACCTCCACTCTCCCTTCCTCAGAGATACACTCCCCCAAATGTGAGATCATCACAGTGCCCTTCTTTTAATCATGCTTTGTCCTATATTTATTTCATTTACTTTATTTTTTATTTATTTTTGAGAGACAGAGTGTGCGAGCAGGGGAGGGTCAGAGAGAGAGGGGGGACACAGAATCTGAAGCAGGCTCCAGGCTCTGAGCTGTCAGCACAGAGCCCAACGCAGGACTTGAACCCACGAACCGTGAGATCATGACCTGGGCCGAAGCCGGACTCTTAACCGACTGAGCCACCCAGGCACCCCCTTCCATTTACTTTAAAATTTTTGGATTTTTAAAAATGTTTTACATTTATTTATTTATTTATTTATTTTAGTAACCTCTACATCCAACAAGGGCCTCAAACTCACAACCCTGAGATCAAGAGTCACATGCTCTTCCAACTGAGCCAGCCAGGCACCTCTAAAAACTTTGGATTTTTCACTGCCTTAAATTCACTATAGAACTAGAAACAAAATAAATGCAATAAAAACATAAAACAAGTTTTCAAGTCTCCCATCTAAGTACTAACAGGCTCAACCCTGCTTAGCTTCCGAAAGCAGATGAGATTGGGCATGTTCAGTGTGGTGTGGCCGTAGACACAAGATTTCAAGTCAATTAATATGCAAGTTTTTGATGCGATAGTCAATATGAATGTTTCCTTGTCAAGAACAGGCAGCAATTACACAAATACAGCCCTTATCTGATTTCCATTTATCCTTTTGAATGGCAAAATCACTTATTTCTAGGGCAAGTTATATGCAAGATTAATAATGGAATCCACATTTACTTTCTGCTGATATAATTATGTGTAAAGTCTCTATACAGTATTTTACTAATCCAAATAAACTAAAACTGAAAAATAAATTCAGGTGATGTGCCAAGTGAACATTAAATAATCAATATTATCATTTGACTTTATGGTTTTTGAATAAATCAATGGAATTGATTGTTTTGGTATTTGGAGATACAATATTTTAACACCCTTAGAGAGTGAGAAGATAGAGCAATAATCTGAAAAGTCCTTGAAAGTTGAATGACTTTGTATATAAGTATTTTAATCACATGAGTATTTTTGGCCAAGAACTGAATTCTAAAGACCAAAGAAGGAAAGATTTCTTAATAAGCTTTTTTTTTTCATTAAAATATCACTGCATTCCTTTTATTAGCTCCTGATTTTTATAATAAGTGATGATGAGTTAAAAAGTATTTAAAAGGTATACTGATTCAGATAAGGAAACACTGAAAACAATACTTTTGAATTTAAAAATCTGTCTTGATTTTCTATTATAAGTAGTTTATTTTTCCTTATGGTAAGTAAGCTAGAATTTTCTCTATATGTGATATCAGAATCGAAAAAAAATAACAATTTTTGTTACTTTGGAAATATAGATAGTTCCATGAAGTATGTTGACTATCACATTCTATTTATTATTTGGATACAGTTATATTTTCATTTCTTCACAGTCTTACAATACATGTAATTTTTAAAATATAGGAGAAATGAATGCTCTCTTACACATTTTCTACTCGAACACGCTGATAGTCAGAAAGTATAGCACCTACAGATATCCCCTCCACTTCTTCTTTTTCCTGAAAATAAAAGAAAAAATATATAACTTTAAAAATAAATAAACATGTGGCTATGCATCATGCTCTGAAAATTATACAGTAAGTGTGTCTCATCTAGAAAACCATTTTGAAGCAGAATAACTTATGAAAATGCAATCCACATTCAGAAAAAATAAATACATGTATTTAAGTCATACTCTCAACTGTGTGGAAAATAATTATTCTTTTACTTAAAATCCAAATAACTAGAAACCAACTTCCATGAAGAATGCAGAAATTTAGACGGTACTTTCAAAATGTTTTCTCACTAAACATATTTTTAAAGACTCAATGATGTTCAGTTAAAATTTTTGAGAAATTTCTATTTTTTCAGACTGAGTAACTTAACTAATTTATTTATAATGTTTACATATTTTTCAAAAAGAGAGACACAGCACAAGCAGGGGAGAAGCAGAGACAAAGGGAGACACAAATTCTGAAGCAGGCTCCAGGCTCTGCACCATTAGCACAGAGCCTGATGAGGGCTTGAACTCACAAACCAAGACAGTCACTTAACCGACTAAGACACCCAGGTGCTCCAGACTGAGTAACTTTAAAAAAAAAAAAAAAAAAAACAAGCAATGGCATAATTAGAAAAGGGGACACAATGATTTTTATCTGTATCTTTAGGAAAGGTGATTAACATAGGAGAACACAGGAAGCAGAGATAATAGAGCCATTAACTGGATAACAGTATAGCACAGTGGATAAAGAATTCTTTGGTGAGAAGGAAGCAATGGATTAGTATCAGCAGTTACAACTGAGAATATCCAGCACTACATCTAACAGAATCTCATAGGAAAGAGGACTGTCTATCCAGTGTGCTTGTTAATGAGCTGGAAGAAATGTAAAGTCAAATATAATCAAGTTTGCAATGATACAAAGTGAGGATGGATTAAAAAAAAGAAAAGAAGCTCAAACATGTACATGGATGGACATGGAGAATCTGGGGATTTGGAAGGACAGGTTTAAGATGCGATTTAATGTAAAGAAGTGTTAAGATAGTACATTTAGGGAAGAATCATATATAATACAGGTATACACTAGGGATCTGTTATCTAGAAAACAGATATGAAGAAAGTGACTGGGGGGTAATTACTAACAACAAACTGAATAGAAATTCTCTGAATAGGCATAAAAGAAAGATCACCTTGGTATGTGGAGTACAGAAGAACCTAATTGAAAAAGATGACTTCATTACTAATACTCTTTCCATACTTGGAAATCTACAAAGAAAAGCAATATTGTTTCACATTAAAACATATGTAATACTTCAAGGCATATTAAAATAACCAGCGTGTCCTAACAGGACGCCATGATAAATAAACAAAATGCACACTAGGAATCTCTCACGTCTTTGGAGATAAAGACAATTTAAAGTTTCTCCTCCAAAATGAGAAAGAAATATCTGCCCAAACATCCCCCAAATAAAATGATTCTATTAGGTAAGGTTTACAGTAAAAAAGCTATTTCCTGTACTTTCCTAGTTTAGCAACTTTGTGAGAGCATTTACTTATAACCTTTCCCTTCACTTCCTAGCTATTTTCTTTTTACAAAAGTCATTGTATTCCTTAGAAAGAGTCAAGACATAGTATTCCTAAATAAATACAAATATGGCAGATCCTGGGTGGCTCCGTCAGTTAAGTGTCTATAATCCAACTCCGCTCAGGTCATGATCTCCAGGTTCATGGAATCGAGCCCTCAGTGCAGAGCCCGCTTGGGATTCTGTCTCCTTCTTTCTGCCCCTCCCTCTCTCTTTCTGTCTTTCTCTTAAACTTAAAAAAAAATAAATAAATGCAAATATGGCATAGATCACAGAGTAGTGAACAGTGTCATCAAAAGATCAAAATCAATTATATTCCTTTACCATATAGTTGTTTATATAAAGTTCTGCCATAAGAAAATACAAAGTACTGAATTTATATATGTATATGTGTCTATTTCTCTATACATCCATGAAACAAAAATAAGAGCCACTGGTATTTTTCTTTTATAACTAAGTCATGCCATTGTTAAAATAAAAATTGGCATTTACTATCCATTTAAAATGTACTATCATTCTAAAATTCTCATTTAGTGCTCACCACAACTCTAAAATGGTTATTTAATTATTTTTAGTTTACATGTTTTCATTGGAATTCTTTTATTTCCATCTCTCTTATTTTCTATTTGATAATACCTAACTAATCAGCTTTAGAATCATATGCCAAATTGAATTTGGACTATTCTTCCAAATTAGGCCTAAATAGAGATCGCTCATTTTTTAATGTGAAAATCCTTATTAATTAAGAAAATTTTTAATTCCAGCTGAGTTAACATATAGTGTCACATTAGTTTCAGCTGTGCGATATAGTTATTCAACAGTTTCTTATATTACTCAGTACTCATAGAGGTTAAGTGTACTCTTTAATCCCCTTCACCTATTTCACCTCACCCCCTGTAACCATCTGTATGCTCTTTATAGTTGAACCCATCTGGGGGTTTGTCTTTTATTGTTTCCATTGGTTCACTTGTTTTTGTTTCTTATTCTACATGAGTGAAATCATATGGTATTTACATCTTTCTATGACGAGCTTACTTCCCTTAGCATTATACTCTCTAGCTCCATCCATGTTGTTGCAAATGGCACGATTTCATTCTCTTTTATTGCCAAATAATATTAGTATAAATATTAAAATATATATACTAATATATACATTAGTATTCCATTACATACACCACACCACACATTTTTCCATTTGTCTATTGATGGACACCTGGGTTGCTTCCATAGTTGGGCAACTATAAATAATGTTGCAATAAACGTATGAGTGCATATATCCCTTCAAATTCATGTTTGCATAGTCTTTGGGTAAATACTCCCTAGTGTAAATACTGGATCATGGAATAGTTGAATTTTTAATTTTTTGAGGAACCTCTACACTGTCTTCCATAGTGGCTGCACCGGTTAGCATTCCCACCAATAATGCAAGGTGGGGAAAAGAGCCCTTTTCCTCCACATTCTGACCAACACTTATTTCTTGAATTTTTTTATTTTAGCCATTCTGATAGGTGTAAGGTGATATTGCATTATAGTTCTGATGTACATTTCCCTGATGATAAGTGACGCTGAGCTCTTTTCATGTGTCTGGCTGCTGGGCATATGGGTATCTTCTCTGGAGAAATGTCTGTTCATGTCTTCTACTCATTTTTTAAAAAAATATTTATTACAGAGAGAAAGAGAGAGCGAGCGAGCGAGAGAGAGAAAGTGAGCATGAGCAGGGGAAAGACAGACAGAGAGGGAGACAAAAAATCCAAAAAGGCTCTGTGCTGTTGGCACAAAGCACAATGTGGAGCTTGAACACACGAACCATGAGTTTATGACCTGAGTCAAAGTTGGAGGTTCAACTGACTGAGCCACCCAGGTACCCCTTCTGCCCATTTTTAATTTGATTGTTTTTGTTTTTGGTGTTGAGTTTTATAAGTTCTTTATATAATTTGGATACATAACTTTACCAGATATGTCATTTGCAAATATCTTCTCCCATTCAGTAGCTTGATTGGGATTGAGCCAGGCCGGCACCCCAGAACTGTTTTATTTTGATGTTGTCCCAATAGTTTATTTCTGCTTTTGTTTCCTCTTGCCTCAGGAGACATACCTAGAAATATGTTGCCATGACCAATGTCAGAGATATTACTGCCTGTGCTCTCTTATAGGATTTTTATGGTTTCAGGTCTCGCATTAGGTCCTTCATTCATTTTGAGTTTATTTTTGTGCATGGTCATAAAAAGCGGTCCAGTTCATTCTTTTGCATGTAAATATCCAGTTTCCCAACACCATTTGTTGAAGAGTTGTCTTTTTATGTGAGAATCTTTATTTTGACAAATAAATACTGTATAAAAAATTCTAACAAAAAAAGCATGTAAAATTAATGTTTACAAATTATTGTAGAAATAATATAATAATACAAGGGTTAAAATTCTCAAAGAGGAAAAATTTAAAAAATGTCCAAATGTATAAAGGCTCTTCCCATGCAGGAAACAGGGATAAAGCTGAAGATTCAGTTTGGCTTTGCCCCTGAAAAATGTACAAAATAACTTAGAATAAAGAGTTGAGGTCAAATGCTACGAACTCAGTATTTGTACCTACCTACTCTTGATCTGAAGAAAGTTAACAACCGAGTTCAAGGCAGAGCTGATGGTAGGATAGGCAAGTTCTCCATCTGGGAGTTCATAATCTAAATATAGATCTAACTAATGACTTGTTCAACAATCATTACTACTGCTACCC
The DNA here is from genome assembly GCF_006229205.1 of Suricata suricatta. NCBI lineage: Eukaryota > Metazoa > Chordata > Mammalia > Carnivora > Herpestidae > Suricata > Suricata suricatta. Next base: position 76,184,933 of record NC_043708.1, read on the forward strand.
ATTAAATATCCAGCCCTACCACCTACTAGCTTGGTAATTTTGAGTAAGCTACATAATTTCTCTGTGTTTCAGTTTCCTTATTCAGAGTGAAGATAATAATGTTCCTGTTGTCTAGGGAACATAACTCTTAACACTCAACTCTACAGTCCAGATACAACAAATTTTTCCAAACTAGTGGGTCCTGAATAATCCAACGGTAAGTTAAGACTTCTGTCAAATCCTTAACCATTCAGAACATACTACTAATTCGAAGAAGGAAAATAGACTTTTAAAAGATAAAGATCTAACGGAGTCAATTTACTCTGTAAAAAAATTTAAAGCTAATAAGCTCAGGCCTTGACCCATGACCTACATCATTTGGGGGGAAAAGTCACTAAATTAATATTAGTAGCAAAACAGCAGCAGTGGAAGTGTCAACAGAGAAACAAAAAGAAAATGACTCCTAGAATCAAAGATGAACTGAGGCTGCATGAAGACACAGCAAATAAATCACCTTGTGTCATAATAGAAATAAAAAATGGATGTGCTGCAGAAAATAATTAACATAGAAAGTGGGGCCCTGAAGTCTGGCCACATTCAAACCAACTTCCTATGATCCAATTCTATGCCCACTAAGCAAACTTTAGACTCTAATTTGGGTTGCCTTGTTACTTTCAAACCTAAAAAGATTATGCTAATCCATCAAAACAATCATTCTCATCCTTTTAACACAAATGGTCTACATTGACATTCTGGCTTACACATTAGTCTTAAAGGAATTTGGTTTACATTAATCTATACTAGAGAGACTGATAACTTCTTGGTACATTGTCAAAATCCATTCTCTAGCCTGGAGAGCTATACCACATTGCTCACCAAGTACTATGATCAAGCTTAACCAGTCATTTAACCCTTTCCAACAATAATGGTAATTGTCATTGTTCTTTAATTGTTCATGTAAGCAACAAAATAAGGTGCTGACATATAAGGGATGGTCAGAAGTATGGAGTAGCTGCAGTTGAAAGCATATTATCAAGAAGTGGAGGAAAAAAAGGCTGCAAAATGTAGCCTGGGATCAGACTATTGAGCAATGTGGCCTGCATCCTGAGGCAATGGAGAGTCCTTTCCTGTAGGAATTTTTAAAAAAAATTATCTCTATTTAGGTGCAATTTGAATATAGTGAACTATCCATTTAAAGTGCACAATTCAATGAGTTGTAACAAATGTGTATATACCAGTGAAAGTGCCACCACAATCAAGATACAAATAATTTTGGTTATACCCAAAAGATACCCTCCCTATTCGCGATTATACCCTGCCTCTTTGCAGCCCAACCTTCCTGTCATTCCTGGCTTTAGGCAACTACCAAACTGCTTTAGGTCATACACATTAGTTTGCATTTTCTCCAATGTTTTATATATACTTATATATACAGTTACATATATATGTATTTATATAGTATCATATAATACACATCCTTCTGTTTCTGGCTTCTTACATGCAGTATGATTTTGAGATTGATCCATGTTGTGTGTATCCATAGCTCATTCCTTTGTATTCCATTTTAATCCACTGTACAGACCATACCACATTTGTTTATCCATTCTTTTGTTGATGGATATTTGTGTTGCTGCTAGTTTATTCTTGTGAATAAAGCTGCTATGAATTTTCCTAAATGTCTTTGTGTGAATATATATTTTTGTTTCTCTTGGATCGTGCAATTAAGAAGTAAGATATGTTCATATCTACAAGTAGAAAGATAAGACTGGTTGACAGTGTTAAGGGTACATAAGAGAGTAAAGAGAAGGAACTCAGTCTGAAAGAACTGAATAATGGAGATAAGAAGCTAAAATCCAAAAATAATTTAGAGACAAAATTAATAAACTTGGGAACTATCAGCACAGAGACAAGAAGCACATATAAAAGGTGGGCTAATGATTGCACTTTAAGTGACTATTAGCTAAGAAAAAAAACTACATGTCTTAAAACAAGATACTGAGTTCAGTTTTGTATATGTTTTTCATTTTGTTCGCTAGGTATCCAAAGTAGAAAGACTATTAGGTATACTGAATACTCTGGTGCTCAAAGAGTATAGAGAAAACTGTGAGTGTTACCAGGATATAAGAGAACTTGAAGACACAGGAGCGAACAAGAATTCCAAGAAGCAGGACACAGAGCAAGAAGGAGACTCACTGTAAAACTGTGAGGGTACAGCCAAATGTACAGAGAAGGAGAAGAAAGAGACTCCAGCAAAGTCACTGGAAAAGGGGGTCATGATAATAAGAGACACAGCAAGGATAGAGTAATGATGTGTACATAAATAGAATTTTGATGAAAAAGAAAAATAAAGTAACAATATTACCAAGTGCCTAGTATATGCCAAAATTTGTGCTAGGTGATTTGTGTATCTTATCTTGGCTATTCTTTTAGCAATCCAGAATACTATTAAACTGATTTTATATATGAAAAAATAAGATTATCTCATTCAAGTTGACACAGCTGGTCAGTAGAACAAGCAGCCTTTTACCCTGAGGCCTGTCTGCCAACCACACCTGTGTTCTTGCTTAGATACATATACATAGTACCACATGCTGTAGAAAGTTCAACAGAACTGCTGTATTTTAAAATTAAGATGTTAGTTCTGAATACTGTGGGGAAAGTTGCAGTCATGTTTGATGAAAGCAAGAACAAAATATTTGACATAAAAACCACTGCCAAATTCTTCAAAAAAGGAATTTCAGATCCTCAGTAAAATGAATGATTAATCAAAAAATGAATATCATTGAGTCTGAGAAAAAGCAGTGTATAATACCATTAAACATTTATATTATTACTACTCTCAACAATGCTCTAAGGAAGATTATCATTATCTTAGTTTTGCAGATTAAAAAAATGCTAAGACATATTTACAAATTCAGCTGTGACCAGATTAGGTAAGTAGCCATCATAGGACCATTTTTTGCTTAGATCACCCTTTTCCCCAAGCTTTGTCAATGTGAGACACACCTGTAAGACTGCTGAGAAGTTAGTCCTTGCAGCTATCTGACCAATAAGGTCAATGATAACAAGAGAGAGGGCATTTGCAAAAGCAAATATACTCACAAACTGGCATAAACACAACTTCATTATTACCAGCATGTGGTACCATGTATATAAGCAAGAGCACAGGTGTGGTTGGCAGACAGGCATCAACAAAGAACTAGCAAGGTAGAAGACACACCAAAGGTCAAAATTTCTATCATTCTAAGTAGTTAGCAAATTGTTCAGTATCATTTTTTTATGTAGATAATCCTCCCCACCAATAGTCACTGTCAAATTTATCATCTGCTACATTCCTATACACGTTTTGGTCTTCTGTGTACATTCTGTTCTGTTCCACTGATCTACTTATGGGAAAACACCACATTGTTTTCATTACAGCATCTTCAGAATATGTCTGATTACCTGTTAGTGCATGTCTAATCCTTGTCTTTTTCAGTCAGGAGATAGTAGTGAGCTTCTTTGACTTTTCTGCAATTATATATTACATATCTGCACTAAACTCTTAAGGCAGAGGATTGTGGTTTGATCTTCAGCATTTCTTTATTATTTTTTTTACATTTTTGAGAGAAAGAGAGCACACATGAACGAGCATGGGAGAGGCAGAGGGAGAGGGAAGAAGAGAATCTTAAGCAGGCTCCACACTCAGTGCAGAGCTTGACATGGGGCCTGATCTCACAACTATGAGATCATGACCTGAGCAGAAATTAGTCAGATGGTTAACCAGCTGAGCCACCCTCTTTCCTTTTGAAGTAAATTGTATTGTGTTTTTAATTAAGCATAACCATCCAGAATACATAGGTGACTTTTTCCTGCTCATGGGAAACCATTCTAAGATAGAAAATAAAAGCCAGAAAGATCTGACTAAGGATCATCAACTCTATCAACCTATCAGCACTTGTAACCATAGATTCTTGGCTCTTCCTACAAAAATAGGGTCCTAGGCCCTAGGTGCTCCTAAGTGTCCCTTTGCACGGCATCCCAATACATCTAGATGGCTTAAGGCTAACTTTTTTTTTTCTTGAACCATCATTTTTTACTCCTGGTTCATGTTCATCATTATACAATATACTGTGATAGCTGCCAAAAAACTCATGTCCTCTTCCAGGTATCAGTATTTCTCCCTATTAAAGTAAACGTTTTCAAAAGAGCTTATATATTTTTCTCATCATCCATTACCTTTTAAATCCACTCCAGGCAACCTTGAGTTCCCATCAGTATACTAAAATCTCTCTTATCATGTCAGTGATCACTAGGTTTGCCAAATTCAATGGGCAATTCTCTGTAATTACCTTACTTGAATTCTTTTTCCTATCTTAATGGCTATTCCTCTCTCTCCCTTACGGGCTCCTTGTCCTCTTCATTATTTCTAAAATTTATAGTGCCCAGAGTTCAGTCCTTGGCTCTCTTTCCTTCTCTAACTATATTCATTCCCCAGTATATAGAATATAGTGGTTGCTTGTTTTCTAAAGATCCAGAATGCAAACATTTGCTCTAATGCCCATCTGGGTTTCTATTAAGTATCTCAAACTTGAACATATTCAAAACAAAACTCTTGATTCAGGCACATACACTCATCACATCAAGAGGTGCTTCCTCATCTTAGGATGATTTTTGGTCAGGCCAAAAATCTTAAAGTCATCCATGATTTTTCCTCCCATTAAGACCTACATCCGGTCAAGCAATAGTTACGTTAGCTCCATCTTCCAAAACTATCCAAAAGCCAAACATTTCTCATCTCCTCCACCACTACTGCTAGTCTTAACCACCATCACTCTCAACTGGACTATTGCAATAGTCTCCTAATTTGCCTCCTGAAATCCATACTTCCTCACTATAGTTTATCTCCACAGAGTAACCAGTAATCTTTCAAAATATAAACCAGAATATGCAGCTCCCTGCTTGAAAATCCTCTAATGGCTTCCCACACTGCTTCAATCTCCTTGTGGATAATACACAAGGTTCTAAATGACCAGGACCCTCCCAGCTTCTCTGACCTCACCACCTACTACTATCCTCTCAGCTCATTCCAATGATCTTCATTGAACTTCTTGTTCCTCAAACATTTAAGCTTGTTTGGATCTTAGGTTCTCTTTCCCTATGTCTATGAGATGCTTCTTATAGAAATTTACAGGATCTGTTTCCTCACTTTTTAGGGTATTGCTCAAATATCTCAGAGAGGCCTTCTCTGACATTTCTGACTTCACATATAGTATAATTGATTTCAGGAATAAAATTTAGTGACTCATTACATACATATAACATCCAGTGTTCATCTCAACAAGTGCCCTCCTTAATGACCGTCAACCATTTAGTCCAACACCCTCCCTCCCTCCCTCCCTCCATCAATCCTCAGCAGTTTGTTCTCTGTATTTAAGAGTCTCTTATGGTTTGTTCCCTCTTTGTCTTTATCTTATTTTTGCTTCTTTTGCCCTATGTTCATATGTTTTCCTAAATTCCACATATGAGTGAAATCATATGATATTCTCTTACTGAACAAATTAATTTCCCTTAGCACAATACAGTCTAGTTCCATCCACAATGCTGCAAATGGCAAGATTTCTTTTTCTTTTCTCTTTTTTTGAATTATGTAGTAATATTCCATTGTATATATATGCCACAGGTTCTTCATCCATTCATCATTAATGGACATTTTGGCTCTTTCTATACTTTGGCTATTGTCAATAGTGAGACCCAGGAATTTCATACTTTACTTTTAGAAATTTAGTCTATAAAACTAACTATAAATATGCACAAAGGTTTATTTATAAGGATATTCATCCTATTTACATTCTTCATGTAATTGGAACAAAAATTTTAAGATCCTAAGATCTAAAATAATAGAAGAATGGTACATTTTTAAAAATTTTTTTGAGAGAGTACACACATATGCATTTATGAACAAGAGGGGAACAAGCAGAGGAAGGGGGAGAGAGAATATCTTAAGCAGGCTCCATGGCCCAAGGTGGAGTCCAGCACAAGGCTTGATCCTATGACTGTGAGATCATGACCGGAGTCAAAATCAAGAGTTGGATACTTAACCAACTGAGCCATCCAGGCACCTCCATGGTACATTTAGAAAAGAGAAGACAAAGCAGTCATTAAAAAATATTTTCAAAAGATATATAACATGAGGAGATATTTATGACATAAGATGCAGTGAAAAAATTTTCCAGATTGTGTATTAAAATATATGGATTTTTAAAAAATATCCATAAGGCATGGAAAAAAGAACAGAAATAGACCAAATTATAATACTGCTTATTTCTAAACAGTATTTCATTTTTCTATTTTATTTACATCTTTACACTTGCTCAAATATTGTTTAGTGTTTATTTAATTTTTGAGAGACTGTATGTGCTAGTAGGAGAGGGCCATAGACAGAGGGAAACAGAGGATGTGAAGTGGGCTCTGAGCTGACAGCAGAGAGCCCAACATGGGGCTCAGCTCCCAAGCCCTAAGTTCATGACTTTAGCTATAGTCAGATGCTTAACCAACTGAGCCACCCAGGTGTCCCACAAATATTTTTATACCATGTGCATTTCTTTTTCAATTAGGGGAAATATTATTAGAAATACATCTATACATATACATATGCATCTCTTATCCCATGTGTGGACAAACTGGCAGGCAAAATTACTCATGTATTTATTAAACATTAATATATAAAATACTACTGTGTGACCAATTCTATATTAGGAAAGGGAAACCACATTTAAAAATAGCACAGTTGCTAATCTTAAGAAATTAAAATCCTGTGAGGTATGCAGGAGAATGGACATTTTAAATAAAATATGTGACATAAGTCTATACAGAGCACAATGAGCTGAAAGGAGGAGAGGAATGACTTTAGGAAATACTTAAAAAAATTATACCCCAAGTACTGAACAATCAGAAATATTGATTCTTTGCCCTTCTTGATTATAAGAAAACAGATAACTGCTCCTATTATTGTCTTCCTATATCCTCCTTAATAAAGCATTTGTGTACAAAATCCACTAAATATTTTTTCTTCAAAGAAACAAATCTGATTCTAACAAGAAATTCATATATAACTTTTCAGCTAACAAACTGACATAATTCTAATTGCCTATCTCCATTTGGTATCTGATTGTCTGGTTGAATCTTCTGTAATAAACAACTAGCTGATAAGGGCTCAATATGCCATTAGTTATCCTAATCATGGAAGAAGTAGGAAGATGGCCCTGCCCATAGTCCTAAAGCCTTATCAACGCCTACTCTTAAAACCAGTACCCTGAAGTGTCAGGAACATAGACACACAAGTATAGATAGAAATGGCCTTCTACCTGATCTGGTTTTCTCATTTGTACCTGAAGCTCTACCATATCACAGCCTAAAGGCACCCAATACAGACATTGAAAGCATTTGGCCATATAGTAACAGTGATAATTGTAAGTTTATAAGGAGGATTTCAAGGTAGAAATCCAGACCCAAATCAGATTTGTTCAATCAATATTCACTTGCCTCCATACTAAGAAGTTGGTTCACAAAGATAACAACATAAATTGAAGACAAGCTGTCCTTTTTTTAACAAATGAAAACTAGACCCACTTATTCTAAAGATAAGATATGCAGCTTGCATTTATCAGGGATATTATTTTCTTTGAAAAATGCCCCAGTTACCAGTATTATTCTGTTAATGAGTTCCTGCCTGTTGAGGAAAAAAAAATGATCTACTGAATTTAAAGTGTTTTTCATCTGAAAAGCATTCTAACATTTTTAATATGAACCATTCATTAAAGAAGCACACTTGCATTATAGCTCTGAGTGGTGATATCTGGACTTCTGGCAACATGACACTATTAAACAAGAAACATTTGTGAATGCCAGTGATGTTCTACTAGGGCCTGGGTGGCTAAATAAGAAATTTATATGGCCAAGAAAACACTCGATGATCTTCCTTCAACTTTCAATTCTTCACTTGAGTAGAATTACATAAGTCCAGGTTAACAGAAATAACCATAGAAATGAATACTATTTTATATGAAACAATTCTGAAAGTGACACTGAGAATTTTCAAATGGTAGTGATTTCAAATGATATATATTCTGACTAAAAGTTTTGTTTGACTTATTAGAAAGGCTTTTGTTTTTCTTAGCATCATCCATATAAAACATTTCTGAAATGGAAAATGATCACCATCTGGAGTTCTTCCATTAAACAGGGAGCTCATCACAGCATATTAGGTCACTAATTTGTGGGATTATTGTCTCCCTTTGTGAGCTTTCTCAATTTAACAGAGAAAAAATTGTTAAGGCTGAAAATTAAATGACAAAGAAATTGCAGAAAATCCTAATCATTTGTCATTTAGTTACATTTAAAATGACTGTATTAGTCCACTTTTGAGTCTCCATCTTAGCTGCCAGCGTATGACAATCCCAGTATTAAATAATTTAGTCATTACTACATAGGGAGTCCCAATCTCAGTTAGAGATAGAGTTTGTCATTCACCCAAGACCAAATTCAACCTAAAAACGAAGCTGAACATAAGTCTAGAACTATATAGTTCCTTTTTCAATTGAGTTTCCTAAGAATATTCTTCTTCCTAAAAAGATAAGGTGATATTTTGAGGACTTCTGTGGAACTCTTTAACAGCAAAAAAAATAAAGGATTAAATAGTTTAAATTTAAATTAAATAGATTAAATCTTTTTTGAGAGACTAAAGCAACAATCAAAAAGTTTTTAATTCTAAGCACATCAGTTTAATAGAAAGTGTTTAATCTGTTTAGAAGTTGCTTTCTGGGGGCACATGGGTGGCTCTGACTTCGGCTTGGGTCATGATCTCATGGGTAGTGAGTTTGAGCCCTATATCGAGCTCTGTGCTGACAGCTCAGAACCTGGAGCCTGCTTCAGACTCTGTGTGTGTCTCTCTCTCTTTATTCCTCCCCGTCTCACACTGTCTCTCTCTCTCAAAAATAAATAAACATAAAAAAATTAAAAAAAGAAGCTGCTTTCTGTACTCATTTTTTTAAGCTAAGAAAACTTCCTTTGTTTAGTTTTAGATAATTTTTTAAAATTTAACACATAAATGAGGATCATTATTTTTATATGATTTAAAAATTGGGGCGCCTGGGTGGCTCAGTCGGTTAAAGTGTCCAGCTTTGGCTCGGGTCATGATCTCACAGTTTGTGGGTTCCAGCCCCACGTCGGGCTCTGTGCTGACAGCTAGCTCAGAGCCTGGAGCCTGCTTCTGATTCTGTGTCTTCCTCTCTCTATGACCCTCCCCTGATCTGTCTGTCTCTAAAAATTAATTAAAAAAAACATAAAACTTTAAAAAATAAAATAAAATAAAAATTAATTCCAGGTTTACTGAGTTATAATTGACAAATAAAATTGTTAGCTATTTAAAACCTGCAATATGGGGACGCCTGGGTGGCTCAGTTGGTTAAGTTTCCAACTTCAGCTCAGGTCATGATCTCACAGTTTGTGAGTTTGAGCCCCGCATTGGGCTCTGTGCTGACAGCTCAGAGCCCACAGGCTACTTCAGATTCTGTCTCCCTCTCTCTCTGCCCCTCCCTTGTTTATGCTCTGTCTCTCTCTCTCTCTCTCAAAAATAAAATAGTAAAAAAAACATGTAGTGTGGTGATTTGATATATACATACATTGTGAAAGAACTCAAAATTCTCACTATTGAGTTCATGAACACATCCATCAATACACATATTTCCTTTTTTTTTCTTTTAGTGAGAACATTTCAATTCTGCTTTCAAAGCAAATTTCAATTATACAATACAGTATTAGAAAAAATAGTCACGTTATACATTATATCCTCAGACTTTATTTTACAACTGAAAGCTTACACCCTCTCCAACTTCTCCCTATTTCCTACTTCCCCCAGCCCTTGGCAACCACCTTTGCACTCTGTGAGTTCAACCTTTTTTTTTTTTTTTTTTAGTCTCACGTATAAGTGATTCCATGCAGTATTTGTCTTTCTCTGTCTGGCTTGTTTCTGTTACTCTGATGCCTTCCCAGTTTAGCAATGTTGTTGCAAATGGCAAGATTTCCTCTTTCTTTTAAGGCCGAATAATATTCCATTGTATGTATGTATATGTGTAAACACACATATACATATATATACATATATATGTATATACACACCATATTTTCTTTATTCATTCATCTGTCAACATGACAATAGAGATATTTCTTTGAGATAATTTCATTTCCTTTGAATATATACCCAGGAGCAAGACTGCTGAATCAGTGGTATTTCTATTTTTAATTTCTTGAGATACCTCCCTACTGTTTTCCATAGTGGCTGTTATCAGTTTACATCCTTACCAACAGAACACAAGGGTTCTTTTTTCTCCAAATCCTTATTGACATTCATTATCTCTTGTCTTTTTGATAACAGGTAACCTAGGTGATATCCTATTGTGGTTTGATTTGCATTTCCCTGATAGTGATGTTAAGCACCTTTACACATACCTATTGGACATCTGTATGTCTTATTTGGAAAAATGTCTATTCAGGTTCTCTTCTCATTTTTTAATTAGGCTATTTCTTTCCTATTGAGTTTTAGGAATTCCTTAGATATTTTGGATATTAATTCCTTAGCCATATATGTGGTTTGCAAATAGTTTCCTCCAATTTCATAGGATGCCTTTTCATTTGTTGGTTTATGAGGCTGTATGGAAACATTTTAGTTTGATATAGTTCCATTTGAGCATTTTTGCTTTTGTTGCTTTTGCTTTTTGTGTCAAATCCAAAAAATCATTGCTAAGACCAATATCAAGAAGTTTGCCTTTATATTTTCTCCTAAGAGTTTTATAGTTTCAGATCTTACAATCAAGTCTTTAACCCATTTTGAGTTATTTTTTATTTATGGTGTGAGACAGAAGTCGAGTTTCATTCTTTTGAATGTGGCTAACTAGTTTTCCCAACACCATTTACAGAAGACACTATCTTTTCCCCATTGTTTATTCTTGGCTCCTTTGTCAAAATTAATCAATCATATAGGCATGGGTTTATTTTGGGGCTCTGTATTCTGTTCCATTGATCTACGTTTATTTTTATGTCAATACCATAGTGTTTTGATTACTGTAGTTTTGTAATACAGTTTAAAATCAGGAAGTCGGGGCGCCTGGGTGGCTCAGTCAGTTAAGCCTCCAACTTCGGCCTAGGTCAGATCTCATGTTCGTGGGTTCGAGCCCCGCGTCAGGCTCTGTGCTGACAGCTAGCTCAGAGCCTAGAGCCTGCTTCCGGTTCTGTGTCTCCTTCTCTCTCTGACCCTCCCCCTCTCATGCTCTGTCTCTCTCTGTATCAAAAATAAATAAAACATTTTTTTAAAAATTAAAAAAAAAATAAATAAAATCAGGAAGTGTGATGCCTCCAGCTTAGTTCTTTCTCCAGATTGCTTTGGCTATTTGAGGACTCCTGTAGTTCTATACAGATTATAGGATTTTTTTTTCTGTTTATGTGAAAAGTGCCATTAGAATATTGCTAGGATTGCACCGAATCTGTAGATCACTTTGGGTAGTATGAACATTTTTTAACAATAATAATTCTTCCAATTGATAAGTACAAAATGTTAAGGATATTAACATTATTGTACAATTGGATTTATATTTTTAAAAGATTATGTGGGAGTACTGACCAGGAAAGCATAAAGTTAGAAGCAAAACATCTACTTAGGAAACCCTAAAGAAATCTGGGAAAATCTACGATGAAGGCCTAAACTAGGGTGGTAATGATGATAACAAGGAAATGGCAGATTTGTGACACAAGACAAACAGATTTTACTGGCATATGGCTGAGAAAGAAATCTAGAATTATCTCAAGTTTTTGGCTTGGTCACTTGATGGAGAGCAATGGCTTTGATTTCATAAGAAATCCACAAGTTTGGGGAGGGATATGATGAGTACTATTTTGGGCATGTGTGTTTAGTCATTCAATGAGAGCTGTCCAGAAGACAGTTGGGTATGGAGTTCAGAAAACAGGTATAATTGGGTGACATAAATGTGTACATCACTGGTAGCGGGAGCCACTAGAAGAAATGAGATCAAATAGCAAGAAAGTGTAGACTGAAAGAAGATGAAGAATGAAGCTGTGAGGAACCACACCATTTATAAGGTAGACAGAGAAAGAAAGGACTTGAAAGAAAACTAAGGACAGAGAGACAGATGGGAAACTAGGAGGGATGAAGATCACAGAAGCCAAGGTCAAGAAGGTTTTAAAAAGAAGGAAAGGTCATAGTGCTGAATATCACAAAAAGGTCAAGGAAAGGAAAGATTACGGGTTAAAAACAGACTAAAATGTGTCCACCTGATTTGGTTGTTACTGACCTTAACAAGAGACATTTTAATAAATTGATGCTGATGGAAAGCAAACTGAAGCAGGATCAGAGAATGGCAATGAGAAAAAAACAAGTAAAAATAAATATTCTAAAAAGACCTTTGTTAAAAAGACATGGTACAACTGTTAGAAGGGATATAGAATCAGAGAGGAATATATTATGTTTAGTAGCAAAAGTTCAGGAAACATGTTGGTGGCACTACTATGGAAAGAATCTGGTATGCCATTTCCCAGTTCAGTCTTTCTTCCACTTATTTATTTATTTTTGTTTTAGAGAGACAGAGAGAGAGAGAACAAGAATTTTCTGCTCAGTGCAGAGCTGGAGGTGGGGCTCAATCCCATGACCCTGGTATCATGGCCTCAGCTGAACCAGAGTCAGACCCTCAAACGACCAAGGCACTCAGGCGCTATCTTACTTCTCTTAACATACAGAAACATTATCCAGTTCAAGAATGACATGCCATGAGAAAATGTATCTAGTTCCATAATCTCTTAAAGCATGGGTATCCTTCAAAAAGCAAACAAAACTGAAGAAACACCCTTACCTTTATCTCAATCATAAACAAAAATTATGCTCTCAGAAGAGAAGCTTTTTAAAAAGTTTGTATCTTTCCTTTAACATGCCCAAAATTAAATTTACCATAATTACTGCAGAAACTGCGATTTATGGTCAAAAGAATGCAAGATATTAAATGTAACCAGGCAGTTAATAAAATGAATTATTAAAAAAATAAAAGCAGGAAAAGGGAAGACCTGAGTTAAAATGCTCAGCTTCACAATATACCTAATAATAAAATCTTGTGCAAATCTAACTCTGATAAGTATAGTTTCTTCATGAAATACAAATGATAATATCTAGTTCGTAGGGTTGTGAGGCAACTTGTATAACATGTAAGATGGCACTCAAATCGTCATAAAAAGCAATACAAATATTGGGTTTTTTTTTAAATCAACTTCCTTTATTTCCTCATTTCTCTATTTTTGTCACTAACCATCCAGGCTCAAAAGAGTCAAGTAACTTTAGACTCTCCACTCTCTGTGGGTGCTTGCTCAGAGCCAGATAAGCATAAGTTATGAAGACTCCCCATCTCTAGTCACTAGGTGGGGCACATCAGGCATTTCACTATAGTACTCCCAGTTCAGCAGGCCTATGAGCAGTCCCTAAAACAATATCAGTGGGGCCATCACTGCTCTCTCCTCTTCTAATCTCTTCTCCTTCCAACTGACCCAACTAACAGATTTATCGTCCCCAACTCAACCCCTTCATATTCCCCATCCGCCAAATAAATCTCTCTCTAATCTACATTTATTTTCATAAATCCTTTATACAACTCTCTACTATTTAGGCTGAGTATGATAATTTCCATCTCCCAATGTTTGTTCTTACTCTGCTTTACATTTGTAATTTTCTACCCATCCTCTGGCCCCAATTACCACCAAGTGCAATCCTACTCAGTCTTCATAACCCATGAAGCCACACCTGATTCCTCTGATACAGTCTTATATTCAATCATTAAATAGTGCCTGAGAAAAATTCAGTCCTTTTAAGGGATCCTACAGTAATAAATAAAGGATGGCTATTTTATTAATTATTTAGCAATATTAAAGTTATACAAGATTAGTACTTCAAAGACTGTATCAGTCAAAGTTCAACTTAAAAAACAGAAACCACTCTGAGAATTTAAAGAAAAGTACAGGGAATTGATTGCACAGATGACAGGACTGAGAAGGGAAAGAGTGCACAGTGAGGCAGGCAACCCAGGACCAGCAGGAACAGAAGGCAGCTGCTATCCTTAAGCGGAAGCAACAGAGTAAGGAGCGCAGGAAGCAACCAAGTAGCCTGGCAGAAGCTGGAACCTCAGTGGATGTGTCCAGTAAGACCTCAAGAAGAGAGGAGCCAGCCACAGCAGACGCTCCACCCAGGCGGAGTCAGGCATTCTCCCTTCCTCTGGACCTTCAGTTTCCCCAGTGCCTTGCGCTGGCCAAATCCAAGGGAAAGCCAGCTAAAAGAAGCAAGGATATCCAAGCCCACTGAGCCCCTTTGGTACCAAGCAGTGCCTGGAAGGGGCAAAGAACAGACAGAAAGGCAAGGAGGTCTAGGATAAATACAATGACCTTAACAATATATAATTATTTTAAAAACCTTAAGGAAAGGGTGGGGGTAAGGTACTTATCAAAGTAAAATGTCTAAAAATCAGCAACAGACAAATCCCAACAATTTTTCTTCCTCAGTAAATTACTCAATAATAATTAGAGTTCCTATACACATTCTAGATTGAGTAATACTCAAGAAGATATCACTTATATGTTCATGGAGATTACTGTCTAATAAAGACCCTCTAGAATACACCAACCTTTTAAATAAGATATAGAAATATAAAATTCGTCATTTCCAGCATCACCACATAAAAGGTTAAGAATAGAGGGTTACCACCTCTATTTGAAATTTTCGTTTCTTCTGATTGTCTTAAGTGCTAATCTGGAAAAGGGTACAAACAACTTCACTGACTAGACCAAAAAATGGAAATTTAAGGAGGAACAGTCTGTAAGATGTTTGGTTTCAAACTAAGAAATGCTTTGCTAGGAGTCAAGAGTAGTAAGAGAATCTATGTTTATATATGCTAATTAATAAATGCCACATAGGTTATTAAACAAACAGGAGTTATCTCATTTTTACCTGAAGGCTTGTGACCATCCTGGAAAAGAACAAAGTCATAGTACCAGCTTTAAAGATGAAACAAGTGCTGTCCTTTCATGAGTTCACCGAATAAATCAGAGGCATCAGTGTCAAGAAGATCACTTAACACTAAGTTATGTGTTCCTTTCATTAAAAAAGTAAAATTAAAGCCTAGATTAAACATAACATTAGCATTATATTAGGAAAAGCCCAGCTCCTCCTGTGTTTCTCCTTCACTCTTGTGCCTACAACTACCACACCCACAACACTTCTGATACCAGATGTGTGGGGTTTTCCCCACACCAAGCAATTCTGCAACACCAGCGTCCTACCATTTAACTCAATTCTGACACTACTTGTCTAGACTTCACGTCAGATCCCACAGAGTAACGGCTCAGTTCCATGAGACTGCCTACCCCCTTTCCACATATCAATTCTAAGTGGTAGGTCCCTAGGTTACCCACAGCTTCTGCACACCTTGGCTACAAATGAGAGGTCTCCATGAACATTCTGAACATTCTGAATTCTGTACCAGGTGAACGTCTGTCTCCTTAATAAGTAAATAAAATTAACAGCAACGTCAACAATAAAATCCTCTAAATCTTTGCCCTCAGCAAATTTGGCAGGAAACTGATTTCTAAACCAAGTTAATTTCTTCCCCTCTCTCTAAGAAAGAGAAAAATTCAAGGGAAAAATTCCAATTAGCCCTGATCTGCATATTATTGCCTGAAGTGTTGTTACAACTATAGAGTCACTGGGTTTAAAACTCTAGCAGAATGTTGTCACATAAACATATGGAATTGCACAAAGGAGAAGCAAATACCGGGGACCAGTTACATTCTTAACTTTTCTTTGCCCTCGATAAACTCAAACATGCAAACACTCATGTGTGCATGTACGCACACACATACCAGCCATAACATCAAAAGTTTCAAGGCAAAGACTGTACTTTTCAGAATTATTTCAAGACTAACCTGCTGATGGCCTGTACAGGGTTAGGCTAACTGAGATAAAATACAGATCTATGTGCCAATTTTTCTTGGTAGATCATCTTTTAGTTATTCATTTTAGCATTCCTGAAAAGAGTACTGACCAGCAGCCAAAGAGTACTTCTCTCAAACCACACTGGGATATTAAATAAATGTAAAAAGTTAAAATAACTAAAGAATTTTTCATGTTGATTACTGGTCAGCATTATCTAATTAATAAATATCAGCTTCATAACTGCATTGAAAAGCAGCAAATGCAGGAAATGTCTTCATTGAGCAGATCCTTGATATCAAAAGTTGGGATAGCATAAAAGGTGGTGAGAATACTGTCCCTTATACTACCTGTAAACTATCAGAATCGGGAGAACTGAAATAAGCTTAAACAGCTGGCACCTTTCTTAATTTTATCTCTCCTTCAGGCTTCACCTCTGCATCAGGATATGAAGCAGACACAGTAAAGTACATTTAACCTAAATGCACAGTTATCTTGGTTCCAGCTGGCAAGTATTAGATACTGGACAGCATAGAGGTAGGATGGAGAGCAAGAGTTAAACAAAACTTGGAGACGGTCCTTTATAGGTCTTCTTTCCAAATATTAAACTGCACAGACATCCAAGAGGTTACTAGTGTGATTTTTGGGTTCAGGGTCACATACTGGCTATGGGGCAGATCTAGAAATAAACCCCAGATCAGTAATGGTTTCAGAAGCTATACACATCAATATTCATTTAGTTTCTCCGAACTTTTTCTACAATCAAAGGCCCTCAGAAATCATAAAATGGAGAACCTAATTGGAGCCAGTATTCCAAACTTGCCAAGGTCTTTCCAGAACAAGCACTGACTGAGATGACATCCGGTTACAATTAAGGGACTGCAGTACTACTGAGGACATACTGATTAAGTTGAGTTATGTATTTCTTATGTCAAGTCTTTGATATTCTGTGATCAATTTCAGAAAAGCAAACTTTTCTGATACAGTTGCTAAAGAGGGGGCTAATGTTGCTTTGAAGCATTTTGTATTTGGCCAAAGTTATGTTAGCATTTTAATATCATTAATTTCTGGACATCAAGCATCACAGGAACCTGAAATTAATGTAAAAAACACTGGATTTTTTAAAAAGTCAAGAAGAGGGGTAAGGGTAAAAGAAAAACAGCAGCAAAATATAACAGTAATAACACAAACCAAAGGTAAAAAACTGGAAAAAACATTAAATAGCAATATAAGTCACAGTCTCTGCCCTCACAGGTTTACCTATTGCTAGAAAAAAGTTATATAAATAGAGTATTAATACAAAACAGTAAATAAAAAGAACAAAACAAATTTTTATAAAACAAAACACTGAAACATTGCTGTAAGTGGCTATAAAGAGTGCAGAGGAAATAAAAAGGAAAGATTTGGGACAAGAGAAAGCTTTAAAATACACAGCCATTTTCAATTATAAAAATTATTAGGTGATTTGTGAAAGCAAGAAATATTCCTGACTGAGTTCCCATAACAGAAATGATATCTTACAGGATGTATATTTCTGATAATTACTAACTATGGGTCTTTGGCCAAGATTCCTAACTTCTCTGGATCTCAGTTCCCTCAATAGTAAATAAGAGGCTTACACTTCTTTTCAGGTCTGTTATTATGATACTGAGCTGTTGAAACTAATACATATGGTCATGTCTAAAGTAAGGATGATGGAATAACTGATGATATGAAGAGGTACACTGTGACTCGGTCCTGCTGTGTTAAACTAATGAAACACAGGCTCACTTTTCTAAAGCCTACCGAACATTATCAAAGAAATTAGTATAAACAAATACAAGCAATGATCTTTAATTCCGAGATACCAGAAAATTAGAATACTCATTTAAACACAATCTAAATATCTTAATTTTTTTTAAAAGTCCACAATACAAGCACAAAGATTCTGCTTATTCCATTTGATGATTTTAGTTTATTGCTATTACCTTTTACACTATATTCAATTTACAGAGGAAAAAAACTACACTAAAACTTCGTGATTATAAAGTCTTCAAGCTCTATGCTATGGGATTACTAAGAGGTAAAACTTCTTTAAAACAATGTCCTATGATTAATCAGGTATGATAGAGGTCAACCAGATTGAATCCCCCTTGCCAGTAATAATGTGCATTATAAAGAAATCCCAAAGTATTGATTTAGTCTTCAGAACATTCATTATAAAATAACTATAGCACTCTAAGTGTTAAGAAAAACAATGTTAACACCAAGTGTTAAGAAATGTGGGTAGCAAAAGATAATGCAGATTTCCAGTTAATAAAATTTTTTATTTTTTATATTTTCTTTCCATTAAAACTAGTAAACTTTTCTGTTCTAAAAATCAACATGTGACTTTTAAAAAACAACCCTAACCAAACAAAATAAAAACAAATACAACTGTGGATTATGACAAAAGACAGTTAGAGGTAGGCACAATACTTTATCACATCTACAAAGAGAAGACTTCTTAATTATAGGTTTTATTTTTCATACAAGCTGAAGTGATATTATTTTAGTTTTTATTATA
This sequence comes from Suricata suricatta, assembly GCF_006229205.1. Taxonomy (NCBI): domain Eukaryota; kingdom Metazoa; phylum Chordata; class Mammalia; order Carnivora; family Herpestidae; genus Suricata; species Suricata suricatta. Next base: position 76,203,469 of record NC_043708.1, read on the forward strand.
CCCTAAGCATATCATTAATGAAAGTGGAAAAAACCCTGGAGGCTTACTGCTAGATTAAAATGTACAATTATACAGTAACTATATATCAAAGTATAACATTTATTGTCCGAATTACATAAAACTTTAAATAAATCCTTTTTTAGATTTTTTTGTTGTTGTTTTGTTAAGGGTCTTTGGAGGGGAGGAAGGCTTTCTCTTAAATATTAACACAGAGTTACTGTGCTTTGTTATACAGCATAAAATGTTTTTCCATGTTAAAAATGAATCATATGAAGCAGAGTTAAGAGCTATATAACAAACAAAGGTAGTGCAAGGCCCCAGAGCATCAGTGTACTTCATCAACCAAACGTATTCATTCATTAGAGTGATGCCATTACCCACTTGGATGGTAGTGATGTATTGGTTCCTGGTAGATGTGTTACTTTTACAGGTCAGACCAGTGTAATATTTTATAAGCTACAGCACAGAGTAATTTCATTCATTTAGAAATTTCATTTCCTTGTCATAGTCTAAAAATGAGTTTTTCTGAAGATTCTCAGTAGTTTCTTTTTCTGTTTCCCAAATGTCTTAACTGGCCAACCAATTGTTTAAATTAGTGTGACTTACATGGGTTTTCTTCAGCTTCACATTCTCACTTCTTATCTAGCCATCTTGGGGTTCAGCAAAAAGAAAATTAGTGATAATGCTTTCAATTTAATTAGTATATTACATGCACTGTAATTATTAGTGGGAAATGTTATATTAATGAATGTAAAAGTTAGCAGTAAATTACCTTGTAGCTATTATCAATTTCCCAAGCTACTGCTCCTTAAGATAACCCTCTCCCTATGGCCCTTCCGGTAATTTTTCTTTGCCTGATAAACATGATGATTAAATAGCACACAGAGCAAACCTTTGATACTTTTTAAATTAAATCCATGCCCAGCCTAAGGGCTGTGTCTGATTTCAACTAAATGTGTCAGTTAATCAGATAAAAAATTATCAGTAACTCAAAGAAACAGCAGCCTTAGGCTTCATCAGTGCCAGGGAAAGCTGAACAAAATAAGACATTCAGACAATATCACATTATGTGTAAAGGTTACTGATAAGCCTATAACTAAACAGAACTGCTTACCACTATAACAATGTCTGTCTGGAAAGAAATGTTATAGTCAACATTCAAATTCCTCTAAAATTTTAAGGAAAAAATGTAGTTTAGAGAAAAGACTAGGAATATTTTACTCATACACACAAACACACATGCACACATATATAAATAAACTCACATAAAGATAGTAAACTTATGCAGTGGATTAGGAAAGTGGAATTCTTAAAACTAGATTCTTGGAGAACTGAAAAAGAACTTATCACCAACCCTACTTCTAGGATACTTCAGAAATTAGACCAAGTAAGCCAAATATTTCATGGTTTTTGGCATATGTGAATTCAAGATTATTTATCCATACAGTTCATTTTAGTGTCTAAAATGATGCAATTTTACCATTTTTAAAAAGACCTATGGTAGTTTAAAATTATAGCAAGATCCTAAATTAATTCAAAAGCAGATCATTTTTAACCTGTAACAATGAGCACTAACTGTCATTTGCAATATTACCAATTAAAATAATACATATTATCAGGGTCCTGATTATTTTAATAAGAGGATTTAAAAGCTCCTACAATTATTAGAGAGGCTGGTAAACCCTTAAACTTTCAGAGTGTATTATGATTTTCAAAGCACTCTCAGATTCCTAATTAAGATTGCTTTAACTATAGAAGAAGGCTATCTTATAAACTGATATATCAGTAACAACTGCAAGAAAGAAACTAAATCTGAAAAGAATAGAAAATTATCATTGAAAGACAAAATGGGCAGTAGCTATGAAAAATCCATTTACAGAGCATAACGGGAGTCCCAAACCTTCTGACAAAGAAGATTTCAAATTAATACTCCATTATCTTTATTCTCTGCTTCTGCTATAATCAGATAATGTATTCAACTGCAACAAGATTCTCATTCTTCTTTATCAACTGCAGCTTTTCAGTAAATAGACCTATGACAGGAGAATGGGGCCAATTCCACAAATATAAGCTGCTAAATATCAGGGACACATACGAATTTAAGTTATCCAACAAAATTTCACACTCACATAAAAATATAAGATCATTGTGTCTTAAAAGTTCAGATTCTCAATACAATGAAACATTTAACACAGGCCCTCTGCAATCACTGTTTCATCTAGAGGGGGAAGGTAGGAGATGGGGGAAATAGAGGAAGGGGATTAAGAGGTACAAACTTAAAATTAAAAAATAAGTCAGGAATGTAAAGTACAGCATAGGGAACATGGTCAACAATAATGTAATAACTTTCTTTGTGACAGGCAGCAACTAACTACACATCACGGTGAGCATTTTGTGATGTATATAATTGTCAAATCACTATGTAGTACCCCTGTAACTAAACTAAGATTGCATCTCAACTATACTTAAAAAGAAAAAGATTATCTGAAGTGCAGAGGAAGTGGTTTTGCTTTCCTAACTGCTGCAAGCAGTAATGTACACCCGTCAGAAAACACTTTGACCATGGGAGTCCAGCAAGGACTAACACGGCTTTAAAAAACAGGTTAATTCTTCTCCAAAACATCCACATATTTCAGAGTTCACCAAAGAGCAGTTGAAAAATTATCATAAGGTTACATACAAGATGGAGTTTGAACTGGTCGCCAAGAGGTGACTTGATTTAGCTGCTCTTAGCACTCCCCAGGGCTCCCTGGTCCCTTCCCATACCACAGCGTTTGTTAGTGCATGCTCCCTTTGACCTTCGCATGTCTCACATTAATGGTCACCACCCTGTCCTCTAAATGCTCCACAATTTCAAATCTATGCAAGAGTGTTAACAACTTGTTTAAATAAACAGCATAATGATTTGTAAGTATTAAAAATCCTAATTGAAAAGAAAATTACCAAAAGCTTTAGATGAAACTCTATATAATTACAAGGTCCATCCTCTAAAAGTAATGGAAAGGAAGAAGAATAATCTCATTTATTAAAATAATGCACTTGTTACTGGATTCTAAATACAGTTGATTATTTTCAATGTATTTTCCTGAATTGGTTAAAGGTTTCTATCCAATACTAACTACATAAATAATAATTATATTTGTAGAATGCCTGTAAAACCTAGAGTAATTTTTATCCTTAAACAAAATGCTTAATATTTGAAACAAACACTATCATATTTTACATATACCATGCTAATTAGAATGCTACTAAAATAATGGAACAAGAGACACTAAACCACCTTATATTTAAGACTGGCATTGTCTGTAAAAAAATATTATTTTTAAGTTAAGAATTAAGAATTTGAGGGTGCCTGAGTGGCTCAGTTGGTTAAGTGTCTGACTGGCTCAGGTCATGATCTCACAGTTTGTGGGTTCGAGCCCTGCATTGGGCTCTGTGCTGACAGCTCAGAGTCTGGAGCCTGCTTTGGATTTTGTGTCTCCCTCTCTTTCTGCCCCTCTGCTACTCATGTCCTGTCTCTCTCTGTCTCAATAATAAACATTAAAAAAATTTTTTTTTTAATTTGTCCTATTTTTCCACATAGGGACTCTATCACTGGGTGACTGCTGGGTAACCAAATTATAGGCAAATTGAAGACTCTCTTTATAGAATATTCCAACCAATAAATAAAGAAGGATTGATAGAATCATTAATAACGCCTTTTAAATAAACCTAAGTAACAATCTTCTTTTAAGCCTTGTTTTAAATAAATCTAAGTAACATTCACCAACAGCTGTTTACATGACAAAAAAGAGGGAGATAATTAGACATTCTATATCTCCTGGTGGAAAAACATAAAACTATTTGTGAAGTATTCTTAAACAAAACAAAAAACAAAACAAAAACTTGAATTTGAAGACAATCTAAAAAAAAAACCTTTATATATATGGCCAATTGGTTTTTGACAAACTTTCCAAGCAATTCAATGGGCAAAGGATAATTTTTCACAAAGGTTATTGAGACTATTGGATATTCATGTGTAAAGTGATCAATTTGGATCCTTACCTTACACCATACACAAAAAGTAACAAAAAAAACCCATATATCACAAACTTAAAGGTAAGAGCTAAAACCATAAAACATTTAGAAGAAAATGCAGGAGGAAATCTGAATGGTCTTAGCTTAAAAACAATGTCAAAAGTAAAATTCATAAAAAAAATTACAACCTAGATTCCTCATATTTTAAAATTTCATGCTCAAAAGATAAGAAGATAAGCCATAGAAAGAGAGAAAATATTTGAAACCATATATCTGCTAAAAGATTTGTATACAAAATAAAGAATTCCTAAAACTGAATGATAAGAATATAAACAACTTATCTAAAAAGTGACCAAAAGATTTCAATATATATTCTATCAAAGAAGACATATGAATGGCTAATAAGCATAGGAAATGATGCTTAGCATCTCTAATCACTAGGGAAATGCAAATTAAAGCTACAATGAGATTCCAGTACATACCTATTAGAATATCTACAATCAAAAAGAGAAATAATAATAAGTGGGGACCGAGAATGTGGAAAAACTGGAACCCTTATTCATTGCAGGTAGGAATTTAAAATGGTATGACCATGTTTGAAAATAATTTGGCAGTTTCACAGAAAGATGCACAAATTTACCCTACACCCAGTAATTCCATTCCTGGTGTCTATGCATGAGAAATGAAAACACATGTACATAAGACTTATATGTGAATGTTTATAGCAGCATTATATAATATTAGCTCCAAACTGCAACAAATTCATTTTTCATTAATTGTTGAATGGATAAGCAAGATGTGTACAAGTATCTATATAAGGGAATATTACTCAATAATAAAAAGGAATGAAATAATGATATATGTACAACATGAATGAACCTAAAAAAAAACATCATGCTAAATGAAAGAAACCAGACACAGAAGACTACATATTATACTACTTCATGTGTATGAAATGTTTGGAAGAGGCAAATCTACAAAGACAGAAAAGCAGATTGACTGGAAACGCTATAAATTTACTAAAATCATTAAACCATTCACTTCTGGGTAATTTTACGTTATGCGATGGGTTAATTTTATAGTATTTTTCAAATTATGCCTCAATAAAGCTATAAAAACAAATAATTGACAAGGGATAAGGGGTAGGGAGATATAGAGGAAACAAATTTGGTGATATCCTGATCATTTTTAAAGCTTGTTGTATTAGTTACCTATTGCTGCATAGGAAATTACCCCAAAACTTATAGGTTTAAAACAAGAAGTGTTTATTATTTTGCAAATTTTGCACTTTAGGACTCTGAGTGCAGCTTAGCTGGACATCTCTGGTGTTAGGTCTCTCGTGAAGTTGCAGTCATGCCGCCAGCCAAGGCAGTGAACTCATATGAAGATACAACTTTGGCAAGACCTGTTTTCAAGCTCACTTACATGGTTACTGGCAGAATTCAGTTCCTTGTGGACTGTGAGACCAAGAGTACCAGTTTCTCACTGACTGTTGCCAGAGGCCTTCCCCAGTGTCTTGCCATGTTGGCCTCATGTGGGAGCAGCTAGCCTCCCTTAAAGTGATTGAGTAAAAGAGCAGAAAAGGAAACACACAGGATAAAAATAATAGTCTTTCGTAACTTAATCTTGGAGTGACATCACATCACTTTTGTTGTATTCTTTCAGTTAGAAGTTGCTAGGTCCAGCCCACATGGGAAGGGAGAAGATTACCAAAGGCCAGGAACACTAGGAAGCACAGATCACTAAGGGCCATCTTAGAGGCTGCCAAACACAGTAGGTGATTGGTAATTGGGTTAGTTACACTATTCACTCTACTTTGATGTATGTTTGAAATTTTTCATGACAAAATGTTCAAAAACAAAGAGAAAGTACTATTATCTGAAACTAAAGGTAAGGAAGTATTTCTTATGTTTAACAAAACTTAAGTTTCTACAAAGTAGCAAAATAATAAAAATGCTGTTAAATGAAAAACAATGATTATTTTAATATTTATTGATCACTTACTACATAGCAGACAAATGTTCCAAACACTTAACATGTATTAATGTAATTTAATTTTCGCGACAATCCTCTGTAGGAGGTATTACTATTATCACAATTTTAAAGATGAGAAAACTGAGGCAGAGAGCTTAAATAATTTGTCCAAGGTCACACAGCTAGTAAGTAGTAGAAGCAAAAAGTTCCATAGGTAGTAAGGAGGGGGATGGGGATTGGATGGCATAAGAGAACACATCAGAAGTGTAGGATTAGGAAATTCTTTTTCTTTTTTAATGTTTATTTATTTTTGAGAAAGAGAAAGCATGCACACAAGCAGGGAAGAGGCAGGGAGAGAAAGAAACTCTCAAGCAGGTTCTGCACTGTCAGCGCAAAGCCTGATGCAGGGCTTGAGCTTACAAACTGTGAGTCTGTGACCCCACCCGAAATCAAGAGTTGGACGCTTAACGAACTGAGCCACCCAGCTGCTCCTAGAAGTAGGAACTCTCAGTAAAGGGAACTGAGATTTTTTGACAATAGACAAAGACAAGTTTATTCTATGGTTCATCCTCTGCTCAAAACATCAGCATGGATTATCTTTAATACAAGCAATATTTAATACCCAATCTAATTTGACATGTACACATATCATAAGGTGCCTAGCTCTTTCCAACTATCTTTTGTTCTTCTACTATATCACATACCTTCGTTGGTCTCTGATCAGTTGGCAAGGTAATATTTCCTGTTCCCATGCTTTGCTCTTTCTGTGTCAGAGTCAAATGTCTCATAATAACTTGTTTGGCTAGAACACTTCTGAACTCATGAAGGAATTTTATCCATATTATCTTATTTGATCCTTCTCACAATAAGCCTGTGATGAATTTGATAGTTTGCTATAATACTGATAAATTTAGATTATAGTGATATGATGAGTAGGTGAATTCAAAGCTCACACCCAGACTCCTGGGCTTCTTAGTCCAGGGCACTTCCAGTACCCACTGTCCTTCTCTAGATATTTCTGGAGTTTAGATGATGTGTAGGAGACCACACATCACTAGCTACCTTAAATAATTAAACATCAGAACAAAAAAAGAAAAAGGAATATATTATACATTATGTAAAATAAAGTTCTATGTAGCTATAAAAAGAGAAAAAAATGATGAGAAAAGGAAATTATAGTACAAAAATGGAATTAAGAAATCTGGTTGAGCACCATAGATCCTGTAATTCAGAAATAATGAGATTTAAATTTTACTAAATTCACTAAAACACAAGCTTGATAATGCAACTTTGTGCACAGCAAGATAGAAAATCACTTAGCAACCTGAAATTTCAGTCAATGAATGGTAGTAAATACGTACTTCGTTGCCTGTCTCACATCTCTTTTCTTCAAACTGCCTATCCACCATCTATGTGGTAACCACACTTTTTTTTTTATATGATGATTCAGCTCACACAACAATAACTAATTGGTTTAATAATGGGCACTCCAAGCTGGGCAGTAGTTGATTTCTCAGAAATTTTAAATTGGAATTAAGAGATTTAAATCTCAGGCTAAGACAGGCTCTTGAAAAGAGTTATAACCTTGGAAACTATTAGAAGCCATGTTTACTACTACATGACCTATGGATATGAAAAAACCAATCTACTGAGAGAAAATAGAGTGAATAAGCAAAGAGAAACAGAAATGAGAAATAAATGTTTAAAGTACTCCAATCCCCAGTTCTAGTTTCACAAGATTCCCTTCTGTCCTTAAAACACTTTTTTTTCTAGCTTAACCTAGCTTAACTTGGTTTCTGTTACTTGTAACCGGAAATCTAACTAATATATTACATGCACAAAATATTATGCATATCAATAAATTTTAACTATAATTACAACCAAAACATATCCTCTAAATTCTTGCAGGAAATGGCCTTTCTAATGTTTAAATTTCTCTGAATAGTTGGGGCACCTGGGTGACATACTTGGTTAAGTGGTTAAGTGAAACTCTTGGTTTTAGCACAGGTCACGAGCTCATGGTTTCATGAGTTCAAGTCTCACATCAGGCTCTGCAGTGGCAGCAGGGAACTTGCTTGGGATTCTCTCTTTCTCTCCCTCTCTCTGCCCCTCCCCATTTGCGCTGTCTCTGTCTCTCTTTAGTAAATAAACTAAAAAAAAAGAAGAAGAAATTACTCTGAATAGTCATCAAAAATATATACTCTAGAGTAGATATTCGGAAAAGTCTCCTTAACATTTGAAGTGGGTGGGGTAAAAAATCTGAGGTATTCAACAGTACACATAGAATAATATCCTGTTTGTTTACAAACTAAAAGATCAACTATGAAAATCATTTTTTTCTAGTGTAATATATGAAAAATCATTAAATGTTTTGCTTTGGGAGGATGGAAAACAAAATCTACACCTTTATGTGCAGTTCTATTATATAATAATACACCTTTTTAAAATACATCCACAAGGGTTAGCTGGATTCTGGGACTACAAGATTTTTTTAAATCATTCTTCTGAATTAGAAGCCTAATAATGATTACTTTTTAAAAAGTACAAAAATATATAAACTATTTTTGACAAACAGTTGCAAATACATAAACCCCAACTTAAAGAAAATAGTCAATGTTAAGAGAAGACTGGGCAATTATCCCCTTCCTTGGACTAGATCTATTCCAGGCACACTAGCCCTTTTTAACTACACCTCAAGTCTTGGGTTAATTGGTGCTTCACTTTACAGTCAAGTCTGAGATTTGTGTGGCTTCTCCTTAGTCCTCTTAAAGAAAAACAAAACTAAAAAACAAAAAGACAGCCTGAATTTCCAGTCATAAAGATCAAATGCATGTGGAATGTAGCTAATAAATGAACTATGTTCCATCACTGTAAAACAAATATCTTCTGTACCTTTTACTGAAAAAGGAAGAAAATTATGAATTAGCATGTATATGTGACTCCATAGAGTCATATAAGGACAGCAGTCTGTTGTGTCAACATTTCACCTTCTTTAGGTCCAGTATTATACAAAAGAATATTTTCTCACAATCAATTCTTGTGTGCCACTTCATTCATGCTATTTTATTTAGAATTTCTCTTTTCTGAGAGAGCCTCCTGGGACATGCATCTCGTTTTCATGAGGGCCCTTGAGAGACTTGAGCATACAGTATTTACTTCAGTACAATGTCAACAACATATTGCAGAACGTTTCATCTAAAATAATAATAGAAAATGTTGAGCCATCTTTCCATTTGGAAAAATATATCTGGAAGAATGTGATGGCTGACGAAATCCACATTGTTTAAACAAACTGTACCATCTCAGCTTGCTTTGGGAATTTAAAGATTATATATATATATATTTTAAGAATGTTAGAATGTAGACAGATAGAAGTCTGTACAATACCAGTGAAGAGAAAATTAGTAGGTACCTGCATACAGTTCCTACCACAGTGTAAACAAGAACACCATAAGGTTATATGGCCACCTGACTTGGCTCAAAGTGAAATGACTAGATTTGTAGATACAGAAAAATTTTCTACAAAGTAGACTGTTACTGAAATTAGTGTCCTAAACCAAGTCCTTTCAAGTCTTTCTTATAATCATTTCCTCAGGGGCATTGTCAATTAATCATCTGGACTGTCATGGTCAACATCAAACATGAGGCCAGTGAAAGAAGATAATTAATTCACCTATTAGGATACTCAAATTTTTTCATTCAGACACGAGAATATTCGCCAGCAAACAAATGAAAATTATTTGTCATATGGTATTAGAAGGCAATCCATAAAATCTCCCTCCCTCTTTATCAGTGATAGCAATACACAAGAGTAAGATTTTCTAAGATTCAGAAACTTTTTTTCTCTCACAAAGCATACTTCCACTGACTACCACAGACAGATTTTTCAAGTCTGAGAGCACTGCTAACAATCAGAGTTCTTAAATGATGCTCTCTGCTAAGAGTTTTACCTGTATTACCTTATTTATTCTTCACTATAATTTCATAACGTGTATTCTTTTATTTTTGATTTTACAAATAAGAAAACTGAAACACAGAGAGACTAAGTAACTTGCTCAAGAACTAGGGCCATATGGGGCTGCCTGGATGGCTCCGTCATTTAAGCGTCCAACTTTGGCTCAAGTCATGATCTCTCTGTTCATTGGTTTGAGCCCCACATTGGGCTCTGTTCTGGAACCTGCTTCAGATTATGTGTCTCCCTTTCTCTGCCCCTCTCCTGCTCACACTCTGTCTCTCTCTGAAAAATAAATAAACATTAAAAAAAATTAAGGCCATCCAGCACCAGGACCTAAACCATAGCCAACTGGCCTGAGTCCAGGCTTTTATAACCACTGCACTTAAACACTTGAACAAAGGTACTGAAAGAAGTGAATAATTAATTCCATTATTTTGGTTTACTAGATACTACACAGAACTTTTTACAAATATAGATCCAAATGTATATGTTACTTTGATCTGATTTTTGGTGCTATCTTTAATAATAAAAGAAAAAAAAGATGGTTATATTTCCTATCATAAGAAGGACAGTAACTTTAAATTCTTTATCCAAGAATAGGGGACTTACGCTAGTCCACCAACAGTCTCTCATTTGCAAATAAAATAAAATATATTTGCGACAGCTCTCTTTGGTTAGAAATTTAATCTAGAGTCACAGACAAAACAAAGCTAATACGCCCACTCATTATTTCTAAATAAATGATTTGAAACAGTGACAAATATCAAGTGTGTGTGAGTGTGTGTGTGTGTGTGTGTGTGTGTGTGTGTTGGGTGAGGAGTGTATACAACCTTCAAACCACTATGCTTTACAAATCTATTTAAATAATGGTTAGAGTCCCAGACTAATTTGCTGAACTAATAATAATATTCCCATAGATACGTGTAATGAAAAAAAGAGTAGAGAGTCGTAGTTAAAATTTTGGTAATGAAACAGCAATAACAACTGTTATTTAAAACAACAGCAAAAAAGGTTTTTTTATCTCATACACATAATGCTTGAAGGAAAGCATAGGTAATGGGAGAAAGTCGAGGAAGCAGAATGGGACATTTTGGGATACCTAAAGGGTTATTAAAAAAGTAAGAAAGGTTAGATTTAGTCATTCTAAAATTTTAGAGACTAAATAATTCCACTCTGTTTCATCATTTGGAAGCTGAGGAAGAGTCTTCATTATATCTAATTTCACTGCAGAAGAGATTAGTTGCTATCGAGAGCATGTGAAGTGGTTTAGTATGTAGGAAAAGAGGTATATGGGTGAGGGTCAGACTAGATGGTTTAGGAAAGAGAGGAGGGTGAAATGGTGTACACAGCACATGTATGGGGAAAATAATGATGTCACAATGTGGAGAACTCCTATATATCATGTGGAAAAATTTTAATAACATTTTTGTTGCTCTTGCTGCCATATTTTGAGTCTGAGATGAAAATGTGCTATTATCCATTTATTTCAAGATTCTACTAGAATTAAAAATTTCTATCCCAGCACAACACACTGCAACCTTCTAGAGAAAGCTCTGGAGCCAACTCTCTGGAATCAAATCATGACTCCACCCTTTGTTAGCTGTGTGACCTTAAGTAAGTTACTTATCTTTCTGTGCCTCAGTCTTCTAATCTGTAAAAAAGATAGATAAAATAGTGTTGTGAGGGTTATGATAAGAACTGTGTTCATTCACGTAAATCACATAGAAGAGTGTCTGCTCAAAAGCAATTTTTAATTGCTCAAAAAATATTACCTTTAGTTATTACTACTGTGACTACTATTATGATGACTACCATTATGACTATTCCTGGCATGCATGTATCTCAATGACCCAAAGTACCGTCTGTGACATACTTTTTAATGATTTCCAGAAGGCTACAAATGATAACAATTTAAGCAATGCACAAACTTTTGGTATATCCTTACTACTCTGGAGTATCAAATTCCAAAATAAAAGAAACAAGAGCACTTACTTTCATTACTAAATGAAAATAAATTATATAACAACACTGGATACTTGTGTAGCAAAAACTAAGAAAGAAAAATTATGTTAAAATACTCAAATGTTGATTATAAATATCTAGAGCTTTAGAAATATTATATAGCTGAGTTTTTAACTTTTTTAATGACACTTACATTTCAAAGTAATTTTCCCAGTTTCCTCCAAATAATTCCTTTCAAATTTTACAGAAACTAAGAGACATCCTAAAATTTCAATTTCCAATAAACAAAAAATTCCTCTCTTCTATTTCCCATATGAAAATAATCCATTAGTAAATCCTATGAACTTCTCTCCACTAGAGCAATAATTAGCATTCAAAGTCAATGAGCTTCAAAGTTAGTTCATGATTAAAAAACAAAACAAACAAAAAAACTCCTAACAAATGAACAATGAGCTATAGAAAGAGAGCTACCTTAGATAAAAAAAAAGTATCTACAAAATTCCCATAGCATGTAGCTTAGTTAGTAGTCTAATACTAAAGGCTTCTTACTCTGAGGTCAGAAATAAAAGCCATTATTCACAGGTGATATGACTGCTTATGTAGAAAATCCAAAATAATTAATAGAAATACTTTTGGAATGAATAAGTGAATTTAACTAGATCACTCTATGTAAGATCAATATTCAAAAATAAACTGTATTTTCATATTTCAGCAATAAATAATTCAATACCATTGTATTATGGGCTGAACTGTGTCTCCTCAAAATTCATGTGCTAACGTCCTTAACCCTCAGTACCTTAGAATATAACTGTATTTGGACACAGGGTCTTAAAAGAGGTAATTAAATAAAATGAGATCATGTGAGTAGGCCCTAATCCCACATGACTGGTGTCCTTATGAGAAGAGATTACAACACAGAGAAGCTCACAGACACAAGGAAGACCATGTGAAGATACAGGGAGAAGAGGGCCATCTACCAGCCAAGGAGAGAGGCCTCAGCATACAACCAACCCTACTGACACTTTGATCTTGGACCTTGAGCCTCCAGAACAATAAGGAAATACATTTCTGTTGTTTAAGCCACCCACTCTGTGGTACTTTGTTACAGCAGCTCTAGCAAAGTAATAAGTAATAAACATTGACTGTAGCATCAAAACATACCCAGACCTAAACCTAAAGAAATATGTGCATGACTTCTAAATGAAAACTTTAACATATTATTGAGAGAGATTAAAGAAGATCCAAATTAATCAAGGACATACTGCATTCATGTATTAAAGACTCAATATTGTAATGACTCCAATTCTCTTCAGATTAATTTGTTGATTCAGTGCAATCCCAATCAAAATCTCAGCAGATTAATTTTGTAGAAACTACCAACTTGATTCTAAAATAGCTGAAAACAGCTATGGCCCTTTTTTTTTTTAATTTTTAAATTTATTTTTGAAAGACAGAGAGAGACAGCATGAGCAGGGGAGAGTCAGAGAGAGAGGGAGACACAGAATCTGAAGCAAGCTCCAGGCTCTGAGCTAACTGTCAGCACAGAGCCTGATGCGGGGCTCGAACCCACGAACTGTGAGATCATGACCTGAGCCGAAGCCGGATGCTTAACCGACTCAGCCACCCAGGTGCCCCGCCATGGCCCTTTTAAAGAACAAAGCTGGATAAATTACACCACCAGACAGCAAGACTCATTATAAAGCTGCAACAACTTAAAAAGTGTTCTAATGAACCCATCAAACAGAGAATTCAAAAACAGATCGACACATATACGGTCACATGATTTATAACAAAGACGACAGTGTGGTATAATGAGGTCTTTTCAATATATAATACTGGGACCAATGAGTTTCTATTTAGGGGAAAAAATGAATCTTCAGCCCTAGTTCACACCAGACACAAATCAATTTCAAGAGTACATCTAAATGTGTGAATAAACAATAGCTTCCAAAGGACAGTACAAGAGAATATCTTCACGATTTTAGTTTGGGGAGATTCCTTAGACAAGGCATAAAAACACCTTACCTAATCTAAGTCAGGGTGGCTCAGTTGGTTAAGCAGGCTAAGCTTGATTTCAGCTCAGGAATGATCTCACAGTTCCTGAGATCAAGCCCCATTTTGGGCTCCTCGCTGACAGTTGAGCTCCACACTGAGATTCTCTCTCTTCTTCTCTTTCTTTCTCCCCCCCACTCACATTTTCCACCCCCCCAAAAAAGAAATAAACTTTATAAAAAGAAACAAAAATCAAAGAAACAAAAACCTCCATCTAACCTGATCATAAATAAAAAGAGCTGCTAGTTTAATTTTTTTAATCAAAAAAGTAGAAGACACTTTTCTATTAGAGAATAAAAGATATTTGCAGTATGATAGTGCCCCTTTATTGGATTTCACTTTCCATGGTCTCAGTTCTGTGCAATCACCCACAATGTGGAAGCAGGTGATCCTCCTTCTGACATATCATCAAAGGTCAATAGTAGCCTAACACCACACTGCAATGCCTACGTCCTTCACCTCACTTCACCTCATCATGTAAGCACTGCATCTTCTCATGCCATCACAAGAAGGGTAAGTATGGTGTAATGAGATATTCTGAGAGAGAGTGACACCATGTTCACATACCTTTCACACAGTGTATGCTTATAATTGTTCTATTTTATTAGTTACTTTATTTCTTACTGTGCCTAATTTATAAATTAAACATTATTATAGGTATGTATTATGGGAAAAAAACAGTATGTACAGGGTTCAGTACTATCCATAGTGCCAGGCATCCACTGGCGTCTTGGAACATGTTCCCCACAGATAAGGGGGTAGGGCTACTGTACACGTACCCGACGAAAGACTTGTATCAAAACAAAAACCATAAAGAACTCCTAAATCAATATGGGAGAGAAAATCAAATAGAAAAATTGGCAACAGACTTTACAAGGCACTACCCCTAAAATATATCAAAATGGCAAAAAAACATATAAAATACTTTTAATCTCAGCAGAAAGACGCAAATGAAAGCCATAATGCCCAACGCAATATCTACCAGAATGACTAACTTTTGTGTTTTTTAAACTATCGAAGCCAAGAGCTGACAAGTATGTAGAACAACTGGAAGTCTTATATGCTGTTGGTGGGAGTATAAATTGGTACAGCCATTTTGGAATGGCATATGGTAATACCTAATAAAGCTGAACATATGTATACCCTATTTCTTAGCAATTTGACTCCTATCCACATTCCTAACAGAAATGGATACATGTGTATACCGAAAGATATATACAAAAATATTCATAGCAGCACTTTCTGTAAGAGCCCCAAACTGGAAATAACCCAAATGACCATCAAGAGTAATATAAATAAGGAAAATAATGTTTATCTGTACATTAGAATATTATGCTACAATAAAAGTACATATTTACCACTATGTGCCAGCACATAAGCATCTCAGAAACAGAAAAGGATTGAAAGGAGCCCAATGTAAATGCCTAAACATGATGATGCTGACTGTGTGATATACTAGGAACAGATGAAAATAACTTGTGGTGATGGAAGCCCTTGATAAAGGGAGAGTTGTGACCAGGAGTGGATATAAGGGAATTTCAAGGTGTTCTTTTGCATAAAATTTTGGAGCCTTCAACTGTTCTTTCAAAAAAATGTTTAAGTAAACATTTTTTAATTGAAGTATAATGTACATATAGAAAAGTCTATCAAAGGGGACAGTGTGATAGATACTCATAAACAAAATAACCTCGGTAACTGCTACACCCAAATCCACCTACTTCTCCAGAGTCTTCACACAGGAGTGTCAACTTCGAGTGCATACACTGCAGCTCCTGGCTCTCTCCCAGCCAAACGCCACTCATCAGGCCGCTCTCCTGCCTGAGAGGTGCCCACGCTCACCTCCGGGATGAGCACTCTCTCTGCTACTGTCCAACTGAAGAAACCTTAATACTCAAGCCTCACTTCAAGAAAGACTTTCCAAAGCTTTCACCAATTTCAATTCCTTCTCATGGCCTCTTATACCTCTCTTTTGTAGCACTCGTCATAGATGCAAATTTTATGTTTTAGATGGTTTATTTGATTAATGTCTACAGACACTAATAACTAATTATGTAATTAATTAGTAATTAATGCAGACATTAATTACTAGATTCTAAGCAGCTGCTCACCATTATATTCCTAGCAGTGATATATATCACTTATTGTCACACAATAAGTACTCCATGAATATTTGTTAAGTAAAGGAATGAAACTAAATATAATGAAATCAAACTATAAAATAATATCATGCAGTTAGGAAAGTTTTCATGAGTTGTCCTTTATACTGAAAGTTTTATGTTGGGTGCTTTTCAAGGGTGAATTTCCAACACTTTACACATTTTAGAAATCATCAGTGACACAAAGATATGAAGCTATCTAGCAAAGTTGGAATTGACTCTGTTCTCTAAAATGTGTCTGTCTTTCATACAGCAAGTTTGCTTGCTCTAAGGAGGGTACTCCTAAGATTTTTGTAATCATATACACAGTCAGAAAGAAGAGCTCCATAACATGGTTAACTCATTCCTTGCAAAAACGAAACAGAACTTTCATCAGTCTCTACATTATGGGGGAAAGAAAAAGACTACTAACCCTGCCAATATATCAAAATTTCAGTCAATGCTCAATAAAATGGAGAAAAAAGGACAACTCAAACTCATAGTTAAAAGGAATCAAATCAAAGCACAAAACTGAAGTAATTCAAATGTAGTTAAAATTATCCAGTATCATTGCAGAACTATTTATTGAAAGTATGAGATATTAAAACAAAATTGCAATTCTATAACAGTGTCCACTAGTGTAAAAACAATATTACAAACTCCAAATACCACATGAATTAAGATTACAGACCAGAAGAACCATGTGTTAAAATGGGGTATATTGTTGATTGCTGGAGAGCTGTGGTCTTCTTTTTTCAATACTAGAGGAAAGTCTATGCGATATTAGCTCATCACTCTGTAAACCATCTTCTTCACTTTCTGGAGGTTGAGCAGACATAAAACCATAAAACCCAGCATTGGAGCTAAATGCTATGATCCCTGCTAAATTTAACAGCACCTTCTCTCTTTCGAGCTTAGAGACATCTTTTAATTCAGAAGTAAAAAACCCATGCCCTTCATACCATCTCAAATATCTTTCTAACCATGCTCCTGGATGTCTGTAAGCTCTCAGGAGGCGCTTCTCAGATAAATCTAGAATGCTAAAATATTTAAAAAAGAAATCTCAATCTCAGTCCCCTCATTTTTAACAGCAAGGTCCTGAACTGACAGAAGAACTAGTTTCTCTCTTTTCTGTTCCTCATTCTCCCTCTCCTTCCTACTGTCAGTCTGAAACATAAATCCACTTCTTGGGAGAGAACTAGAGAATCCTCTTATTCCTGACTACCATAAGAAACATATTTCTACACAGGTTGTGACAGTGTTATCAAAGCACAAGATTAAGGTTATCCAGGAATCTTCTACTCATTCCTTTCCCTCCCTCTACATCTCTCCATTCCCCAAGAAGTATATATAGTTAAGAAACTGCTGCTGGAAAGAAATATGTGCTTCCTTGTTAATGGGAATGGGTCATTCTACTGTGGGATTAGGCACAATATGATCCTTAATGATTCTTAAAGAATTCCAAACAGATGGTTTGATATGTCATAATTTTTTTCATAAGCCAAATCTTACAAATTACAACTTACTGCTCCACTAACCTAGACTAAGTTCTTACATTTTTGTTATATTCCCTCTTAGTCTCTACTCGTTGTTATTAAATAGATGCTTATGAATGTGTCTGTGTAATTTGGTATCTTGTTATATGCTTTCATGTGTTAATATATAGGTTTCAGCACTTACTTAAAGGCTGCAAAAAATATCTCATTTAATGAGATTATTTATTTACCCATTCCCACAATATTATATACCTCTTAGAATAGCAAGTTCCATTAGTATGCTGTTCCTGAGAAAGCCACTCTATACTAAATTTGTCTCTTGCCAGCTCTAGAATACCAAATATAGAATGAACTTGTCCTTCCTTCTCATATTCCTTTCCAATTCTCTTTGTTCCTGACAATCCTTCACTTGAGATGCTATGACCAGAATCAAATGAAATACTCCAAGGGCAGGACTTTCAGAGCTTATAGAAAGATAGGACCCCCTCCCTCCCTTCCTTTCTTCCAACGAACAAGTGCTTTTTCTGATTATTATGGTATTTAGTGTATCTCTTCGGCTATAAAAGCATATTAATTAGACTGATGTTAATACTTCCTCCATCCCAACCCTACCAAATTTAGGTCTAGAGCAAATTCTATTAACAGCATAGAATACAGAAATATCTCTGTCCTTTACCCTACCCCTATAAAATCTGACAAATTTTAGGTTTGAAACAGGAATTTTCTATGGTATGTTTCGGGAGAGGGAAGATAAAGAGGGAAGGAGTGAAGAGAGATGACCCCTGGCTATTGCTGTAGGAATAGAGGCCTAAGTCCCTAATATCAATAGCATGGTTTTCATGACCAAATCCCTGCTGCACCAGTAAGTGAACTCATTTAAGTATTAAGGGGATTACCAGTTACAGGAGTAAAAGGAAACCACAGGTTTATGGCTCTAGCAGATGCTTGCTTTATTACTCTCTGGAAATTATGTTTGGCAGGTTTGCCTGTTGGTCATAGGTGCAGGGATGTCATGCAGCGAGCTTCCCATTTAACTCGGTAAGTACCCTGACAACAGCTGCAGCAGTGTCAACAGACGCAGAGATGAGGTTCCTGGCAAAAACATGCCCATAACAACCAGCTTGCTAAAGGGACCATCCAGTCTTCTGGGTGTTAGTAGAGTCGCAAACTGCAATGGTGTGACTCGTTTTCCATAGTGCCAACAGTTCAAGACATTGAGAGGTAATAAATAGGTGAAGCTAGGTTCGCTCCTACCATGAATATGAGAAACATGTTGGTCCTATCCTGTAAGTAAGCTATATTCATAGGATAATGAATACATCAGTATACACCACAACACAATCAGTATCATAATCACCTCATACAATGCTGATGGGCTTTACCCTAGGAAAACAGTGAAGTGCTCTCCTTTAATCAGAAGCTTCCTATTTTCAGTCTGGAACCTCATACTTTCCATAAGTAGAATCATAATGTTATGGCTAATGAAATGGTCATTGACAGCAATCTTCTTTACCTTGCAAATACTTTCAACATACTAACAAGGAGCTCAATATGATCCAACTCAACTTACTTTGATATTCACTACCTTTTATCAGAACTGCATCTGCTGGCAATGCAACCTGGTGATCACGGAGAATGAGTGCCAGGGCTAGTTTTACAAACAAGTGTAAATTGACTTGGGGATCCCTGTCATGACTTAAATAATAATTCAACCTATTGTCCTATAAGCAGTGATTATTTTACTATATATTTGTTCCCTTGAAGGCTAAATTCCCACTGCTTTGTTCCGGGGTGGAGGACCAAACACGGGCAAGCCCATGCCCACACAAACCTGGTATCTTCCAGCATTGTTTCTACTAGAGATAAACTCTAAGCCAGCAGATTTTAACATGTACATTCTTTTTGTGACAATTAACTTTTAGCATTAAATAAAATGGGTCTGAGCTTGAGTATGCATTGTATGAATTTACCTATTCAAAAGGCTGTCCATGTATTTCTTTTATCCCTGTCTCACTGCCCACTCTCTTCTCAAAAGTTATTTCTTCTAATTTCATGATTATTAAAAGTAATAATAACCTAAGATACAGAAAAACATCAGGAGCTTCTTCTCATGCTCACATCACTTTCTGTTGAAAACTATGCCTCTCAATATCATGTTTCTTTACATTTGAGCAAAGTGGTGCTGATGAATGCTAATGCAGCCTTCCTGTTAGCATTAATGTTTAGATTAGTCAAAAACTCAATTAGCTCTCTAAACTGCTGACATGGGCCAATTTCTGACAACTGTAACTTTTCCTAGCAACCTTCATCATATTTCACATAAAAGATGAAAAAGATAGAAAAGTTGGTTGCATATTACTTTTCTTCAACTTCCTGGTGAAAAACAAACATGTAGCCTCTGTTACACACACACACACACACACACACACACAATCAGGAACCGCTAAGTTGATTTACCTACTAGAAAGTCGACCCAGCTGTTTGTTTCAAATAAAGAGAGCAAATGTGCTCCTGAAAAATTAACCACAAAATAAAATACTGATTATATTGTTGTTTCTTCGTTAAGAAACTTTAGAAACTCAAATTGTTATATCTTCTGGAGGAAAAGTAGAAAGCCATTCTGATTTAAATTTTGTTCATATACTTTTAAGGGTGGCTATATTTTAAAACAGCTCTCAAGAGTTTTCCTAATCAGGATAAGAAGGACTATTCAATGGTTCAAAGACACTCTCAAGCCAAACCTTATCTAAGTTCAGCATTCCCAAAATAAGTTCAATTTTTATCATGTAGTTAGGAGATATTCTTGACTTTAATCTCTCATTTGATAAACAACCTAGAATTATGATGCTTTAATTGTCCCAACTGGGAACTAATAAAAACAATGGCTTTAAAATGCACATTTAGGGCTTAGGGGTAAAAATTTACTCCTTCAAAGCCTATTTATACAAACTGATGTTTAATTTTAGATGCTACTCTGGGCTCTTCTATATTTATAATTAAGATATAACTAATTATCATATCGACACCAAGACATCACAGGAAGCTGTACACATTAAGTGAAGCACTTTATGTTGGAAATTATTGAAGTTGGAGACAGCTATGTGGGGGTTCATAATGCTATTCTCTCTACTTCTATACATGTTTGAAATTTTTGTCAATCAAAAGTTAAAAAAGAAAACAAAAGTTAAGCATTAAATGAGACTGGGTAGTTACCAGAGTGAGAAGAAATGAAACCAAATACCACCAGAATTTCCAACCACTGTTCCTCTATTAACAAATAATCTCCCAGTCAGAGTTTTGTTTTCTATTTTGAATCCAAACTCTCAACACTCAATTTCTAATGAATAAAAAAACTGTAAGCAGTTGACATTGGTGTATTTAATAATCCTTTGTAACATAAATGAATGTATATGAAGTGAAAGTATTCTAAAGATTATTCACCATCCTCAAAGTGGAAAACCGCTTAATAAATTAAATATGGAATAAGCATTTAAAAAAGGAATATTTGAAAAAATAATCGAAATAACTCTTGAAGCAACCTACATAATATAGAAAAAATACAACAAATTGTTACACAGGCATTAACTTATCTGTGGATGTCTCGTTTTGCTTTATTTCATTTAAATGGACAGTTCAAGTACCGAGGTCTCCCAATTAGTCTCATTACTAATGGTACGGTGGTGTAGCCATTTGTTTGATTCTGTGAATTGTTCTCTGGTATATAGATTTTTCATCACTAATATATTAAGTGACCATCATAAAGTGACTGCATCATCTATTGTTTGTTGCCTAGAAAATATTGTCTTTGAGCAGCTGTATTCATTTAAATGCATATTAATGCTGCATTCTCCTCTCTGAAGTATGAAAGGTTGTTCTTACTGAGATTTACTTAGCATTTGCTGTCTGCAATAATTTCTAAAATGCTTTATTTATATATTCCATAATAAAATTACTTATTACTTGTCTTTAATATTAACTTCCAAAAAAAGTGATCCTATTATAAAAGATCCCTAATTTTATTTTCAATTTAACTGACATTAAATTTTAAAGATTGTCTCCTTTTCAAATTTCTGGTTTTGCACCCCACATTGGCAATCCTCAGACCCTATTTTCTTTCTCCTAAGAGATCATTCCAAATATTTAAGATTCTCCTCAAATCCTTAGTTACTTCTATCATCTCTACCCATTTAAGGGAGATGGTCTTGCCTCGAAATAGCAGCTTCTGGACTGACAGTCTGTATCACCGTTTCTCCTTTCTAACATAGTTATATCTTTCTGTCCAGAACAGACCCACCAACCTGTGCTCTGCACACAGTCACTTCTGCATCTTCGTGGATCTTATTGTATCACGTGCACCTTCAGTAGCTTTCTATTGGCTGCATTTTCTTAATTTCTAAACACATCCCATTCTCTCTCATCTTACAAAACTCTTTCGCTTTAATGATCAGCCATTTTCTTCCTCTTCAACAGAACACTTCATAGGGGAAAAAGCAAAACGCCTATTCTCAACCCTAAATAATAGCATAACAATAAGTAACACTATGTTAAGTCATTTAATCCTCACAGCAACTCTGTAAGGTAGGCAAATTTTTATCCCCATTTTATAAAAGAAGAAACTGTGGCACAGCGAGGTGAAGTAACTTGCCCAAAGTCACACAGCTAGAAAGTGGCAGCTGGGAAACCAGGTATCTGAGCCCAAGCTCTTTCCCACTACACAATACTTCACCCCATATATACTCACATGGTTTTATTTATTAATTATATGCTGATGATCGCTACCATCAATTTATCTAACCTTCATTTCTCTCTATTTAGTTTTGCTACCTCCTATCTTAAGATACCTAAACACAATATATCTGAAAGACTCAGCCAGCCTCCATCTCTCCTCACCTTATGCTTCCTCGACACTACTACAAAGTACAAATCTATCCACTTTGCTTCTTAACTTATAAACCTTCAGTGAGTCTCTATTACCTGCAGAATGGGGTTTACAAATTCTTCAGTACAGCACAAAAGTTTCTTCATAACTTGATCCCAAATTACCTTCTTATTCCTACTCCTGCCAACCTTACACACATGCCCTAATCACCCACCTCTGAGAAGTATATGCCATACTTTGTCACATCCCATGCACCGTGCATAATGTTCTCTCCGGCTAGGAAGTCACTTTTAATCTTCTCTTCTTGATGAATCATTACTCACCTGTACTGTCACAACTGCCCATCCTGCCTCTTACCCAGATAAAAGCTGATCTCTCTCCTACTTCTATATTCCCACAACATTTGCTTAAAAAAAGTAATAACTCTATCATCACAATATAATATTGTACTGTCATTAATAATCTAGACTACGACCTCTTAGAGAGATGGGACATTCTCTTATTGATATTTATATTCAGTACCCAGAACAAGAGCAGTCACTCAGAACATATATGATGAATGAATAGATGTAGCTCTTCTTTAATATTCAAAATCAATGTGCCCTGGACATAGGAAAATAAATTAATACATCATAGGAAACATCATAATCTTAATTAATCATTATTTGCCCATGAAATGCCTAAAAACTAGCAATGTGCAGAGGATATTTTTGTTTAAATATTAATACAAATACAGACTCTTTTCCTCGAAGTGCCACTGAGCAAAGAACTCCACCATCTACACAAGCAATCTTCGAGTAAATAATAAAATACATGAAAAACAAAAAGAAGTCATAAATGTTAGGCCTATCTCTGAGTCACAAGACTTGGTCATGAACAATCATCAAATTATAAACATTACAAAATATCCTTATGAACTACACAGTGAAGTATTAAGTCTCAGTAGTTTTCCCTGCTACACAAATTCCTTGGTGTAGAAAATATTCCGGCTCTGGTATGACACAGTTATGGCACTTGCCAAATGGTTTATTAAATTACATTTATAAATCACAAAAACATCAGCTTACATGCCCCATGAATTATAAGTGTGAGGTGGACTGAAGCTGCCTCACTGAGCCTCGAGGATGGGAAACACACTGCTCTTGAGTTTTGCTTATAAGAACAAAAGTAAACTGTATAAAGTAGATCTTTAAAGAAAACTCAACCAGAAAGCAATGTGATTTCTACTATGTTTTAAATGGTTATTTCCTCTGCAAGCATTTCCTCTTAATTCTACTAAGGAAAAAAAATAAAGATTACAAAATAAAGTGATGAGAGAAATTCAAAGTAGCACAGAGCAGAGCAATAATGAAATACCCAAGCAAGTTTTGTTACTTATGCTACAATGAAGTTCATTAAATATGTCTTATTTCTTTAAAAACTGATGAGTAACTCACTGACAGTTTTTTCCTAATTTGTATCACATTCTAATATCAACATTTTTTATTGCATTTAATAATGTCAGTAGTATTGAGTGATTCTGATCATAAAGTTACTGTGTGGCTTATATGCTAAGGTTCACACATGGGCTGGGCTAAGTTCAGAGTTCAAAATAATTCAACTTTTAATACATATAATGAAAAATTACACCTGAGTCACTCAGCAGAACACAAAGGCAACATTAATATCGCTGCTGTAGACTAAACAAAAGCAAGGGTGATCAGTCTTCAAACTTTTACTGTTTTTCTAGCTTTAAACAGGAAAAGCATTTTGGAAATACAGGGCTCATTAAAGACACCCTTTAAACTACTGTTGGAATTTAGGATTTCTGCCTCAGAGGTGGAACTCTGAACAGAAATTTATTGACCATTCTTACTTATACTTGTCGGAATTTTACAATTTTATACTCTACAGAGAACAGCTGATGTTTGACAGCAAAGTTCATTATTAAAACCCTAATATGTCAAATCCAAGACACAAAAAGAGAGATAAAACTTTGACTTGTTAAGAAAAACCTTATCGTGCACAGTTTGCTTTTCCTCCTGAATCCCCAGGTTTATATTTTTATCTTACTTAGGATCGATGGCCTAAAAATAAAATGAATTAAAATTAATTCATTAACAATAATTTAATACAAATATTAAATCACCAAAATACTAGAACACAAACACATCTCTAGGAATGCTTAAAGAAAAATTCTGGAGCTTGAAAAAGAGCTACTTACATGCTCCCCTACATTAACAAAAGGGCAGGTAATAATGACAGCTTGTACGACAATATTGTCTTTGTTAGTTTAGCCCCAACAGAACTAAAGATTTCCTGATTACAACTTTGTAATCTAAGTCAACTGAAAAGATTTCTGGGGAAGGGAAACAAAGAGGAGTCTGAGTGCTAGCATTAAAGTGGAATATATTACCTAAGTTTACTCTTCAGTGTGGGACACTGTAAATAAGAGCGGCTCCTACTTGGACAGCCCATGCTAGGTCATGACCTTAACTCACTGTACTGGTGTGAAAGAGAAAGTTGGGCTGGAGTCTCAGATTTGCACGCTTCTCTGCTTCACCTTCAGGATCCTGTAATCACATAGGGCCTTACAATGAATTGTTCACTCTGTACTGTATCTCATTGTCAGGATTTTTAAACAGTTGCTTTTTTATTGTAATGAGCCAATTATGAGCCAGTCACTCAAGCAGTCATTAACAATAGATTTTTTTAATTGCATTTTTAATGAATTTTATTTTGGATAAAAGCCCTTAAAAGTACCTGTGGCAAAGGGTAATCATACATTGAATTAACAGCAAAATCTGTTTAATAATGACTTGTCTTTTATTTACTACAACAAAATAAATTCCGGTGAGAACGCTAACAAATTGACAGTGTCAGGGAAAAAGGCTGGGGGTTGGAGGAGGGAGTTGTATCGACACTGCTAAAAAAATCAAAATGAAATTATGCCTTTTTTGCATTTATTTATATCCTGATTCTTTCCTAATTTTGAGCCACAAATAAAACATTATCTGATCAACAAAGACCTTGCTCTATATTTATAATCAGTTATTATTTTATCTTTATACTATTAAATGTTTAATATAATTCTAAAACATCCCAGATTGAAAAGAAAAAACAATTAAATTTAATGAACTCATTTCTAAAGATGAATGTAATATATCGAGAAGATATGCTAAAAGTTATTTTAAAACTGTTGCTTAATCAAAACACTATAGTGTAAAAATCTTCACTCATTTCAAAATATTTCTGTGTACATATGAATGAAAATATCCTTGCTGAAGGTAAAAAGTGATCTTAGTGAAAACTTGAATGAGTAGAGTTTATGATCAGATACAAAAATTTTTTTTTAAGTTGACTCTATTGAAACCTTCTAAATGTTAATCATAATTAAGAGACCACTACTCAGTGTGATTTAATAAATCATTAATTAGGAAGTTTTAAGCATGCGCACTGACACTAGAAAAATTCTCTCTTTAGCTAGGGTTATACATAACATACTCTGGTTGGACTTTAAAATCACTCACATGTGCAAAGAAACCAACAACAACCATTTTTCATAGCTATATATATGCCTAGATTCCTAGAAAAGGTGTCACTATACACTATGATTCTGTAAAGAAAAAAACTTTTTTTGAATGTTCAAGGTCTTAAAAACCTTGTATTATCTGCCTCAAGAACGGGCTGACTGAAAGCACGAGCCTCTGCAGCCTCTGGTTAATTAATCTGCCGGCTGCATGACAGTGCGCCTAGGGGCATGGCGCTGGCATCCTACACAGAGCCCCAATGTGCTTTCAGCCTTGGATAGCTATATTCTGCACGCCAAGACTTTGCCCAACAAATAGCAGAGAGGTCTATAGAGCCTTTCTTCTTCTGAGACATTCCATTTAATTAATGTAATCCCTCTTTATCTTAAAGTTTTAATAAATTTAGAAGGTGAGACAAAATCAACACATTTATGACACTGAATGTAGTAACTAGTTGCTCTAACACTTTTCTTTCATACACAAAAGGCTTCTTTAACAAGGCAAAAGAAAATGAAAGCAAAAATGTTATAGCACGTTCAGAAATTTTCAAATACGCTACTTGATCTGTTATAAAAAATATTTGTACAACCCAATGTTTAAGAATTCAATTAAATGAAGCTGGTGATTTCCATTTCACTGGGTTTAAAGATTTTAATGTTCTAAAACTATAACTCATGCACCTAATGCAAAACTCTTCAAAAACTGCTAATACCTAATCTTGAGCAAGGTAAGACTATATATATATGTATACAGTCTATATGCATACATATACATACACACACACACACACACACATATTTTTAGCAACAGGATATAAAGAACATTCTCCTAATCCCTTTGACCGCCAGAACAAAACATCTTTCAAATCAAGATAAAATCGCTATATCATGAATGTTAATATCATTCTGAGAAAAATAATACCTTATGACTAGAAAAGACCATCCCTTTAGGGAGAAATGTTGTGTTAAAGTGGATTATTCTTTTAGTAGTATAATAGAATGGCTTCTACCTAGTCCCAGATGGAAAATCAAAATCTGCATTTAAATGGAAATATTTTAAACCAGACAGGGAAAAGGCTAAAATCATAAGGAATACCTCCTTCCTTACATTTTAAAAATCCAAAATGCTTCCTGACAACTTTTCTGAAAGGCATGGCTTTCACATTTTGTTTGTATGTTTGTTTCATTTTTATGAAGAGTTCACAGGGCAACATAATTTCAGTTTTGTCATTAACACATACTATTTAAACCTGTTTTATCAAATTTATAGATTGGATCAAGGAGTTGGGCTGCAAAATTTTTAGTATTACAAGAAACTGATTTATGGTCTAGGTTTACGCAAAGAATGAGTCTCTATTTTATTCCTTTTTTTTAACCATGATGTTTTGTACGTAATTCTTACAAAGCAACAGCAGTTTGTTGAAATCAAATTTTTTTTTAAGCATTTGACTCAAATCTCCACTATGGTTAGAGTAAAAAGAAAGCAAAATATTAGGCAATATTATAACAACTGCTCTTTGTGACCTGAAAGATTATTTTCAGTTCTTCAATAGTTGGGGCAATTTTCTTAAATCCTGAAGGAGGCTGACAGCACTGCACATTTCTTAATGCTTGCATTTACTTTTACATTATAAAACAATAAAACAGCAGGATAATGTTCATGCAGTTTAGAGACTTGTAACATTACCACAAATAATTCTACTGTATTATGGCAAAACATAAGCTTTTTAAATGTAGGCTGCTGAAAGAAAGGGCAATCTATATTCATTGAAAGTACATAGACAAATAAGATTGGAAATATAACTTAAATACTGTTCCTAGTTTTAAAGTAATGTTTGAAAAGGCTTGAAAAAACAAAATCCTTGCTAGATGATTTTTTGGGGTCATAAATTAAAATACAATTTATTTTCAAGCACAGTGCTTACTGGCAAGGGAAAGGCTTCCCACATTTCTTTCTGAGTTTACAACAGACTATGTGGCTTCAGTCATTTCAGGGACCAACTATATCAGATAATTTGATCCTTTTTCCTCAGCAATGTTATAAATCAAGATACTTTGCAATTTAAAGATGCAGGTGTTTTGATGGCGGTCACAATTGACTAATGGACTGTAAATAATGGGCCAACCTGCAGAAGTTGGTCATAGCATTTCCTTTCTAAAATTAGCCCATCTTCTAATCTGTTGTAGGTTCTGATACATCCTTAGTGCTAGTAGCTGTTCATTTTTTGTACAGCAAATTGTGTGGATCTCTTTATTTAAAAGACATGAAACACATCTTATTTAAAAGCATAATGGGAATAACTCCTGCATATGTGTTGGGTGATTTTCTCACTTTCAACAGGTATTTCATTTTAATCCGTTGTCCATGCTTCTCCTAGTGCTAACCATAAGGCTGAGAAAGAACAAAGCATTTTTCTGCCGTAACCTAATTCTCCTTTACACCAGTGCCCCCATTCCTGTTCCCAATTCCCCATCCCTCACCCTCATTCCCAAAACTGCCACAAGAAAAGTTTTCCAATACCACAAAATCTAATCACAAAAATAAACCTCGAGACATGTCATTGTTTTAGTTTACACTAAGCAGCCAACTAAATCAGGGAAGCTGTCTAAGGGACCATCAAAGAATGCCCAAGACTCAAAGATCATTTAAATCACCATGCTTTACAACTGCTTAAATTAGAGAACTGTAGAAACACAGCAAATTATGTCTTAAAAGAAAACGTTTCCCCTCATCCTGGTAGGTATTAGACTCATAGCTAATATGTATAGCTAATATATGAACAAACTGGCTTTTAAATTTAAATATTCCTGTTTAGGAATTATTGCTATTATTATCTAAATAAATGACACTTTCAGTTAGCAGGAAACCAGATGTAGATCCTGCAATCTTTGTTTTTTCACACCTGCAGATTCACGTACAGGTATGGATGAGCATGCACAAATGCATGTGGGGGAGGAAAGAAGACAGGACAAACAGTGAAAGTGACAGGAGGAAGAATCAGAAGAGAATGAAACCACAAAGTGTACACAGTGCATAGATGTAGACATGTTTAGAGCTGGAAAGAAGAAGAAATAAAGCGAGAACCCGGCTGCCGGGGAAAAAACAGCAATGCCCCCTCTCGACAGCACTCCCACCTGCCCCCCTCACACATACAAGTCCAAGCCAGTGTGCTGGAATGCTGTTCGTGTCACCCACAAGAAGCTGCCAAGCAGTAAGCATTCAAACAGAGTAAGTATGTCACAGGAGCCAGTATCTCCTAATACTAATTGTAAAATACAAGTTAACACAGAAAGATTCAGTTCTGAGAAAGCAGAGACCAAGAGCAAAAGGTGATTATAATACAAAAAAGGTAATCTAGTGTTCTTTTTCTAAGGTCTAAATAACCATTTGTTTTAATTAACACAAAATAAACATTACTTGTTTTATACTTAAAAATGAACTTACCATTATTATGGTACTATTGTTACTATACTAAGTCCACTAAACTCAAAAGAGTAGCACTATTGTTTTATTTTTAATGACATAATAAAAATAGCCAACATTAATGATAGAAGTTCATTTTTAAAAAAAGGAAGCATAAGATATTTTCTATGGGATTTAGTGAACATGAAGTAATGGCTTACACCTGCAGTTATAATTTGAAGATTGTGAAATATATATAAAATATTATGCTTGGTATTGAAAATATATAGCCAAAATGATCAATCTCCTTTGATTAATCTAATAGTCGATCAGCATTTAATGAGAAAATTAGAAATAATTTGTAAATACTACCAAACTTAATGATGCCAGTAGAAAATAAACCAGTTGATATCTGGAGAATACACTATGGCTAGTCAGAAAATAGGACTTATCAGAAAAAATGAGTTTTAATTCATACGACATCTGGAACTTAAAAAAAATTAACATTTACGTAACTACTTCTGTATCTGTGTTCATCGACATGGCACATTATTAGTGTACGATATACTAAAAATTCAGCCTACTTTGCAGTAGATTATCTATTGAATAATAGTCCCATTAAAATACTGGAAAATGACTTCTCACAATATGGGGGGAAGTATCACCCTATGCCTTGTGTTATATGACTGAGCTGCCCTAACACCTTTCTCTTTGGTTCTGTTCCAAGAATAAAACGCAGTCAAAGATGGGCAGAATGCTACTCCCAGCTTGTACTCACCACATGCCAGGAACTGTAAAAATAGAACTCCAAGTTGAGGTTTCAGATACATTAAACAAAGACTTAGATGCATAAACAGGTGTATTATTTATGGGAATCAAGTAGGCAATATGTATCAATGACTTTAGAAATAATCATATACTTTAATTATACATCTAGAAATCTATCCCAAGAAATTAATATTTTTAAATGTAGACAATAATTGATGTACCCACATCAAAGTTCTATTATTTATAGTAAAAATTAGATTCAGCCTAATTTATAAAATTAGGGAATCATTAAGGAAATTATTATACAGCTACATGATGGAATATTAAGTAGCCATTAAATTATGTTCGTAAAGAGGTTTTAATGGCATGGAAAATCCTCTTGGTATTTTAAGTTAAAGCAGTCTACAAAGTTATACACACAAATGATTATACGTGTGTGTGTCTGTGTATGTCTATGACACTATGTTAAGTATATATGTGTGGCAATATGTCAAAATGTTAACTCTGAATGACTTAATTTTGAGTAAGGTCTTCACATTTTTTATACTTCCATGTATTTCCTTACTTTAGAAAACAATTATTCTAAGTATCAAAGAATATTAAGGAGTAATTTAGATTAAAACAACAACAACAACAACAACAACAAGGCATGAAGAACAAGGATAAGAACCCTGTGAAGTTGTAACAGAGCTATTTCACTAAATAGAGAAAGAACGTTTCTCTGCAAGAAGAGTATAAAGAACCTAGTCTCAGAGGAAAAAAGCTTTTTGGACTATCTGAGAGGTACAAGACAGAAGGCAAACATAGATAGTTAAGCATAAAAACAATGAAAGTCAAATAAAAGAATGCAGAAAAGTCAGAGCTATTAGAATTTAATGACTAGACAAAGAAAGCAAAGGGGACCTCATCAACACCAATGCTATTTTTACTATGCAAAAGCACCAAGTAATGGCAAAAAATAAATGATAACCATTTTAGGAGGCTTATTCCAGGGTTTAGGTTAAATATAAGAAACTGGTTACTAACAAATCACAAAAAACACAATTTGTGGATCTTCATTTTGTTTTCTACAAAGTCGATAATTACAAAGACCACTCTTTTCTTCTGCAAACATAGTTAAAACATATCTTTAATCTGTGCAGATAATGAAAATGATATACTCAAAAATGTGTATAATCCACAAGCTGAGGTTTTTATAAAACAATTATTTTAGCTAGTTGATTAGTAACAGTTAGTTGTAACTTACTATATTTTCCCTTAACTTTTCTTGGTTGTAAATGCTTCATACCATTTCCATTTCAGATTGCTTGACTGATCAGTTGATTCCAAATCAATATAAACATAAGGAGCCGAGTAGCCACACTAAAGCCATAATGTCAAACAGAGAATCCGGTGAATGCAAGGATTTACACATAGTAGGGAATTATCAATTAACCATAAAGCAGAAAACACCAACATAAGTTTGGCATTTTTTAACTATGTAAAATCTTCACAAACTAGATTAGTTTTATCTGTCATGTAGCATTGTTTTGTCTAAAACATACACAAATAACATTCTGAGAAGAAACTCTGTACATAATACAAGCTACTCAAAGATGAAGACAGAATTTCTATGTAAGTATAAACATTTAAGAACTCTATCTGAAACATGACCCACTGATATTAACCAAAAATTAAAGTTTATAATATCACCTAACCTTTGACAGAATATGGTTTGTGATGGTCCTAAAGAATGTCTGAAATAAATGTGAAGATGCTTCCATAAATAATGAAGGGGGAAGTTACTGGCCTTCCAAAACAATTAATATAAAATAGGAAGGAAATACTGTCGAATAATGACCTCATGATACAGTAAATTGAAAGTCTGATTTAATTTTAGTTCTAAATCATACTTCACACTTCAGCAAACATAGTAGTACTGTGGTGAGAGCACTGAAAACCTATGTTAATACGTAGTTATCTGCTCTCTATTGGAGAGGTCCAGGACAGGGAAGAAACCTAGAGACTCTAAGACTCTAAGAATCAATGATAAATTATTTCAAGGTGTTAATCAATGTTATATGCTAAATCAAAATCAAAAGTATAATGCTCAAACAGGCACAGATAGAGCAATACTGAGCCTTAAGGACAACATGATTCTTAGGAGAAACTCAGCAATAATGGTTAGATGATGAAGGATGAATGCCATGGACCAAAGAGATATTCTACAAGAAATATGGAATATTTTTGAAAAAGCGAAGAATTCACTACAAATAATTTTGATGAATACATAGCAGTAACTTTCTCCCTCCCTGAGACAGGCACTGTGCCTTAATCTCTACATCTCTGGCAACTAGAAAAACACCAGCAACAAACCAAGAGAAAAAAAATAAATGTATATTAACATTCTACAACTCATACAGCATGTGTAAACATTATGAACAATGGTTATATAGTGTGTGACTTTTTATCTTTGTACCTCTAGCATTTATCATTTTATTAAAGTGCAAAGGAAAAGCATATAGAATAAAATCATCTGAAGAAGTTTCTCCTCATATTATTTTCTCATATAAACTTCTCAAATTCTTGGTGATGTGACATTTTCTGCCCACAAACCTTTTCCATTAGGAAGTTTTTAATGTATGGGCCCCTGGCAGACCCTATAGAAAAATGAAACCATGGAAAATATTCAACTAATTCTAGTTGGTATCAATCTAAAGCAAAGTCTAAAACAAACATATTGAAATGCACAAGCTTTGACATATTCACCAATGCCAAAGCAAATGATCCTATTAAACAATGATCCTAGTAAGCTAGTTAAGTATGAGCAATGCTCCATTGTTCCCGTGCAAGAGAAAAATGTTATCTAGTTACCTGGTATAATATTATTAATAATACTAACATTACTCTTAATAATAGTTAACATTAATATTACTAATATTACTAGTAATGTAAGAGTTGATATTTATTGAGGCTTCCTTTATGATCTATTTTACATGGATTATCCCATTAAATGCTCAAGATTATCCTATGATGCAGATGCTATCACGAGCCCCAACTTTAGAAATATAAAAGCCACAGTGTAGGGAAGTTAACTACACCAAGGTCAATAGCTAGCATGTGGTAAAGCCTAGAACACAGACATGCCTCACTCCAGAATTCCCACTTATCCTTGTAGGCAAAAATACAAAAAACAAAAAAGCATTTCTTGTTATACACACTATTGGTTTTCTTAAGTATATGTAATTATAAAGATATCATTGGTCATCATTGTATTCCAGTGATGGAGCTGAGGAGGAAATACCACTGAGTTAAATCCTAATACACCCAGAGCTGTCTGTTCCACCTTGAGAATTCCACAGTATACATACCTATATTGTTATTTGTAAGCAATGCTACTTATGGCTCCACCCAAATCTTGCTCATGGCTCCAAGAGATTTTGAAATAAAATGCCTATTTAAAGATTTTGCCACATTTCTCTCATGAAAGACTCATTAAAAAAATCATATGTACTTAAATATTAAAGAAAGTTGAATTAATAAGAAATAATGAAATGTTACTTTTTTCTTGGGTTTAATCTGTTTCATTCAGCAGCAATGATCTTGTTTCACATTCTACCACCTTGAAGAAATTTAAGGGATTTCTTTGGAGGACTGCTATAAAATTATCATTGACATTTTAATTAAAAAAAGAAATGTATGTAGAATAAACAGGACATTTCCTCTAACAGTCTGCAGTGGCTGCTCCATTGCTTTTTTGTACAGTCTTGGTAAATTATGCAGGCTCTCACTAGACAGAGCAGCTGTATTTCACTGTCTTCAGTAATGTAATCTACATTTATCATTATTTTAATTAAGCAGATTCTTAATTTGGTACTTTCATCGCAAAGAAAAATACCTTATTCATTTTTTTTTTTTGTAGACAGCATCTTGTCAGTCTTACAAACCAAAATTTAATTTTAAACATGTTTCTTACTGCAACTGGTCACTATTAAAAAAAGAACTACCATATTTGCTTAATTAAAAACTGTTCCATTTCATTCTACTGGTTTCAAACACTGGCTCTTTCTCTATAAAGTTTAAAAGAAAGATACTTTCATGGTTCTCAACTTTAACCCAACTGATATACTAAAATCAAAATGTGGTTTATTATTGCATGAAATTCAGGATTATTCAAAATCAATATGAAGCACAAATAAAAAGTTTACAAGAAAAATAATGCTTTAGTCAATGTTAAGAAAATTTAATTCACAAGTTCTTTGTGCAAGATTATTTTTACCATTCGGTCATTTGAAATGTCTGAATCTTTATCTAATCCATCACTGGGGAACGCAACGGCTTTTAATCATCTGGAAGACAAGTTCTGAATATTTTTTATTCTTTTCTCATTACTATTTGTGGTCACAACAAGTTGATTTTTAAAAAATAAATTGGTGAATTACACTTGAAGTGTGATTGTTTAAAGGGTTTACATAGAAACAATTACTATAATAGTACGTTGCCACGTTAAACTGCATTTTAATATATATGGTATCTCAAATTTTCTGTGTTAATAAGGGAAGGCATGGTACTCAAAAAATTCTGTATTTAGCACATATTAACTGAGCATCTTTTATGTGTGTATAGAATTAAGTGCTCTTGAGTTCAAACTAAAGCAATGCAAAGCCTTTGCATGAGAGACAGAGAGAACACAGGTATGTGTACACACACATATACATATATGGTACAGTACCAAGTGGTTTTTAAACTTTGTTCCTTCAGAAAGAGACTTGAGGTCCTCATCTCCACTTCAACCAGGAAAGTTCCACTTTATCTATTTTTATAAATCAGTCATTTTTGTAACTGGATAGAGAAAGCAAAATCTACTTACCTAGAAAAATACGGGCTCTAGACTACTACTGAGAGCACAGGTAAACAAAAAGTATCCTAAGTTTTCTCAGATACACTAAGGGTTTGCAAAAGTAAAAGACTCTTTTTCTGAGTTTCATTTATTATCAATTTTCACAAGTTGTCAAATATTGGTTTGCAGGTAAATGTTCATTAGAGTTTATACACATGGCTTATTTAAGAAGTTTGGGGATGAAGACTGTAAACAACTTGAAAGTTAATGCACCTCTCATTCTGTCAGTCCACATTACTGAGGAGTGCCATGTCAGCTTTCAGATTCACATAAATCATCAGAAGCCATGAGATAGAAATTCTTGAAAAATCTAAAGTGCATTAAATGTGCTCTAGAGTTTTATTAAACTTCCTTGTACAAAACAAAGCCATTTACTTCCACACTATGATTTTTAGAAAAAAGTAACAATTTTGGCACTTGTAATAACTTGGCCAATTAATATACATTATCTCTAATCCCTCACGAAACCTCAAAAGATAAACACTTTTTACTCCCATTTTGCAGATAAGAAAGCAGGCTCAGAGATTAAGAAACGTGTTCAATATTACACAGTGAATACATGGAGAAGCTAGGATTTGGGCCCATGCTCTTTTTACTAACATACTTTCAGAAAGAAAACATGCAATTTTTCTCTTCTGATCACAGCTAATATGATGCCTGCTTTTATTATCATCTAATAATTTCACATACAGTTGTGTTTACAATGAAAAATTTAGCTATCAATATATATAATCAAATAGGTAACCAATAGAGAAAGGAAGGGAAATCTAAAATTTAAATCAATGCTAATGAATCACAAATAGTTGAGACATTGTGTAACTCCTTGGGTTTGAATTTAAATAATGTCCTGTATAAAGCCTGTGTTACTCAATTCAGGCACAAGTCAAAGTTAAGTTCTAGGCAGCCACTTAGGCTCTAATTAAATAGAAGAAAAGAGCACAAAGGAACTAAATTATTTTTAAAAATACTCCTATTGGAACTCAACTTCAAAAAGATATTTCATGAAGAGACAGTACAGCTTGTAAGATTCCTTCTATCTCAAATTACTCTGATGAATGTCTGATAAAACTTGAGATTTACCACTGGGTAACAACAAGAGGTAGCCAATAATTCTAAATGAAAACTCAGAATGGTCCTTTGTTCCCTTTGTCCAAAGTAAAGCCGCTCGTGAAAAACAAGAATGTCTAGTCAGGAAAAAAGGAGTCTCTTGTTTGAGCAAAAATTAAATTTAAATATCCTGCGTCTTACCTGAATATTCCAAATCATCTACATTTATCTACTGTTCACTGAAGGACTACAGAGGGCACTGTTGCATCAGCTTTGAAGCTTTACAATAGACGCCCAGAAAAACTGTCTACAATGTATAATTTCTTTAAAGGGTCAAATGCATGGAAATCTACCAAGCTTAATATAAGGGACAAAACCAAAATGTATGTTGTTTTTTTTTTTTAAATAGGCTGGACTTCAATAGGGCAAAAAAACTTAACAAAAACAACTGTCAAATTGAGAACACGGCACCGCACACATTTTGCATTTCCTTTTGTAGTGCTTTCAGGAGAAAGGTAACTAATCATAGCACCTCCTTATCCAATGGAAACAGCAGCCCATTGCAGAATCCTTTTTACAATCAATAGGAAAATGAATGTGGCACCTCATGCAATCCTTCCATAATTCTATCAACAGAAAGAATGCAGTCTGTTTGCATACTTTTGTCTAAAAGGCCAATTCCATTTGTCCCCTCTTTGGGTAAAATGACAGCTACAGATCAATCACTCTCACTTGAAAGTAAACACACTGCAAACAAAACAAAACAAAACAAGACAAAAAGGATCAAAACTGAAATCCTCACCGTCTTTAAACGTAATTTTGTTACACATAGGAACTCAAACTTAAATCAAAATAGAAAACCCAAGTTTTTCCTCATAGACACATATTTTGTGCTATTGTGTAATAGTACCAGATACAACATTTAAAAGTTACAACAATATGCACAAAGATTATAATTAGATATGACTAACAGTCAATTAAGCTTCCATATATTTTCTGTTCTCTCACATCGTTCTTTTTACAATTCTTTGAAACTAAATTCAATTAAGTATAGTGCCAAAGGGTTTTTTTTAAATACATATGTTTGCAATGTATTACAATAAGACTAATATAAAAAATATAAAGCTTTTTATTACACTACCACTTAATTCTTTCCACTTGTTTACTCACCAAAAGTTTAGATTTCTGACACTACAAAGTAATACAAAAAAAAAAAGGGAAATTATTTTATTTTGGCAACTTAAAAATAATGTCCTGAGTTGCTGAACCTCTGTAGAAACACTAACATCAGCTATAAGATTTACAATGTCATGACCAGGCAACTAGAGATATTATGTACAATGAGAAAGGAGAATATTCTGCTAATGCATATGAGATCACAATACCATATCACATATTAGATAAATCAACATTAATATAGGTACCATCATAAAACTAAGGTCTCTAATAAAGAATCCCAAATTCCCTAGAACAACAGTATACAACTCATTTTGTCACTCTCAAACTTCCAGAGAGATTAGCACCTTCTCTGAAATCAAAGTACAGAACTGTGAAAGTGTTAAAAATTCTTCAATAATATGTCAACCTACTCATAAATCAAAAAAGAGGGGAAGGGACTTCAGATGGTATGTAGATTTCACTTTATCACAAAAGCCTTGGTTTAACAAGTTATTTTCAGCCAATAAAAGTCAAAAGTAAAGCATTGTTAAAGTGGCCAGCACTGACTCTAAGGCTTTAACTTATTACCTTAACCAAATGCTACTTGGGTATTGCTCCCTTAAATTACTAATTTATGAGGTTTGTTCCATCTCCTCCTGAGGCAAGGCAGTTTGTAGGTATGTTGAATGCATGTAAATAAACAGAAAGCTTTATAAGATTCTAATAATACACCAAACATAATAAAACAACCCTTTTTAATGAACACTGAATGCACAATCCTATGAACCAAGTTTATATAAATGGGCTATATAATTTAAAGGAACTATAAGATCTTCTAGGAAGTAAATGCACAAATTCAGAAAAATTAATAATAAGCCTATTGATTTTCATTGATCTGATAAAATGTTTACAACAGAATCAAAGTGTTCCTGTGCCTATGAAGAGTATGCCACACGCAATTTCATAGAAATCAAAGAGGAATGTCGTCAACTCTGAGAAAATTTATTTGCAATATTGCTTTTCATTCACCTCAAGTACGACTGCAAAAAAAAAAAAATCAGGGAATGCCTTTTAAACATTCAGTATATTTAACTGGATATTTTAGTTCACTATTGTAGAAAGAAATGCAGGATATTAAAATCAATTTTAGTTAACTCTAATTTATGCAAAGCTTGATTGTGAGCAATAGCTGCTAAAAGGATGCAGCACTGTTGATTCATATACAAGCATTTTACTTAACTACATTGGATAATAGCACTGCTCTAAAGGAGTATAAAAAGCAAAGTGATTAGCAGTCATTACTGTTAATTAGTGCTCACATTGCATTTGTTGCGAAGAATCTCCTTTAAGTTGAATACATGGGAAGTTTATTATTTAAAGAACTGCCAAACCTTGCCTAGGTAAGTATTGGAATAAACCGTCAACTATCAGTAAACAGACTAAAAAACAGGGACAGATCAGCATCCAATTAGTATGTCTTAGTTTTTAAACAGGAAAAGGGTTGAGGGGAATGAGTAAAACTGGAAACTCATACTTCACATTCTGCAATCTCACTGATAAAAGGAGGAAATGTGTGTTTATCAAACTTGCTGTGAGTGCACAGTTCATTTGGAGTCCTGTAAACAATCGCCTGACTGCCTACTTCCAAATTCATGTGAAAATCTTGGAGGTTCAGAGCATCATATTCAGCAGGCAAGGTCATTCTAGCGAGATGCCCTGGAAATGGGAAATTAGGAAAACGTGGCAATCAGAGGTTTAGGGCTGACCAGAAAAAGCCCTGAGGCTGGTGTCCTATCTTTCACTACCGCACAGGCTGTCTCTGCTTATCCAGTATTAACACAACAGGGCTGGCTGAGAGTGAATGAGAAGCACTCTACACACCTAACTGGGACATTGGCTTTCTTGTTTAGAAAATGATAGGCATTTGTCACAGGGAGAAACGCAGCAACAATAATCACAAAACTCAAACACAGCTTGCAAGAACCAGCTCTGAAAGAAAAATAGGCTCCTCGTGAACCTTCAGAAAAGGATCTGGGGAATGGCGACATCCTGTTGATTATCAGGTTTCCTTTCCTCCTAGACCATTCTGTGCATTTGAAAATGGAGGCCAAATCTTTAACAAAGAAGCTTCAAATACAATATATGGTCATTAGATGGAAAATTTTTTAAAAATCAAATGTGCAAAAATTATACATTCTTAATACTTGCTACATGCAGATCTAAAATATGTCTTTCAATTCTTTTTCTATACATATATTCTACAAATATGTTTTCCAAAAATGTAATTATACCTTAGAGGGTATTTGGTAA
Source organism: Suricata suricatta (assembly GCF_006229205.1). Classification (NCBI taxonomy): domain Eukaryota; kingdom Metazoa; phylum Chordata; class Mammalia; order Carnivora; family Herpestidae; genus Suricata; species Suricata suricatta. The sequence continues at coordinate 76,243,012 of NC_043708.1, forward strand.
TCTATTTGCCTCTCTTAATAACATATACAGAGGTATTTCTGCAACTTCATTTTTGGTACCATATGTTCCATTACATATATACACCATAATCTGGTTTGTCAGTCAGCATTTCTTAATTTGTGAATATATCTGTATTTCTTTAGAATAAATTTCCCAAGATAGAAATGCTTGGTAAAGAGAGTCTACTTTTTGTGTCTGATGAGATCTGCCAAATTACCTCAGAAAAGCTGAACCAATTTGTAGGGCTACTGGCAGCACACAAGACACCCATTTCTTCAAAACCAATATCATTTCTTAATCCTGCCAAAATAATAGCTGTATTTTTGAGTTATTCAGATTGCACATTTTTGGGCCGTTTGGATTTCTTTCTCTATGAACTGCCTGTTCATATCCTTAGCCCATTTCTCTATTTGGAGGCCACTTTTTAAACATTAAAAACAAAACAAAACAGTGAGAGATTCTTCTCAAATGCAACCTTGGAGGATCACCAAAAAGAGATTATTTTGAAGAGGTATAATGTAATTATATAGACATTCAAAGCCCCTATTAAGATTGGTTACCTTATATGAGACTCCTTTACAACATATTATACTATATTATAGAAGGAGGATTCCTATCCCACCCAAAATGAAAAAGAAAAATTAAAAACTGAGCTAGTGTAAATATTGTCTCATTGAAGCTACTTTTATTTTCTATAAATGGAAAGTCATATTAATATTAATCTGGAGTTAACAGCAATGTTCTGTTTTTTTGTTTGTTTTTATTTTTTTACTTTTCTGTTATTCCAGGAAACAGTTGGAACACACATACAAAAATGTGAATTGCCTTATAGCAACTTTGATAAGTCATGGAAGGAGACTGGAACTACAGATGATAGACAAGTTCCTCATGCTGTTATTACCCTGGATCAAGAATTTAATTAAAATGTTGTCATTACTGAGAAGAGTACTAAGAATACGAAAAAAATGAAAAATGCCTTCTCCTCCAACTCAGTTCATTTAGGGCCTTTTCTCACAGAACCAAGGAACTGACAAAGTAGCCAAATATATTGATTCCTACTCCATCTTCAGAAACAGGCTTAGATTAGAGGTAATTTTAAGCTATAGATCATGTCTTTTCTTTTTCAAACAAACCATTACCTAGAACAGTGCTTCTCAAACTGTGTTACAGATAAGGGTATTTTCCTCTAAATTTCCCAAAACTTTGAAGACAGAAATATCGGTAAAATACCATTCAAATGAATTTAAAAAAGAGAAATTTTATAAAGATATGAAATACAAAGCCAATTTTTTGTTATTAGATTCAACAGATATAAAATTACTTTCAAATAACTATAAAAGTTTCCAAATGCTTATTTTCCATTTCTATAAGTAGCTGACCTTGGACCAACAACAATCACTTCATGGACCAGCACCAGCTCCTAGACCACACTTTGAGTAGCAGGGATTTAAAATAATTCTGAGAGCTCTGAAATGAGATCAAACACAGATAGATCACTTTCATCCTTGACTCAACTACCCCATTTCACCTCATCAAACCACATGCCTGCCCCTCTGTCCCACAGTTAATTCACACATGCCTTATTGGTTTCTATATGCACTATATATGTACTGATATATGGCAGTCTCTGCATGATAACACAACGTAATGCTGGGAGGCAAAAAGACACAGTAGATACAAGTACATATTCTATTACTTCCTAGCTGTGTAACCTTGGACAAGTTATTTCATTTTCTATATCTTGGTTTACTTATATGCAAAATAAGGAAAATAAACCAGAGTTGATAAAGATAAATTAGAATAGAATGTAACAGTGCCTGGCAGATCGTACTACATAAACAACATTAATTAAATTACAATACAGAAATAACTGAAAAAAATCACATGGCTGTGGGCTTTCTAACAATCAATATAAAAAGGAAACTAGAATGAGTTGCATGATTTACAATGTTCATACAATAAAAACTGCCCGAAAGTTACAGTTAAGGCAAAACTATTACAAAGATCAAGTCCTGAGAGAAATTTCACCCTTGGAGTGCCATACAGTTAAATATGTGATATGGTAAAAATCCTCAACAGCATCATTAGAGCAAATATATGACAAAAATTTTGAGCATCTCACTTGGACAAGGCCTCATGGTGAGCACTGCAGAGTATCCAAAATTGAAAAACAAGAGTCCCTGCCTTCAAGAGGTATAAACTAATAAGCAAGATATATGGTATATGCAAATGATTATGTAACACAAGGCATAACATAATAACTTCCCTCAAAAGTCTAAACACAACAGAAACTCAAAAAATAATAACTACACTTGAGGAAATCATCTTTCACCCCTATCCTTCTCTCCTTCAACATCAAACCCAAAGGCCTATTATGAGCCAACCAGACCTTGTATAGTTCTACAAGTCAACTGCCCCCTCTCTGGTCCCTATTACTCCCTACCTGAAATTTGAAGATGCCCCTTTGCACTGTGTTCTCTTTGAGATTTTAATGATGTTCTTGAGAGATGCATGTCATCCTCATCTGCTCGCAGGTGCTCCCTCTTCACTCTTTGTAAGACCCAGGGAGCCCTTCTGACCTCCAAGGCCCGAGCACAGTACGTGCTACAGAATCAGAGGACAACTGATTTCCAAATTGAGTAGTCATAATATCCCCAGGATATAAGGCTTTCTGAAACTGATTATTAAAGCAGTAGTTACAAGGGGCATCTGGGTAGCTCAGTCAGTTAAGCCTCTGACTTCGGCTCAGGTCATGATCTCAAAATTGGTGAGTTCGAGTTCCACGTCAGGTTCTGTGCTGACAGCTCAGAGCCTAGGGCCTTCTTTAGATTCTGTGTCTCTATCTCTCTCTGCCTCTCCCCTACTCACACTCTGTTTCTCTCTGTCTCTCAAAAATAAATAAACATTAAAAATTTAAAAAGCAGTAGTTATTAAACTTCTGAAGAGACCAACATGAGACTATGATAAAAATCTGGACCTCTCCCCAGAAAAATTTACATATACAAAAAATTTGCACAGAATTTCAGAGTTCAAGAACACTTCTTTCCCCTAGATTAAGAAATCTTGTCTTACCGTATCACATTACCTGCACGGAATTCCACTAGACTGATTTTTATTAGTTTTCCATGACCAAGTTCAGGTTATATGACCACTCAGAATCAGTAGAACTTCTGTGAGGATTAAGTAAGCCACAAAAATGGCTATCACACAAGTAAAAATTATTAAAGGAGCTAAATTGTGAAAAGCTCAAAAGGCAGACCATAGATTTATCAAATGATGATTCTCCCTGCCTTCCCGACTTCCCAGCAAAATTACCTTGTAGGAAAGAACCTGTGAGGGAACTGGTCCTAAAATAGACCTTGAGCCACTTCAGTGGCTCTGAAACCAATCCTATAGTAGGTAAAAAATAATTCTGTAAAGGAAGGAAAGTAAATGTCTGCTAAATAATTTCTGCCTTTTCAGATTTGTCAATGTATTTTTTATTTTTTTTAATTTATTTTGAGAGAGAGAGAGAATGAATGAGCAGGGAAGTGGCAGAGAGAGAGGGAGAGAGAGAATCTTAAGCAGGCTTCACACTGTCAGTGCAGAGCCTGACACAGGGCTCAATCCCATGAACCATGAGATCATGACCTGAGCAGAGATCAAGAGCCAATGCTTAACTGACTAAGTCATGCAGGTGCCCCTATTTGTCAATGTATTTTTATAGAAATCTACAAGGAGCAATGAGCTTTATCAGGGTTAGATGAGCTTAACTTTGTTCACTAAGTTTAATTTAACAACTGCTCATTGAGCACCCAATGTGTGCAAGTACACAAAATAATCATAAGACCCAGTACTGGAGATATTATGAGTAACTGTGATGTAATTCCATTAGCATTGAGAGGTAATAGCTTTCACAAACAGGAGTGTACATAATAGCCCTTTTCTATTGTCACTGGACATTTAAGAGCCATTTTTAAAAATCTCTCATTTTTTTCATATGCTCTTTCAAAAGTCTAAATTCTCTAAAGTCAGCAGCTCATGTAACTTTCAAATGGAAGTCTGTGCTCGAGGCTTTTTACAAATGAATTCAGAGAATACACTGCTCTGATTTTAAAGATAAGCATAGAGTTAAATCTGAAAAAAAAAATGCCAAAATAAATTTTGATGGAAAGAAAGCATGTGTAAATAAAAACTTTTGTCATCTTTGGATTCACTTCTTTATCTTCTTTTGAATGACCCATGCATCAGTTTATTCATGCTGGTAACTAGCTAGAAAACATTAATCCCACATGTCCCTTAGAATAGGTTCAATTATCTGAATGAAAGAGTCTATAAAAAACTCTCAAGAGGGCCAAAAATTATAGGCAACAATGTAGAAAGATAAATTCAATTTAATATAAAATACAAATTTCCCCACATTAAAACCTCTTTCACTATTTGAACGATTACCATTCTTTTTCTTCTCTGTATTAACTTACTAATAAAGTCAAGAGGAATTACACTCATCTCAATGCCAACTTGCAGCTACTGCTTAATATTAATATACTAATGGAACTTTTCATGCAATGAAAAAAACTGACTTTATTTAGCTTTACTGGATTATTTTGGAAGCAAAGGAATAAAGTAGAAAGAAAACGTGGCACTAACATGAAGTTGGCAGGCTATGAAAAACAATGACAAAAAAAACAAAACAGGACTAATTTATACAGTTTTTTTCTTCCTAGAAACCTAAAGAGGCTCTCATATATTTCACCATTATTCTCAAAACAGATAAATAAAAAAACAAAAAGATATATCTGTAGTTTACAGATGCAATAAATGAATTCCAGAGGAGTACAGTTGAATACAATGCCTATATAGATCAAGAGTTGTATAAAGTCCCATAAGAAATGAAAAATGAAATACAACCCCCAGCTCCTCAAGGAACTTAAAATCTTTAAACAAAAATCCATAAGATAAAAAACAAAACAAAACCTAGTAGCTCTAAATATCAAGATAAATTAAGCACCATAAGAGAAATACAACGTTATATGAAGGTTCCAGAGAGGAAGATATTATATTCAGTGGGGACATTTGAAGGAAGATATCAAAAGGAGATGCCATGTGAAAGAAGTGACTGGAGAGGAAGGGTTCTTTCCAACTATAACACAGCACTGTGCAGGAAAGATATGGCCTAGGTGAGGAAAAATGAGTTCTGTCACAGCCTAGTTTAGATGGAACATAGGTTTCATGCGGGGGAGCACTGGGAGTAGATGAAAGATAAGCTTAAGTGATATTGCAGAGTCCCTGACAGATCAACAGATTTTTGATGAAGAGAGGAATGTGATTGGATCTACACTTCAGAAAGACTAACCCGGCAGGAATTTGTAGAATAAATTATAAAGGGAGAGACTGGAGGAAAACCCTAAGTGGAAGGGTCAGCTAATTCACAGGTCTGAAGCCAGGTTCAATCTGACATGATGCCCAAAAGACTACAGAATTTATTAAGACTTTATATTTTGTAAATAAGTGTGACTAAATCAAGCTAAAAAGCTCTGCATAGCTAGCTAGAGAAACAATCAACAAAATGAAAAGACAACCGATGGAATAAGATACTTGCAAATCATGTATCTAATAAAAGGTTAACACCCAAAATACATAAAGAATTCATACAATTCAACAGCAAACAAAACAAAACAGCAGCAGCAGCAACAACAACAAAAACCCACATATAATCCAATTTAAAAAATGTGCAGAGGAACTGAATAGGTATCTCTCCAAAGAAGACACCCACATAGCAACACGTACATGAAAAGGTGCTCAATATCATTAATCACCAGAGAAATGCAAATCAAAACCGTAATGAGATACCACCTCACATCTGTTAAAATGGCTGTTATCAAAAAGGTAACAGATAACAAGTGCTGGTGAGGGTGTGGAGAAAAGGGAATATTTGGGCACTGCTGGTAGGAATGTAAACAGTACAGCTGCTACGGAGAACAGTATGAAGGTTCTTAAAAAAAAAAACCTGAAAATAGTACTACCGTATGACCCAGCAATCCCACTTCTGAGTATATATTCAAAGGAAATGAAAACAGGATCTCAAAGAGATAATCTGCACCCCCACTGTCCATTGCTGCATTATTCACAACAGCCAAGATATAGAAACCACCTAACCCATCAACAGATAAATGGATAAAGAACATGTGGTTCACATATATCTCATTATATATTAAGTGAAATAAGCCAGACAGAGAAAGACACATGTGGAATCTAAAAAGATCCAAACCCAAAGAAATGGGGAGTAGAATGGTGGTCATCAAGGACTGGGAGGTGGGGTAAATGGGAAGATGTTGATAAAAGGGTGCAAATTTCCACTTATAAGATTAATAAGTTTTGGGGGTTTAATGTACAGCATAGCGATTACAGCTAATAATACTGTATTATACTTGAAAGTTGCTAAGAAGATAGATCTTAAATATTCTCACTTCAAAAAATTGGTAATTAAATGATGGAATGGACGTGTTAGCTAATGCTAGGGTGAAAATCATTTTGTAATATATAAATGTGTCAAGTCAAAACATTGTGCACCTCAAACTTACACAATGTTGCATGTATGTCAATTATATCAATAAAGCTGAAGGACAATATTTTGCATGAATACCAGTAAATAAGTTTTTAATTCAATTACTATGATAAAATTAAATCCCACCTACACACATTATTCTGTTAAACTCATTAATATAATACTTTTTGCTTCGTTCTGTGAATTCACACTAGGTGATTCAAGAAATAAAGAAAAATATTTTAGTTGATGTGTACTACATATAACAATAGGAAAAAATGTTAAATGTTCAGTCAAAAGCACCACCAAGACTAACATTTATTTATTTATTTATTTATTTATTTATTTAAGTTTGTATTTTAATCAGTCAGTGCTCATCACAACAAATGCACTCCGCAATCTCCATCACCTGTTTCACCCATCTCCCACCTACCCTCTGGTAACCATTAGTTTGTTCTATAAGGTTAAGAATCTCTTCCTTGGTTTGTCTCTCTCTCTCTCTCTCTCTTTTTTCCCTTTGCTCATTTGTTTCTTAAATTGCACACATGAGTGAAATCATATGGTATTTGTCTTTCTCTGGCTTATTTCACTTAGCATGAAACTTTCTAGGTCCATTCATGGTGTTGCAAATGGCAAGATGTCATTGGTTTTTTTATGGCTAAATGATATTCCACTGTATATACCACATCTTTCTCCATTCATCAATGAATAGATACCTGGGTTGCTTCCACAACTTGGCTATTGTAAATAATGCTGCTATTAGTGATGCACGTATCCCTTTGAGTTTGTGTATTTGTATTCTTTGGGTAAATACCCAGTAGTGCAACTGCTGGATCATATGGTAGTTCTATTTTTAACTTTTTGAGGAACCTCCACGCTGTTTTCCAGAGTTCCTGCATCAATTTGCAAGAGAGTTCCTTTTTCTCCACATCCTCACCAACACTTGTAGTAAGACTAACATTTATTAAGAGTTGATCTTGATTAAATGAAGCCAGCTTGAAATGAAGCATCTTCTATACCATCCTATGCCAGATTAAAGAGATGACAAAGATAGGATGCTGTAAAATTTAATATTGTGATACTTAGAATACACACCTATTGTAATTCACTTTGCTTAGAAACACTGCCAAGTGAAAGCTGAATTAATTAAACGTGGAATTGTTAGTTTACAAAGTACTTTATATAGACTCCTTGTCGCTTTTTATTTAAACATGTTTTTATTTAAGGCACCATCAAGCCCTATCAACCCACCTCTACAATGCCCCTTTATCCCCTCTCACACTGCTACTCTCCCAGTTCAAGTCCTGAGAACCTTTCAGCTAGCCGAGTATCTCAGTTTTCAATTTGAACTCATGTCCAGAATTCCACTTCTCTAATCCATTCCTCACATTACAGTGGTTCAAATTAATGTCCTTGAAGTTCCCTTCAGCTGTACAATTCTATGCCACTCCATCTGCCAAATCCTTCAGGGTAGTAGCTTTCAAATTTGTGTAACCATAGCAATTTCTTTAACACTGCAGAATATAAATAGCATACATGTATGCACACATATGTGAATGGACACTTCATAAAATATAATTAACCTTACCAGGTACAATGCATTTTGATATTTTCTATTTTATTCCAGTATCTTTCATTTAAAGAAAAAAAATGGTTGTAACACATTAAACTCAGTTTTGAAAATACCACTTTAGGGGCTGCCTAAACAATCCTTGGCCTAAAATTTAAGACACTCCTTTTTTGCTTCAACCAACCTTTGTAGACTTATTTTACACTACTCCTTAAACTCTGAGCTCTACCAAATAGAACTTCTTGCTATTTCTCTCATATATCTCATGATTTCTTGCTTCCATGACTTTGGCTGAGCTCTGCCCCTAATTTGCAACTTTCTCTTAGCCATTTGCCCATGCCTGTCTTTGTCAAAACCCAACCTACAAGGATATCAAATGTAATTTCCCCCAAAAAGCCTTCTTGGTTTCCCTACACTAGTTTTTTTCCTCTTCTGAATTCCCATAGCCCTTTAATTGCATACTCCAATGGCAACTCTACCTTTTATTAGTTTATTTGTGCATGGGTCTTATCTCCTCAGGCTCTCTGAAGGCTGAGACTGTCTCCTACATCTCTTAAAACTACTGGTACATTATAAGCAACCAATTAATGTTTGCAGAAAGAAAGGCATAGAAGAGTCTATAAACTGCAGTAGTATCAGGTTAAAGATAACAGGAAAAGTCAAAGTAGATTAATACATCTTTTTGATTCACTCTATTTTTTTTCTCACACCAGCATGTCACAGGACAAGTCTCTACTGAATCATCTCTTAACAATACTACTAATTTTAAAACTCTAAATATTTACTGATATAATTTTTGCTTTTTATGTCTATTTTATGATTTAAGCACTATACATCTGCTGGATGAAGAGGTTCCCAATTTAAAAAGGAAAGTCAATGTAAAAAGATCAGTTTAAGATCTAACATACCAATGTGTGACTATCAATTAAGTCCTGTGTGACAAAAAAAATGGAAGGATAACAATAAATGAATAATCTATACTTGTAAATTTTGGTAATATGTTCTTAGTCATTTAATAGAGAATATAACAAGACAAGGCAAACTACAGGTCCAGAGATGAAGTAAAAAGGACTGTAGGACAGAAACATACATCTAGTGTCTTAGACAATACAACTCCTAAACACACATCTATAAATGGTTTCTTAAAAAATAAATGGTAGCATGGACAGGAAAAAAGACAAAAGTCAATAGGACACAGACACCAGAGACTTGAAAGATAAGTCATCCATACCCAACACACTTTAAAATATATAGAGTTAAGATAGAAATGTATATTTTGCACAGGAAAGGAATACAAGGAAAGTCAATTAGTAAATTTATAGAGAGGCACTGAATCAGGCAAAAGCCAAAACAAAAGAGTATATATGTGCATGTTTAATATAGACATATAATCAGTGATACCAAGAGGAGAAAGCTAAAGGTTAGGAGACAGATTGGTCATTTTGCTAAAATGAGGGAGTCACATTTTCTAAGCTTTAGGGGTAATCTACAGATGAAGACTCTAGACTTGTGATATGTTACAAACTGTAATAATTGACAAGTATAATCCAACATTTTATTTCCAGACAGAGCTTCCGTGATGTGCTTTCTTATGCATGCTTGACTTTATTGTCTGAAGGGACAGCAATAACACAGCCTCAATGAAGTCGCACCTGGAAGTCAAAATGACACTTGTCTGTGCTAATTCCAACTCTTCTGTTTGGGGTCCAGAATCAATAATAGCAAAGCATTTCTTGTGCCAAGGGACCAGGTTTAATGTCCAAAATCTTGGGAACTGACAGGGCTTGAGGCAAGCTGTGCAATGCTGAAGAGCCAGGAGCAATCTGTACAGGGCTATGTGCCTGTTTAATTAGCATTATGTCTGGGTCCTCCCCACAAATCTTAAGGGTCTCTTATATGTTCTTCCCACTCCAAACCCTTTGGATTTGCCTCAAGCCACCCAACCACCTAGAGTTTTTCCCTAATATTCAAAGTGAAAAGAGATCCACAGAGCAATTTTCCACCATAATAAGCATGGTTTCTAACATGCAGACACCAAAAATAATTTGAAAAAGTGTCTACTCAGCATTTTTATAAAGTACTCTGCAGCTGGAAATTATTCTTGGTACACTTAGTGGGTTATAGTGCCAAATCTGATAGGACATCTTATTTTGAAAAGTTTCACAATGATGCCTATTCCATTTGAGCTTCTAAGTGGAATGACAAAAACAAAATGAATTTACTAATGGTTTGACACCATATTTTATAACAATGTTGTGGCTCCCCTGAATTAGATAAATTGTTATATAAAATATAATTTGTTAAAGTTTGGACTAATTTGTTCAATCATCCTTTAAAAGGCATCACATGCCAGAAATACTGCTGTACACTAGATATATAAAAATGATGAGTACTGTCCATGTCTTTGAGGGTCTCACAACCTAGCAAGAGACAGTCACATAAATAATCCTACTAATGTTCTGAGAAAAACAGTAGAGGTATAGACAAGCAGACAATGAAAATTCGGGAAATAGATAAATTAGAGCCCATTTCATAGAAGGGTATGAAGTGAAAAGAAGTTCTTTAGAACAGAGATAAGGATGTGGAAAAGCACAGGCAAAGATTCAGATATGAAAAGCAATCTCTTAGAAGCCTATTAGTTCATTATAACTTGAACCCAGAAACTTGTATGGGAATGACAGGATCAGACAAGTAGGAATGGAAGAGAAGAAAAGGGTGTCTTCTTAAAGAGTATTTTGTGTCAGGCTGATCTGCTTGTAGTTTGCCTTAGTTGTGGGTTATTTGAGTATGTAGATCAGCTAGTGACAATATAGTAGAAGGGTTAAATGGTCCACAAGGAGATATTGAAGGCAAGCTGACGAATTAGGAAAATCTTACAGAGTACAGATGAAAAATCAGTAATGGTGAGAATGAAATCAAAGGGTCAGAAATCAGAAGTCACAGACATAATAGCAACAGTTCCTAGATATCTAATAGTGGAGGTTGGTTGGGAAGGAACTGAGAGATAATGGGAATCTAGTTGTGGGACACCAGGTTAGACTTAGGTGATAGGGTAGATAATGATGATTTTAACTAAGAGCAAAATATAAGAAATGGAACAAGTTTGTGCAGAAAGAGAATAAATAAAAATTTGAATTTGTTGAATTTATCATGGCTACAGAATACCAAGGTGGAGAAATCATGAGCAATTGAATGTAAGTCCCCAAGTATAGACTCACTGTTGTGGTTCCAACGGTAAACTAGTTTTGATACAGGGTAAGAGGGAAGGAAGGAGGAAAGAAGAGATGGAGGAGGGAAGGGAGGGACATACTGAAAGAGGAGTCATTTAGGATGGTTCCCAAGTTTGTAAACAATTGAAAGCAGCTCAAGTATCCATCAATAGATGAATGGATAAAGAAGATGTGATACATATACATATACATATATATATACACACACACAGATATAGATGTGATTATACATTATGTATTATTATATATTAATAATTACAATATATATATAATATATATACTATAAATTACATATAAATAAGGTAATAATATTCAGCCACAAAAAAGAATGAAATCTTGCCATTTGCAATAATATGGATAGATCTGGAAAGTATAATGCTAAATGAAATAAGTCAGAGAAAGACAAATATATTATGGTTTCCCTCATATCTGGAATTTAAGAAACAAAACAAATGAGCAAAGCAAGAAAGAGACAAACCATAAAACAGGCTCTTAACTATAGAAAACAAATGTGATTACCAGAGGGGGAGTGGGTGAGGGGTGATGGGTAAAATAGGAGAGGATTAAAAGCACACATTGTGATGAACACTGAGTAATGTATAGAATTATTGAACCACTAGACTGTACACCTAAAACTAATATAACACTATAAGTTAACAATACTGAAATTAAAATTTTTAAAAGTTAACAAGGAAAGAATATGTAATACATAAAAAATTAAATTCTCTTTTTCTTTAAAACAGCTTGAATATGACTTGTAATCAAAATAAATCTAACCAGCACAAAGAGTAAAGTGGCAATTGATGTTTCTAAAAATATTAAGTTAAAATTTAGTTTAAAAAATCAGCCACTTATTTACAAACATTTGTCAGCTGTAAATATTCCGTTTAAAATAAAAAAGGCAATTATTCATTTATTATTATATTCAAATTATAATACAAGTGTCCATTAAGGAATTAAGGTCATCAACACCAAAATAAAATGAGAAAAAGAATATGAGAGAAGAAAAGTAGCAAGGATTAGAAGAGGAAGACTGAAACTGAATATACAACTTAGGGAAGAATATTAAATGAATTCCATTAGAAAAAAATTAACACAGATTTCTGGATAAAGAGAGTCCATTATAATGGACAACAAAAATATAACATCTAGAAAACAGAGAATGTGGGGCAGGCCAGGCAGACATTGAGAGGATTTCAATACATTTCTTGAATCAGCAGATGAAGACGGAATAATGACTGAAAAATCAGCAGAAGAATCTGTAACCTACTATTTGCATAGAAGAGAAGAACGCCAAGGAATAGGACAAATTAGGCTACATTATCCTGAACTCCAGGTATAACAAATGTGAGATACGGGGCTGGAAACTCTAAAGTCAAAAATGTTCACAGTCAACTCTGCTCTTGCCTAATTATCAAATATGAATAAGCAACCAAGACATTTGAGGAAAGACTATAACATGAAAGAGAAGAAAATAAGAGAAAAAAACACTAAACAATTAATATTTAATATTTTAGGATATAAAAGGTAATGTTTAAAATCACCAATTTGTATTTTAAGAGGGATATAAGAATGTCACATCTATAGAAGGAGAAATAAGTTGTTATAAAAAAGAAACAATCAACAAGTGACGTTATCGATCACCAAAAATATAACAAAGAAAGTAGGTCATTTAAAAAGGAAATATCACATAATATACAACAGAAAGATACAAAGATAGAAAATAATGTGAGAAAAGACAAGAGACATGAAGATTCAATGTAGGAGGCCTAATGTCCCATCAGTGAGAATACCAGAAAAAGGGAATAGAGAAAGTCAAGGGAGCAAATTATTAAATAAAGGAAGATTTCTCAGAGTCATCCTCAAGCTACACTTCAGACGGCTCTGCTATTTTTTTGTGTCAGATTTGACATCAGGTTTTTTCCAACCAAAACCAAAGAGCCATGGCAACTCTAGGTCTTACAAGCACACACCCTTCTCTCCGGGAGAAAATGTATATCTTCTGCCAACCACCCACCATCTTAGGCTTCATTCTATTTGTACAGATAAGTTAAAACCATCCCTGATGTAATCACCATCATCAGGAGGATGCCATGTTGTGACTGGCTTTCACCTGGATCAACACGATTCCAGAACCATCATTAAGAGAAAGAGGTCAGAGATGTGCTGCTACTCAGTAGGAAGCTGCAGAAGGGATGCAGAAGTAATCTTCAATATCCAGTGCATTGTTGTGACATTTCAGTACACCAACCATAAAGACACAATCATAAAAGTTAACAGAGAGGAAAAACGAGTCAGCTAAAAAGAACAAAAAATCACATCAGCATCAAATTTCTCATCAGCAAAATGCTAGCGAACCATGGAGCAATGCCTTGAATGGTTTGAGGAAAAATTACTTTTCAATCTAAAATTTTAAATTCATACAATGTATCCATCAAATGTGAGGGAAGAACAGGAACATTTTCAAAATGTACAGATTTGAAAGTACCTTCCCTATAGAAATTTCTTAAAGATGGACTCTACTGAAAAGAAGGAATAGCCCAGAAAGAAGAAGATATCAGAAACAGTAAGAAGTGGCTCCAATCCACTAGAGACTGAAAGAATATATTAATCCTTAGATATACTCTTCATACAGATATGGTGTTTACACATATACTTCAGTTAACTATTACTTTTCTTACGTGACTTACGAAGGAAATCCATAGAATGTGAAAATTACTCTATTTCTAGGAAATAATACAGATTATCTATATGCCAAATTAATCCAGGTGAAAAACCATGGCTACATTTTAATACTAAAGAAATTCTAAAGAAGTTTTAAAAAGGCTGGTTATACAAAAATCAGGTTACTTGTAAACAGCTTGACATATGCATATATCGACCTGTCATAAACACCCAGTAATCTATGGGATAGAAAGGCTTATTACATTTCTATTAGTTTTTATAACTTCTGGAAAGTAGGAAACGTACTCTGTCAATTCTCCCAAGTCATTGCTACTTCTTTTCTGCGATTTTAGTTAAGCATTTTGCAAAATGAAACATCTCCTACTCAAAAATTAGCTCTAATATTTTGGAGAAAAAAGAACTACAAAACAAAAGATGGACTTACATGGTAAATTCACCAACTGCAACCTGTTATCAATAAGTACTTAAAATGAAAATAAATCTAAATGCTTCCAATGCTCCATTAATATTCAAAGGATTAAGAAATGCAATCGCATCTTTTTCTTAGAATGAGTGAACACTAACCTGAAGAATTATAGCTCTTCTAGATCCATTTTTTTCCAAAATTACTCACTTATTCATTAGAATATGTAAGACCTCTATTGGAATCTTTACACCAGTGTTTCATAAATGGATTTAACTACAAAAGCCTGGTTATACAATCTCTTCCATAAAAGCAATATATTTCTAATATTTATGTCCTTTAAATATCCTATAGTAAAATTAATATTTCTATACAGAAAGGGAAGGAACTATTTGGTCCCAGACAACTTGATAACATCTCTTTCAACTATAGCTATAATTATCATGTACAAACTTCCAAAGCAGTTGTCAAGACTTAACATTAGCATTAATTTATGTCATAACTGATGGTTACTGTAAAGATAATGGCAAAGCATCCATTTCTCCAAAGACAGCATGGATCAAAAGGGAAATTTCTTCTTAATTACTACTAATCTGCCCATTTTTAATTAAATTGATTAGTAATTTATTATCCTTCCATTTCTTAGAAGGCTGTTATTATTACATAGCTTCCCCAAAGTTATCAGTTATCAGTGATTTTTAAGCAATCCAATTACTTCTAGTGTGAGTTCCACCAATGTGTAAAATTGGCTTATGCTAAAAACTTAATATCCAATATCTTTGTATCCTAAAAAGGAAATTTTAAAACTGCAGTATTTGCACTCAGTATTTTACACCTCAAAGTGAAAAATGTCAAATCTTATTTATATAGGAAAACAATAAAAGTGGAACTTTTATGCCTTTCCTCTTGGTTTGATAATCAAAATAGTTGTTATTAGTATGTATCTTCCCAGAGGAAAGAAATGAGGTCCTTGTAATTTCCTTTGAAAAATATCTACTTCTTATGCTACCCATAATTAAACAGTAAATTATGACATTATCCTAAGTGTTTTCCCATCAGTTTCTTTTTTAAAGGGTAAATAAAAATGAAAATGTCTGACATACGAAATAAGAAATTCTTAATTCAAGCAAACTTTAAAAGAATTGAAGTGCTTCATGTATTTTTTCTGAATCAAAATCCTTAATTGAATTAAGCTCTGATCAGATTCAAATTTAAAGTATAACACTGACGTAGCTATTTGATATGGTTCAAATTGGCCATATCATGGCTATATGATACTGGTTCATAATATA
This sequence comes from Suricata suricatta, assembly GCF_006229205.1. NCBI lineage: Eukaryota > Metazoa > Chordata > Mammalia > Carnivora > Herpestidae > Suricata > Suricata suricatta. The sequence goes on from NC_043708.1 coordinate 76,258,718, forward strand.
ACTTCTGAAAAGTTGAACTTTCTGTGAAGAATGAGAAAATGAAATGCAATGTCTCTTGACAAAAGGGACAGAAATCTTCATTCTCTTTTTGAAAATATGCTAAGACATGTGGGAAATATCAGCTTAAATTCTCTATTTCATTAGATATGCCTCTTATGAATTGACTACAGGTGATTAAAAAATTCATATTAAGAATATAGAACATATTCAAATAGTTAACTATCAACGAGAATGAAAAGATAATGGCTTAGTATAAAATAATCTCCATTAATTAACACTAACTGAATATAGTATCTACTACATTTATAAGCCCCACACTTTCTCTCCTAAATTTTCTGTTTAGAAACATTAACAGCAAATGCACAATGGCTGCTAAACTCTTATGTACAGGGACTTAAGTATTTAATTCATAGATCTTTTACTAGATTTAAGCAAGGTACAGTCTTTTAGCTCTATTTAAATGTCTCCATACCAGACAGGTCTTCCTTGAATGCCCCTCATCACTCCTTACCACCCTGACTCTTTCCTTTGTCTTCATAGTACTCTTCAGCACCAAGCATATGATTTGCTTGTTTGCCTATTGTCTGCACCAACTACAAAGTAAGCTATTGTCTCATCTCTTCATTGCACTATCCCCAGTGCCTAGAACTATATACCAAGCACGTAGTAGGCATTCAATAAGTATTTGTTTAAAAAAATTAATAAAAGATCATCAGCTCCAAATCATACAGAAAAACTTAATTAAAGACCTTTGACAATCCTGAATGCCAAACTATACCAAAGTTTTATTATTAAATAGTATTTAAAATAAAGGCATAGAGGGGTGCTTGGGTGGCTCAGTGGTTAAGCACCCGACTTCGGCTCAGGTCACGATCTCACAGTCCATGGGTTCAAGCCCTGCATTGGGCTCTGTGCTGACAGCTCAGAGCCTGGAGCCTGTTTTGGATTCTGTGTCTCCCTCTCTCTCTGCCCCTCCCTTGCTGACTCTCTGTCTCTCTCTCTCTCAAAATAAAATAAAGATAAAAAAATAAAAAATAAAATAAAACAAAATAATAAAATAAAGGCATAGAAAGTTTTCTTTTCTGTCCAAAAAGACAAAATGTCTTTTCAAAGAATAGTTGGGTTACTAACAGTTGTTAATTGTTTATTACTACATTATTCAGTTAATGTAATTGGTTCTTGTATATACCTTAACAAGTTTCAAAAGCTGATAGAGATCTTCAACCTCATCACCTTCACATTTGGTGTATACTCGTCCCATATCCACACTCCTTCCTCTTATGGTACGGCGATAAAGGGGAAGAGCCATGGCCTCTGCATACAAATCAATGGCCTGATGACCCACCGTCTGATACATGTAGCTATCCAGTTCATCTGCAACATTGAAAGTGGAAATAATCAGTAAAGCAGAGTGAAAGTGGATTTGAAAGTCCATCTGGGTTACTGCTTGGAGACTTACTTCAGTATATTTCTCTGCCACTTATGAAGTGAAATAAAGTGGAAGAGTTGTACAGTTGTCCAGTCTAGTCATCTCTACTACATCAGCTCTAGGTATCTGTCCTACTAATTACAGATACAAATAAATTTTTAAAACTATATACAATAAATGTTTAAAGAGAAGAGTAATATAGCCAATAAATTTTGATTAGTTTATTCAATTAAAGATTTTATTACATAAATGTTTTTCAAATCATTCAAGGTTATTTACAAAGTCATCTGGAATTGTAGGAAAAAACCTTTCTTAACTAAGTAGCTACTTGTTGAACAAGTGACAAATATTTGTAAAAATAAATTACATGCTCTTGATATATTTTATATTCAGTATCTCAACAAGACATACAAAAATATATAAGTTAAGAAGCAGTCTAAGATGGATGTATAAGAAGACCATGCACTTACCTTCCACAGACATACCAAAACTTCAGCTACATATGGCACAATTCCCACTGAATTCTAGCTGAATAGCTCCCTCCACAACATGGAATAAAAGGGCCACATCAAAATGTGTGACAAAAGCAGAGACTCAATCTTGCTCAAAACTGCAGCAGAAAGGGATCTCACAATACTGAAGCCTCTCCCTGAGGAGTGAGTGGTTTGTGCCCCATTTTGGACACCCCAACCCTGTAGAACCTGCACTAGAAAGACAAGGACCCTAAAACATTTGGCTTTGAAAACCAGTGGAGCACACACCCAGGGGCTCTAAGGGACTGTGAGGATTTGAGATATTCCTTTTGAGAAGCTTGTGCATAGGCTCACTCCTCCCAGAACCCAGCACAAAAACAGCAGTTTGAGAGATGACTGGATTATATGTGAAGATTTATTTGCTAATGTAAAATTGTTGGCTGAAGGGGCAGGGACAAGTTGGGACTTTCTTTGGAGATGGAGGTGCTGGTAAGCAACATTTTCCCTCTCCTACTTTCCACAGTGCTAGTGCTGGTGACAAGTGCAGGTGCTTGGACCCCAGTATTTTCCCCCAATGTGGCAAAAGTTACAGGCATGCTCTACCCTCAGCGCTCTTTCCCTGCTAAATCCACAGGAAGCCCCACCTCTGGTGTTCTTTCCTGCATTGCTAAATTGTGGGCCTATCCCAGCCTAGTGCTCCTGCCATACCTTCCCAAGGCCATAGGTGTGCTCTGCACCCAGCACTCTTACCCTGCCTCACTTAAAACCATGGACATCACCCAGTGCTCTCCTGCAGCCTCACTAAAGCTGGCCACCAAGCACAGTCCACCTAAGACACACTCCTTGATCACCTAAACCTAGGGGCTTCTGTTTCCAAGCCCCACAAGACTGACTCTGCAGAGGTACCACACCTATAGCACTGAACAGACAGCAGACTGAAACTCCTCCTGTCTGCTTTGAAAAAGGCCCATATACTTGTGCTGGAGCTTCGACCTGAGGGATAGGCTTCATGTTAGTCACATACCTAAAGATTACAGAGGTGCTCTCAGGGACCACAGGCAGGGAGCTACATCTTTGAGCCCTCCCTTGGCCTTGTCACAGCTCACTGATACCTCTCAGAAAGAAGCCCTGTTGTTTCTAACTGCTGCCCCAGAGGACCCCTTCAGATCTCAAGGTCTGGCAGCAGAGTTTACACTTGTGGTCCCACAGAAATATATATATTTGCATTCTTGAAAAACTGCTGTCTGCGGATCTGGCTTCCAATTCACCTGAAACTCATTCTTAACTAAATCACTCCCTTTGGAACACTGATAGGTCTTGGAACATCTTCAACAATGGGGACCTATCAAGAATAAATCAGTCTACTTAGACAATCACAAAAGTTCAAAAGACAACCAAGAGCTAGAGCAAAGTTGAATAACAAGGTTCATCTACAGAAGGCCACTCCATCAAGACTGGAAAAGGTAGCTGTTTCATTTAATACATAGAAACAAACACAGAGATAAAGCAAGATGAGGAACCAGAGGAATATGTTCCAAATGAAATAATAAGACAAATGTCAGAAAACACCTTACTGAAATAGAGTTATTTAATTTACCTGATAAAGACTTCAAAGTATATTTCATAAAGATGTTCACTGAATTCAAGAGAAGAATGGATGAGCACCATGAGAACTTCAACAGTAAAGCAGAAAATATAAGAAAGTACCAAACAGAAGTCACAGAGCTGAAGAATACAATAACTGAATTGAAAAAGTCACTGAAGGGATTCAATAGCAGACTAGATGAAGCAGTGAGCTGGAAGATAAAGCAATGAAACTCACCCAAGAAGATCAGATCAAAAGAGAAAAAAAAATTAAGTGAAGATAGTTAAAGTGACCTAGGAGACAACATCAAGAATAATAGCATTCATATTATTGGGGTCCTAGAAGGAAAAGAGAGAGAGAAAAAAATGTAGAAAGCATATTGAAGAAATAATGGCTGAAAAGTTCCCTAACCTGAGGAAACAGACATACAGGTTCAGAAAGCAAAGAGACTTCCAAATAAGATGAACCCAGAGAGAACCATAAAATGATTCATTATAATTAAAATATCAAAAGCTAAAGATAGAGAATAGTAAAAGCGGCAAGAAAAAACCAACTAATTACATATAAGGAAACACCCTTCCCATAAGACTACCAGCTGATTTTTCAGCAGAAACTTTGCAGGCCAGAGGGAGTAACATAATATACTCAGAGTGCTGACAAGAAAAAAAAACAAAAACAAAAACTTCAAACCAAGAATAACCTACCCAGCAAAATTATCATTTAGAGTTGAAGGAGAGATACAGTATTTTCCAGACAAGAAAAACTAAGCAAATATATTTACAAATATTTTATTGTAAAAAATAAAAAAGGCACTATGATAACTAGAAAACATATGAAAGTAAAAATCTGATGGGTTAAAGCAAATATATAGTAAAGGTAAAAAATTAACCACTTATAAAATCAGTTTATAGGTTAAAGGACAAGAGTAGAAAAAATATATATATAATTACAATAGTTAAGGGATACACAAAATTTTAAAATGTATAATATAATATTAAAAACATACTGGGGTACCTGGTACCTCAGTTAGTTAAGCTGAAACTTAAGCTTAAACCTGACTTGGTTTTGGCTCAGGTCATAATCTCTCAGTTTATGAGTTCAAGGCCTGACCTGGGCTCCATGATGACAATGTAAATAAAGCCTGTTAGTGATTCTCTCTCGCCCTCTCTGTCTTCCCCTCTCCATTCACACTCATTCTTTATCTCCTCCTCTCTCTCTTAAAAAAACAAAACAAAACAAAACAAAACAAAAACTTTTAACACATATAAAATGGGGAAAGGAATGTAGCATTTAGAATGCATTCAAATTAAAGTTGCTATCTACTTAGACTGCTATATATGGACTGTTATGTGTATATGAACCTCACAGCAACCAAAAACCAAAAACCTATAATAGATACACAAAAGATAATGAGCAAGCAATCTAAACCCAACATTTTAAAAAGGCACTACACCACAAGGGAAAACAGCAAAAAAAAAAAAAAAAAAAAAAAAAAAAAAAAAAAAAAAAAAAAAAAAAAAAAAAAAAAAAAAAAAAAAAAAAAAAAAAAAAAAAAGGAACAGAAAGAAACTTTAAAAATACAGGAAACTTAACAAATGGCAATAAGTAATATACCTGTCAATAATTACTTTAAATGTAAATGGACCAAAATCTCCAATCAAAAGACACAGAGTAACTAAATGGATTAAACAAACAAACACAAGACAACAATAGGTTGCCTAAAAGAGATTCACTTTAGCTCTAAGGACGCACATAGAATATAAGTGAAGGAATGGGAAATATACTCCATGCAAATGGGAAAAAAAGGTGGTATTGTTATACTTAACTTTAAAACAAAGACTATAACAAAAGGCAAAGGGCATTATATAATGATAAAAAGAATCAGTCCAAAAAGATGATATAATATCAGTAAATATTATATACCCAATATAGTAGCACCTAAATATTACCAGATCAAATATTAACAGACTTAAAAAAAGAAATTAACAGCAATACAATAGTAGAGAACCTTGATACGCCCCTACTTACATCAAGAAATATATCATCCAGACAGAAAATTCAACAAAGAAACATTAGCCTTAAATGACACATCAGACCAGATGGACTTGATAGATTTATACAGAATATTCCATCCAAAAGCAAAATACACATTCTTTCAAGTGCACGTGAACATTCTTCAGAATACATCACATGTTAGGTCACAAGAAAAGCAATTTAAGAAGTCTGAAATAATATCCATCATTTTCTTCAATCACAATGTTATGAAAACTACAAATCAATTAGAAGAAGAAAACTGGAAAAATTACAAGTATGTGGAATTAAACAACATGCTTCTGAATTAATGGGTTAATAAAGAAATCAAAAGTGAAGTAAAAAAACACCTTGAGACAAATGGAAAGGGGAATACAACAATCCAAAACCTATGGATACAGCAAAAGCAGTTTTAGAGGGTACTTCAAGGTGATACAGGCTCACCTCAGGAAACCAGAAAAATATCAAATAAACAATCTACTTTAATGCCTTAAGAAAAAGAAAAAGAATAAACAAAGCCCAAAATTAGCAGAAGGAAACAACAAAGAGTAGAGCAGAAATAGAGACTAAAAATACAAAAGAGAAGACCAACAAAATTAAGAGCTGGTTCGTGAAAATGATAAAGTAAATTGACAAAACTTTGGATAGAACCAGCAAAAAAAAAAAAAAAAAAAAGAGGACCTCAAATAAATAAAATCAGAAATGAAAGAGGACATGTTATAACTGATACCACAGAAACACAAAGGATCATAAGAGTTACTAAAAACAATTATATGCCAACAAATTTGGCAATGTGGAAGAAATTGATACATTTTTAGAAACATACAATCTTCTAAGACTAACTCCTGCAGAAATAGAAAATCTGAATAGACTGATTACTAGTAAGTAAATTGAATAATTAATCAAAAACCTCCCAACCAACAAAACTTCAAGACCAGATGGTTTCACTGGTGAATTCCACCAAACAGTCAAAAAAGATTTAATACATATCCTTCTCAAGCTCCTCCAAAAAACATAGGAGGGAACACTTCCAAACTCATTTTACAAGACCAGCTTTACCTTTATAAGAAAACCACACATGAATACCACAAAACAAGAAAATTACAGGCCAAATACATCTAAGGAACACAGATGCAGAAATTGTCAACAAAATAATAGCCAATTGAATTCAATAATACATTCAAAGGATTATACACCATGATCAAGTATTATTTACTTCAGGGTAATAAGATGGTTCACATCAGCAAATCAATGAACATGATGCACCTATTAACAATTGGAGGATAAAAATCATATGATCACCTCAATACATGCAGAAAAAGCATTTGAAAAATTTGGCATCCATTTATAATAAAAATTCTCAACAAAGTGAGTATAGAGGGAAGGTTCCTCAATGTAATAAAGGCAATATATGACAAGCCCATAGTTAACATCATACTCAATAGTGAGAAGTTCAAAGCTTTTCCTCTAATATCAGAATAAGACAATGACATTCACTCTCATTACTTTTATTCAACGTAGTACTAAAAGCTCTAGTCACAGCAATTAAGCAAGAAAAAAAAAACATCCACATTAGGAAGAAGTAAAGCTGTCACTATTTGCAGGTGATGTGATACTTTATATAGTAACCCTATAGACTCCACCAAAAAAACCATTAGAACTAGTGAATAAATTCAAAAAAGTTGCAGAATATAAAATCAGTATTCAGAAGTCTGCCACATTGTTATACACTAACAACAAATCACCAGAAAGAGAAATTAAGAAAACAATTCTATCTACAATTACACCAAACAGAATAAAATACCTAGGTATAAATCTAATCAAGGAGGTTGAAGACCTGCACAATGAAAACTATAAGATAATAGTAAAAGAAATGGAAGAAGACAAATAAATGGGAAGATATTCCATGCTCATCTATTGGAAAAATTGTAAAATGTTCATACTACCTAAAGCAATCTACAGACTACCAAAATTCCAACGGCACTTTTCACAGAACTAGATCAAAAAATTTTGAGGAAAAGCATTTTCTATTTTTAAAATTTATCATTGAAGTGTAATTGACATACAATATTATATTGGTTTCAATGTTATGTTAGTGTGCAACATATTGATGTGAGAATTCTATAGATTGCTCAGTGCTTCCCACAATACACATAGTCACCATCTGCTACCATGTAACATTAGTAAAATATTATTGACTACATTTCCTATGCTTCTCTACATCCCCATTTTATAAATAGAAGTCTGTATCTCTTAACATACTTCATCTATTTCACCCATTCTCCTACCCACTTTCCTTCTAGCAATCACTAGTTGTTTTCTGTATTTAAGAGTCTGGTTTTTTGTGTTTGTTCATTTGTTTAGTTTAGATTCCACATATAAATGAAATCATATATTTGTCTATCCCTGTCTGACTTATTGCACTTAGCATAATGCCCTCTAGGCCCATCCATGTTGTTGCAAATGAAGAATTTTCTTTTTCTTTTTTTCTATTTTATTTTATTTTTATTTTTAAAATATAATTTATTGTCAAGTTAGCTAACAGACAGTGTATACAGTGTACTCTTGGCTTCAGGAGTAGATTCCCGTGATTCTAAAACTTCACATAACAAGTGAAAATATAGGATATTATTCATTCTCTGACTGACTTAATTCACCTAGCATAATACCCTCCAGTTCCATCCACATTGTTGCAAATTGCAAGATTTCATTCTTTCTCACTGCCAAGTAGTATTCCATTGTATATATAAATCACATCATCTTTATCCATCTATCAGTTGACAGACATTTGGGCTTTTCCCCTAATTTGGCTATTGTTGACAGTGCTGCTATAAACATTGCGGGTACACGTGCCCCTATGCATTAGCACTCCTGTATCCTTTGAATAAATTCCTAGTAGTGCAATTGCTGGGTCATAGGGTAATTCTATTTTTTTTTTTTTTTAGGAATCTCCACACTGTTTTCCAGAGCAGCTGCACTGGTTTGCATTCCCACCAACAGTGCAAGAGGGTTCAGGTTTCTCTACATCTTCACCAACATCTGTTGTTTCCTGATTGTTAATTTTAGCCACTCTGACTGGTGTGAGGTGGTATCTCAGCATAGTTTTGATTTGTATTTCCCTGATGATGAGTGATGCTGAGCATCCTTTAATGTGTCTGTTGGCCATCTGGATGTCCTCTTTGGAGAAGCATCTATTTGTGTCCTCTGCCCATTTCTTTTTTTTTTAAATATTTTTTAATGTTCATTTATTTTTGAGAGAAAGAGAGACAGAGCATGAGTTGGGGAGGGGCAGAGAGAGAGGGAGATAAAGAGTCAGAAGCAGGCTCCAGGCCTTGGGCTGTCAGCACAAGAGCCCAATGCAGGGCTCTAACTCATAAACAATGAGATCATGATCTGAGCTGAAGTCAGTCACTTAACCTACAGAGCCACTCAGGCACCCCTTCCTCTGTCCATTTCTTCACTGGATTATTTGTTTTTTGGGTGTTGAGTTAGGTAAGTTCTTTCTAGATTTTGGATACTAACCATTTATCCAATATGTCATTTGCAAGTATCTACTCCCATTCCATTGGTTGCCTTTTAGTTTTCTAAAGTATGTTCTGCAGAATATACTTCCAATGAGATAATAACAGGTACTGGATGAAAAAAGGATATCATGGTCAAATAATTTACTTAAAAAGGGGATAACCATGTTAAAGAGGTGTCTTTTCTGTAATTCTTCCTAGGCTAATGTGCTCTAAGATGTTCCAATAAGGGGAGAGAATGAACTATATCTCAAATTTATGTATCCTTAGAAGACTTACATTTCATCTGGTATTTGTGCTTCAAAGAATATATCCAGGAAATGTTGTGATGGAATAATAATGACGTGGAATATGTTCACAATGTGTTAATAAGTTTCAAAAGAGGTTACAACACAATTTACATGTATGTACATATGCATATATGTTTGCATATATGTCAAGAATGTCCAATTAACCTGAGTATGAAGAGTATCCTATCAAAAGGGATTAAAAAATGATATTTTAAGGGCCTCTTGAGTAATCAAAACCATCACTATGTGCCATCACATTTTGTCCCACCAGGTCTGAACCCAACCCATACACCACCCTGGCTTCCATGTACTCACGTTATTATTACATACTTGTCCTCTCCTAGTCACAGCAGGAAGTAGAGAGATATAGTCAAAGTCACCGAAAAACCTCTCAGCCTACAATCATCTCAAACATACCCTGGATCTTTAAATATATTAGTTTTAAAGAACATCGATACAATTGAATTAATATATTTAAAGAACTTTGAACTTCTCAGCAAGAGACTTCCTGATGTTAGCATAATAATTAAAACATTTTACTGACTTCAAAAACCTAGAAGACCATTTTCCTTTAAGGCTCCACTTAGTCCTAACCACAATGTAACTTGTATTAATGGAACCTATATTGCAACAATGGTATGAGATCAAATGAAACCAAAAGGCTCCACTGTTGCCTGAAGCACCTCAATTAACATGCCACAAAAGTTCCTACTACAAATTTAAAGAGATGGTTTTGTGAATTTTCTGACCAGTTCACATTATCCCCTTTGATGGGAATAAATTCACATTATCCCCAATGATGGGAGTAAATTAATTTCCAGACTACACATTCAAAACCCAGTGCCATGAATTCACTCTAACCAATTTTATATCAGAGTCATCTCTACCAGTCTTTCCTCATTTAACTTCCTTCCTTTTACAACATGTTTAGGGGGAAAATAAGTCAATCAATGAATCATTCAAGAATCATCAACTTCCTGCTAACCTTAAATCAAGATTAGCTAAATCCTCTCCATTTACCAACCCACAGCCATCTATTCTCCTCCCCCGCAGTTACTATAGTTTCAGCTGATTTTTCTTCCAGCTTTTACTTCACAAGATTTTAATTCCACTTACTGTTGAATTTTTCTTACTAACCATATTCTAAGTAAATGTCTCCATACCTTTCTGAGGTATAGTTTAGAGATACACTTTGCTTATCATTTTATCCACTCCACCAGTGAATCTTGAGCACATGGAAGATTATACATCGATGATTCAGGACAAAGTAACTATACTAACTCAAGTAGAGAAAATTAAAACAAGATAGAAACTCCAGGGAGAAAACTTATATCATTTTATATATTATATAAATGTCTGCTTTGTAAATACCAAGACCTCTCAGACAGAAAGCTTAAAAAACCCACTTGCCTGCTTTGCCAGAAGGAATAAGGGAATTTTTTTCCTTTGGTAATAGAACATAAGGCTGCAATGAAATTCTGCTTCTTCTTTTATAATACAGAAGTTACAGTATAGTTCCCGCTCAACCTTAGTCAAAGTTTTCTCTTTATTACTCAAAGTCAGAAAAAAAAAGGTCATTTCCAAACACCCTTAAATGTTGTTATATTATTCATCATTGAAACCCTAGTGCAAATCCTAGAGTGTATGTTTACTCTTGACCTTCTACAAGACCTGTCTTCTATTTCTTCCTATAAAATATTTCTAATCTCTATCTCCCCACTTTACTTCAACCATTACTTGGGTCTTAACTGTAAAATAAAGAAAATTCAAATATCTGACTGAAATAACTGCTCACTATTCCAGGCCTAATCTAGTTAGTTCTTTATTCATCTGTCCACCAATAATTGAGTCAATGCCTACTATAGAGGTACAGAGCTGTCCCATGCACTGAGGCGCAAGTAAAGAAACACAGAAGATATGATCTCTCCTCTCAAGAGTAAGCACGGTCTATTGAGGATAAAAATCAAAGACAAAATAAGTAGACAATAGCTGTAAAATGATGTTAAAACAAAAATTCAACAGAGTGGTAGCCTTGAGGAGGGAAGAAAGGAAAGAAGGAAGAAAGGAAGGGAGGGAGCAAGGGAGGGAGAAAAAAAGGGCATATTTTAGCACTAGATTCAGATTCAACTAAATTTACTGGATGCTTACTTCATGCCAGGAACTCTAATTAGTGTTTTTACATATACTACTCATTTAATTCATCCTAAAATAACAATAGAACCAAAGCATCTTGAAAACAGCTGAGTAAAGGAGATGATAAAAAGATCTTACTAGAAGAGCCATGTGGATAAGTAGTATTAAATAAAATAGGACAAGTGTAAATCTCTTCCTATTATACCTTAACAGTTAATATCTATAGTTATACGGTTATAATAGAAGAGTATAAAAGCCAAATTGGTGAATATTTTTCTTGTTTTTAAAGATTTTTAAAATTTTTTCTAATTATAAAAAGAATACAACCATATGGTGATAGATGTTAACTAAACTTATTGTGGTAATCATTTCTCAACATATACATATACCAAATCATTATGTTGTACACCTAAAGCTAACACAATGTTATATGGCAATTATGTCTCAATAAAAAAAAAAGAAATTGTTGAAAGTTGAATTGTGTCCCTCTCAAATTCTTACACTGAAATCCTAACATACAGAGCTCAAAAACGTGATTTAATTTGCAAGTAGGGTCAATGCAGATGTAATTAGTTAAAATGAGATCATTAGGCTAGTTTCTTAATCCCAATATGACTTAGGTCCTTTTCAAAAGGGGACACTTGGACACAGACAAGGACATGAGGGGAAAAAATTTCTAATTAGGGAAATTTCACTGGGAGGAAAACTGAAAAAAAAGAAACCAGCCTAAATGAGGTCTGAGGATTATTTGTCAATGTCCTTGTCATCACAGGCAAATAAAAAGTGGAAATGTACTGCCTTATGCCTCTCTCAAGTCTTACATGTTTAGCGTACATGTAAGATAGGTCATTTATCATTATATGTCTTACTCTCCACGCTCCTAAGAGTTGTATCTTATTTACCTGTATATTGCCTACAATACTTGGAACTGTGTTGTGGTGGAGGAGCAGTACTCTGAAGCAAGGAGGTTCAAGGGTTCAAGCCTCAGGTCTGCAAGTTTGTTCAAGTTATGTACCTTGGAGAAATTTATAAAACTATGAGTTTCAGTATCTCTGTCTAATAAAACTAATAAGGAGTTCTTATGAGAAATAAAGGATATGCCATTAAAGGCACTTAGCATAGAACCTAGCATCTAATTAGGCACTAAATATATATTAGTTCCATTTTTGCCTTCGCATCCTGCACACAATAGAATGCAATTATGAAGTTGGGAGTTTCAGTCATTTAGAGAACTTCCCAGTAAGGGTATTAAATACTTACCTTGGTTTTCAGCCGGTCTTAGATTTGCTAAAGCAACGATCTGATGCCCAGCAGCAATGCACTGCATCATATTATAACAGCTGTCCTTCCCACCACTAAAAAAGAAATAAAGAGACAAGTATCAGGTGATTGACTATTATTATTAAACATAGAATCATTAGATATCAAAATACATTTATTCAACTTTTCAGAATTCTCAGAGACTGCTTTACAATTAAAATACAAAAGACCGCATGTAATTTCCATAGCAGAAGCAAACTAAGGAAATGAATCTGAATGTCTAAGGTTGCTACTCACAAGAGCTTGTGAAATTATGTGCCATTAGAACAAAGACCATTCTAAACAAAATATAACTCTTTGGTTTATACTAGTGGCTCTCCTTTATATACAAAGTGCTTTGATATTAAAAATATGATTTAATTGTTAAGTTCTAGCTAAACAGTTATTACATGTATTCCTTAGATGAACTCCTCCATGGAAAAGTGGGAAAAAAAATCTATTCTGTTTTACTATAAGAAATCTAACAACTGGCCACCATCATCAACTAAAGGCTCAAATTAAAGACCTGAGACCCAATTTTTGGACAAAGTTTGATGAACTTGGTGGATTCACTTTCTGTAGAGATAGAAAACAAAATGCCGAATTACACTGATGAAGTTAAACGTCAGTACCATCAGTACTTTAGCTTTCACTATATATATGATGGCAGTACTCACTTTCGCAGCACATATACACTATACATAGGATGGCAGGACAAGGCTTGAGCCTTAGATCTAATAAACAGATTGAAGGGAACTTCTAAATTCTAGTACCAAACCTACCTAAGGCAAGGGCAAATCACTTAGTCAAGATGAGTGGTTTATTTATGACAAGGTTGAATGGCAACCTTTATGCCAAGTTCATCTATAACAAGGATGAACGGCAAGGTTGAATGACAACCTTTATTTTGGTTTAAAACTACTGTTTCTCACTGTACATGTTTGTTTCTTTACTTCATCATCACCTTTCTTTTTTCCCCTCCTGTTGCATTCTTTCCAACTTTTGCTTAAGATCTGCAGGTGCATTTCCAAGCACTTGACACCTGTTCATAGCCCAAGAAACTTTTAAAAAAGAGATTGCTTGGCCTTATATACTGGCCCTTTTGCCTTTTATTTTAGCTGCCAACATTTATTTGCCTCTACCATATTCTAATCAATAACAACTGTCATTCCAGAACTTTTCAAGAAGAGACCCCAAGGGGCACAGCGAAGTTAAACATCATGCTCCCTGTCCTCAGACTCAGATATTCCCCTAAGTCTTCTACAACTTCCCCATTGAACTTTAGTGTTCTATTTTCTCAGGACAAAAAGATTTGACTAATTTTTTAGAATATTTAGAATATTAAAGGTTAGTGGACATAAAATCACAATTCTAATTCTTTAGATTATTAAAGATTAAAGAGTGTACATCTGGGTGGTTCAGTGGGTTGAGCTTCAACTCTTAATTTCAGCTCAGGCCATGATCTCACAGTTCCATGGGTAGGAGTCCCACATCGGGCTCTATGACGACAATCTAAAGCCTATTTGAGATCCTCTCTCTCTGCCCCTCCCCGCTCCCACTCTCTCTTTCATAATAGATAAATTTAAGAAAATAATAAAGGGTACACACCTATAATCAGAACTTAGCTTTATAATTCATTTGTAAATATGCTAAAATTTCAAATAGGGCTTTAAAATAGTATTGCCTAAACTGTGTTCTGTGGAACGTTAGTGTCCAACAAATAATGTAAGAACAAAAGGTTTGGGAAATGCTGAGCAGCTTATTTGTGTCTTAGAACATTACAAACTACATAAGCATATGTTAGGTGAAAAGTCCTAAAGAAGATTAAAATTTTAATTCCCAACTCTGGTGTTGTTACTCAATGTGCTTGGGTTTACATGCTTCATTATAAAACCAAAGAATGGTTTAGCTAATCCTCAAGGTGTCATTCAACTGTAAAATTGAAGAAGTCAATCTTTGTGTATAAGGAAAATAATGTTCTTTATGTTCTAAAAATATGCGAAAATCTTGGTTTCACTTATTCCTTAAAACACAAATATATCCCATCTCTCATTTTAGTGCACACACACACACATACATGATATATTACAAACAGATTCACTGTATTGAAGTTTAAATTCATATATAGTCAAATGTATATTCATATAAATGTATATATTATGTATGCATTCATATTCTTATATATAAATTGTTATATATTCATACTTATAGCATGTCTCCTAACATTTACACAGATTTTACATTTAGCAAGAATTTTCCAACATTGAAATTTTTTTTCATAAAAGTAATATAAATACACATTACTGAATATTTAATGTAATGGATTATAGTAATCTTCTATCAGTCCCTCCAGGATCTGAATCTTCAGTTGGTGTGTCTTATTTCAGTGGTTAAACTTTTGGCAAATTGCATATAATGTAAATTACTCATTTCCTGGATTACTTTTTATTCTTACCTATTTGATCATGAAGATCACAGGGTCAGAGATTAATCATTCACTTTACAGAAAAAAATTACTGAATATCACTATTTTGACATTAGAGAGTCGTTAAAAACGGCGTTGGAATATTCCAGTCATTGCAGAAAAGATTAGAATGCAACATCAAGAGTTCTTAGAAGGTCATTATTATTAGGCAGTATCAATTACCTAGGATATTGCACAAAAACGTTTAAGAAATCTTCAATGGGTTACGAAAGAAAAGATGGTGGGGTGTATCGCAGACACTACACAAATCCTAATCTCATCGAATATACACGTACTGTAGTCTAAATCCCCTTAATGTTACTATGTTTATCGTTGCTTCAGTTTCCAGATTGCACATGGAGACATTTAAACGGGCCTGTCTTTGTTTATCACAGTACTTACTTTTTTTAGACACCCAAATATGATGAGTTACTATAGATTTCAAACTTCTTTTGTAATAAAGTATATGACCATACATCAATCTAAAAGCAGGTAAATGTCTATAGCAAAAGCCACTGAATTTAGGATAAAACTGATAGAACTCCATCTTCATCCCAAGGGAAGAGAGACCCCAGGGTAAAATACACCTTGGTCAAAAGCACACCAGTCACAGGAGGGACGGCAGGCCAGGGAGAAGCGGTCCTCAGCGGGCGGGGGCGGAGCTAGCAACAGCCCTGGGAGGAAGGCGAACCCCAAGGAAGGCGCAGGAAGACCGAAAGCACTACGGCAGAGGCCTGAGTAAGTGGAGTGTAGCCGTGGCTCTCAAACGTCACCGCCCAATACACTTTTTAGGAAGCCGACCCAGAACCTTGTTAGAATAATGAAACCAGCGCTTTGGCAGTGAGATCTGGACACGGGTGGGTTTTCAAGTTCCCCCCAGGGAACGCAATGCGAATCTACGTGTGAGGAAAATCAGAGGCAGGGGCTAAGAGGCCGGAGGAGCGCCAGTCCAGGCCCGGGGAGGGGCCAGGCAATAGCCCGAAGACTCCGCCTCTTCCTGTGGCCGGGTGGAGCCGCTGGGCCCCCGACACGCGGTTCTTGCACAGACTCTTTTCCGCGCTGCCGGAGGCGGCGGCGGTAGCTGCGGCCAATCGGCCAAAAAGGATGAGAGGCCGACAGGGGAGGAGGAAGGCGGCTCCCGCGCCGCGTTACCTGATCAGAGCGGCGACCCTCATGCTGGGCGCAGTGCGCGTGCGTGCGTGCGTCGGGCGCGGGCGGGAGCCGGGAAGTCGCCGCCGCCGCCGCAGGCCGTGACACGCGGCCGGGCCTGGTGCGGGTGTTCGCCTCGCCGCCTGTCACCGGCTGGGCGTTACGACCGCTGCGGCTGCCTTGTGGAACACCTGTCCACGGAGGAGGCGCCACGTCGGCTCCTTGTCCCTGTGACGGGGACCTCCCGGCTCAGAAATGATGTTTAGGCACGGCCTGACCACCTAAGTGAGGGCACTGAAGCCGCCAGGGGAAGGGCAGCATCCGCGTCGCCGAGCCCAAGGGCGGTGGCCGTGGATTTGTTTCGGCAGGAGAACGTTCAAAATCACGTATGCTGCAAATTGAAACATTTGTGAACATGCGAAGGGAGAGGAAGTTTGCCCTTACATCCTCAGCCACCTGCAAGAAACTAACTGCACCCTTTAGTGTTTTTAAACCTCAATCTCCTTTGTATTATAAATCTAAATCTGGAACTAGCCCCGTGAACTCGAAGCTCCCTGGGGTTTGGCCCTTTGCGTAAATACAGCAGCCTAGAAGCTGGCTAAGGCTCCTCACGAAAGAGGCTGGGCCTTGCAGAAGCATTCACTAAGTATGTATTGAGTCTTTCATGTACCAGACACTGTTTTAAGCTCTTTGGGATACATCTATGAATAAAACATGGGTCATTACATAGGGGTGAGGAGAACAGACGATATACAGGTTAAAAAAGTTCTGTAGTATGTTAAAAAGTGATAAATGCTATTAAAATAAGAGATTGAGAGGAATCAGGACGGAGGCAGAAGGGCAAGTTGCAGAATTAAAGGTGAGATAGGACTTCTGGGAAGGTGAGATTTGAGTCAACTCAAAAGTGATAGCTGTGTATAACTGGAGGTGTGCTCCAGGTAGAAGGAAAAACTAGAACCAAGGCCCCAGGTGTACGACATGTTGTGGAGGAACAAGACCGGCCCACGTGGTGGAAGCAGAGCAGACAAGGCAGAGAGTACCGTGAGATGACGTTCCAGTGATGGAGGGAGGAGGAAGATCATACAAGGTCTTGTAGGCCAGAAAGAACTTTTTCTTTTATTTGGGGTGAAGTCAGTGGCCACTGTAGGATTTGGGACAGAAGTATGACTTGAAACTTTAAAAAGATTACACTGTACTGTTGTAAGAATACACCTCCCTATCATGAGGCTATTGCAGTAACGGAGGAGAGAAATGATGGAACCAAGAACCGGCATGGTGCTAGTGAATTTGGTGAGAAGGTGGAGAATTCGCCTTCTATTTTGAAGGTAGAGTTCATTGAATTGGATGGATTAGATATGGGATATGAAAGAAAGAAAAAACCATGAAGGATGATACTAAAGTCATGAATTAAATTAATATATGTGAGGAATTTAGAATCATGCCCAGTATAAAATAATTATTCAATTTAATTATACTGTAATGTTCTCATTAACTCCAGTACTCTTGGTGTAACTACAGCAATGACAGACTGCATATCAGTGTCACCATCTAAAATAATGCATCTTTATTGGGCCCCTGGGTAGCTCAGTCACTTGAGCAACTGACTCTTGATTTTGTCTCAGGTCGTGATCCCAGGGTCCTGGGATCAAGCCCCCCATTGGACTTCACTGAGTATGGAGGCTGCTTGAAATTCTCTCTTTCTCTCTCTCTCTCTTTCTCTGTCTCTCTCTCTCTATTTATCTACCCATCTCCCCAGCTCATGCGTGTGCTCTCTTTCCAAAATAAAAGTAATAATAAACAAATTATTAAAATGATGCATTTTTAAAATTATGAGATGGCGGACATGTAATGCCCAAATGAGTCAACTATTTAAAGCACTTGTTGTCTAGTTGGGGGATAAGGCAAATACATTAAACATATATTTACAATAAAGATGGCATATTGGCATATTTTGAAAGTAATAAGTTATGTGATACATATGGCAAGGGACTCATGAGTTGAACCCACAGGGTAAATGATACAAGGAGGACAGAGTTTGAAAGATAGGCCAAACTGAGCAGGAAGAACAGTTAGACCTTACAAACAGAGGCAACAAAGCAGGAGGAGTTTAGAGCATGTCACCACAAAATATGTTGCTTCAACATATTGATTCTTTTAAATTAAAGGCACTTGAGAAAGAGCAGATATGGGAAGGCCACTCTGACCCTCTTTATTCCTGAAAGCAGAGGATAAGTCTCCCTTAGAGAGGGTGCCTTCTCTGTACGTGGGGAAGAAGAAGGCATTCTTAGGGCTAGAGACAGGGAACTGAGGAGTAGAGGGATATGACCTAAACATTCATTCCTAAGGGGTTGTAGACTTTGGTCATTATGTCCTGCTGACTCTGGGGCTGTTGCATCATTCCAGTCACAGTTACCATTGGGCAAGGGAATACCATGGGGCACCCAAGTAGACCACCTGTGCTCCACATGTGTTCTTCCTCGTCTCTACTGTGTGAAAGCAGCCCCATCTCTTCTTGCCTATCAGAGTCAAATATCCTTGGTTGCCTGCCCCTGGGTGCAAGGCGGTAAAAGTGCCCGACTACTAAATATCTTCTAGTTCAATATATCAGTGTTGTGCCCCGTGGCAAGAGAGAAAACCTTAAAGACTAGGACCCCTAATTCTGCTCAGCCCAGAGTGATGGGAGGTGAAACACAATGTTCCCCAATGTGTAATTGGGAGTGATTGTAAATGAAGCTGTTCTTCCTTTTACCCTTTGGTTCCCAGATCCGTATAGCTTTCCTACTGGGAACACACTGCCATACAGAGATCTCTGATTCAGTGCCTATACTATATCTTGAGGAATGGTGTACCATCATTGTACAGTGCTCTCTTTGAGCTGCTGATTTAGCTGTTACTTCAGTAGGCCTTTCCAGTACTTTGTGAAGCCAGTTTCATGTAAATAGTCCAGTATATGATATAACAAATAGATCTCATAGAATATGGGCCTACTCCTGTACCTCATTCTCTGGGAAGTGGGGACTCTGCTGGATTGGATTTTGTGCTTATAGAGTGAGCACTGCTAGTGGGGCCGTTGCAGACGAGAAAGGCCAGGTTAGGATCCCCTCTATGTTCAGTCAGAGTCTGGGAGCAGTCTGGAAAAGCATGGCCTGCTATGAACTCCATAGTGGATCCAAAAGTGTGGCAGTTGAAGGGTGTCTGTCACTCATGCTTCCCACAGCAGCCATTTTTAAAAGGATAGCTGAGTGGGTCACCTCCATGGCTGCCATACTGATGCAAAACGGCTTTCAAAAATCCCATAATGAGGGGCAGCCATGTTTATACTACGTGTTTCACAATGTGTCCTGCTGGAGTAAAAAATGTAGAATGAAGGGTTCATTCAAATGTAGAATAGTATTTGAAGGAGAGTCAATCTGAATTTGTGAAAGTCTAAATAATACGTAGTATTTTAAAGAAATGCCTTAATTTACATCAAAACAAATATATTAATCTCAAGCATAGTAGTGTACTCATATTGAATGCTGACAAAGTGTTTTTAGGAGGACTCATAAGTTAATAGGAAAAACTTATTTTTAATTAGTAATATCTATTTGCCTATAAGTAATTTGCTCAACTTCAGGAAAAGTTGGCTTAGCAAGACCTCTATAGGCATAGTGTTCTATATGGATAGTGTAAAGGTTACTGCAACCTAGTCAAAGTCAAAAAGTCAATAGATTTTATATCAGTATAGAGTAGTTCTTTTTATATTACACTGAAATGACTTGTCCAAGATTCACATTTTAAAGCATTGTGAGCTCACTTCCTGCAGTCTCAAACTCTTACATACGAATGACTATGGATTAATTTGTAGAGCCAACAAAATAGGTGAATAGGAAATCAAACTCAAAATAATTTTAATCCCTTCCCAGTTTACTTAAAAGAAACTCCCCATAGCCAAACACTGTTGCTGGTAATAAAAAGTTGCAAGCTGTCACTGAATTCTGTTTCCTTGGCAGCACATCTCAGTGATGTACTGATTGATAAAGACTCAGATAATCAAATCAAAAACTCTGCAGGTAGTTATTCTCAGAGACCTTGGGAGGGTTTCATTATGCCGTATCAGGAAGCCATTGGAAGGTTTCTTGGTAAGAACTTAGGAAAAAAGGAATTAAGTACTCACTTGAAGCATAAATTTACGGGCATCTTTATATGAGTATCTGATGCATCTGTATTAATAATGGCAGCTTATGTGTACCCAGCACTTCTCTATGTGTTTTATGCGTGGTGACTCAATTAAATATTGCAGCAAACCTGTGAAGTAGGATACATTGTTATTCCCATATGCAGATGAGGAAGCTGAGTAAAAAGAAGTTAAATAATCTACTATCTTAGTCAGTTTGGGCTACTTTAAAAAATATATCATAGCCTAGTGGCTTAAAAGAACAGGCATTTATATCTTACAATTCTGGACATTGGGAAGTCCAAGCTCAGAATAGTCACATTCTAGTGAGAGCTCTCTTCCTGTTAGCAGACTGCTGTGTCCTTACAGAGTGGAAAGAGTCTCTTCTTATAGGTACTATTCCCATTCATAAGGGTTCAATGTCATGACCTAATTATACCTAAAGGCTCCCACCTCTAAATACTCTCACACTAGGGTTTATTAAGTCTTTTGCATGCAGTCCATTGCACTGCCCAAAGTCCTATAGCTAGTGTCAGAACCCAGATTCCAACCCAGGCAGTCTAAAGTCTATGCTCTTAACCTCTAAACTAAATCTGCCACTGAAATGGCTGGCTGGTCTTCTGGCTAAAATATCCTGTTTCCAAGATATGTCTGGAAGGACAATGCCATCATTCACCACCTGAATCTCCTTTGTCTGTGCTTCTAAGCTGGTGAGTCCTTTTTCTTAAAGACACAAATTGTTGTATTATATGAATTAACATATTGTATGAAGTCATTGTTAAACATTCCAGGCCCGAGAGTCATTCTGTCACCTTTACATATGTTTTTTTCCTTTACTTCATAATGGATAACATGAAATTCAAGAGTTCTAGGAGCCAGGTAGCTAATGTAAATGAGTCAAGTGTCCTGGTGTAAGACACCAGGATGGTGAGGACTGTGGCAAACCACTACTCACTTGGCTTCAGCTGCCCTGTGCAAAGGGACCCAATGTTACCAGACCTTCTGATTTTCCAAGAGATGGCAGAAATTTTCATTTTAGTTAACTCCTTTTTTAATGTTGAAAACTAATTTTTTTTTAACATTTATTCATTTTTAAGACTGGGGAGATAGAGCATGAGCTGGGGAGGGGCAGAGAGAGGAGAGACACAGAATCCAGAGCAGGCTCCAGGCTTTGAGCTGTCAGCACAGAGTCTGATGCGGATCTCAAACTCATGAACTGTGAGATCATGACCCTAGCCTAAGTTGGATGCTTAACCAACTGAGCCACCCAGATGCCCTGAAAGCTAATTTTTAGAATTGTAATTGGTTTGCACACCAAATATGACATATCTGCTTATTATTAATTTTATAATTTAGCTTTAGAGAGTAATCTTTATTCCTTTATTCAACCAGCATTTATTGATAGCCAATTATGTTTATTTATAAAATTTTGAATGTTTATCCTTTCCTACGGAAGTACCTTGTACTAATGTATGTGCAAAAATATACAAGAATGTCCACTGCAGCATTATTTGCAAAATGGAAATCTCATCATGACAAGGACTTTGTATTATTCAGTTCTAGAACAGTCCTAGAATTATAGTAGGAACTAAATATATCTTAAATCTCATCAACAGAACAGGATAAATTATGGTGCCTCTGCACAGTGAAATAGTGTGTAACAGTTAAAGGAAAATGAAGAATTCTTTAAGACATATTTTCAGCATAAAAAGTAGGTTTTAGATGTTTCTATTTGTATTGAAAGAAAATTAAACATATATATGCATAAATAAGTAAGTAGATATTAACAGCTCTACAAAGCTACATGCTAAGCTGTT
The DNA here is from genome assembly GCF_006229205.1 of Suricata suricatta. NCBI lineage: Eukaryota > Metazoa > Chordata > Mammalia > Carnivora > Herpestidae > Suricata > Suricata suricatta. The sequence continues at coordinate 76,281,065 of NC_043708.1, forward strand.
GACAGTGATACTTCTGATGAGAAAAATGGGAAATGGGGCTTCTACTCTTCGCTTTGGATGCATCTACATTGTTTGACTTAGATGAATATATGTGCATTAATTGTCTATTTTAAAAGGCTAAATATTTAGTCCCATTAATAAATAAATGAAATAAAATAATAAAGTAATGATTTCTTAACTGTCAGGTTAGCAAAGATTCAAAGAAGAAAACTGGTGAAGAGACCAATGTTGGCAAGAAAAAGGGGAAAGGAACAGTCTCATGCTTGGCTGCTGGAGAAGTAAGTACAATTGTTCTAGAGGGCAACTGCGGGCGACACACTAGGTCTCTAATGTGCATTCCCATCTCTAGGATTGTATCGTAAGGAGATAGTTGGACAGTAATACAGAAATGTATATAACAGAGTATTCCTCGTGATGCTGTGAATAGTATTAAAAATGGAAAACAGACTGAATATCAATAATTAGGAGATTGGCTAAATAAATGTGCCATGGTAAATATGCCAAAGTATACCCATACAGTAGAAGATTATACAGTCATTATAAAGGGTGATGTGTACATATATTTCTTAGTATGCAAATATAAGCATGAGGTATAGTATAATTGTATTAACATACAGAAAGTACACACATATTCATATGCATAGGTATATATACGGGAGTCAGTGCAGAATCATGATTAAATACTTGCACTCTGGAGTCAGACTCCCTTAATTTGAATGTCAGAACCTCTACTTACTAAGCTTGTTACTTCAAGGCACTTTACTAAAATTTCCTTTCTTTCTTTCTTTTTTTTTTTTTTTAGTTTTGTTGTCTGTAAAATGAGATTAAAATATGATCTACCACACCTAGTAGTTGTAAAAATTAAATTAAATACACATCACAATTACATAGTCTATTATTTTTTTAATGTTTTTAATTTATTTTTGAGAGACAGAGAGAGACAGCACAAGCAGGGGAGGGTCAGAAAGAGAGGGAGACACAGAATCAGAAGCAGGCTTCCAGGCTCTGAGCTAGCCGTCAGCACAGAGCCCGATGCGGGGCTCGAACACACAAACCATGAGGTCATGACCTGAGCCGAAGCCAGAAGCCAGAGGCTTAACTGACTGAGCCACCCAGATGCCCCACATAGTCTATTATTTTATATAAAGAGAGATCTGGAAAAAAATCATCAACATGTTGGTAGTGGTAGTTTGGGTAGTAAAATTGAATTGACTTTTTGATTTGATTTCATATTGTTTCATATTGTTTCTATATTGTTTTGGTTTTCCAAATTTATTTATGGTTTTGTTTTCTAAAACTGATTATTAAAATATGTTTTATAATTATTAAATATTAAAATATGTTTGTAAATAGAGTAGATGATAGCTGGAAGAAGAGATGATTGGTAGAATGGAAGGAGGGAAAGAGGAGAGACAGGATATCTGACTGCTTCAGGACAGGTCAGACTGGTAACCAATTCTCTGATGAAGTTACAGAGAAGTATAGGGTCTGCTCTTCAGCTCCATAGATGCTAAAAATCAACTTTACCATTCATCCGATATAAATGGTAGGGAACTGATGGAAGCTGCATAGCTTCATGGAGGACTCATTAATAAACCAGAATGGATATGAGCCAGCTGATTCTTTTGCCACTAGGAAAACACAAATTAGAAATATTCTTTCATCAAAATATTGCTTGATAAACTAAAAGCACAATGAGATACCACTACACAACCACTAGAACAGCTAATGTTATAAAGACGAACAATACTAAGTTTTGGCAAGGATATGGATAAATCAGAACTTTAATACATTGTTAGTAAGAATGCAAAAATGGTACAGTCTCCTTGTAAAACAGTTTGACAGTACCATATAAAGTTAAACATACTTTACCTTATGATCCAGCATTTCTAGTCCTAGGTGTTTACTCCAGAGAAATAAACACATGCCAAAAAAAATGGATGTCTGACTGTTCATAGCAGCATTATGTATAATAGGAAAACAAAAGCAACTCAATCTCCATCAAGTGGTAAATGGATGAGCCAATTATATTTATACCATGGAATACTGCTCAACAATACACACAACAAGAATGAATTTCAAAAGCAAGCTAAGTAGAAGATGTCAAACACAAAAGACTGCATTAAGAATGATTTCATGTATATGAAATTCTAGAAAAGGAAAAGCTACCAGTGACAGAAAGGGCATCAGTGTTGCCTGGTGTCAATGGTGAGGAGAAGTCATTAAGGGCAAAAGACCTTGAGGAGACTTTTTTGTGTGAATGTGCTGTCCTACATATTGGTAATAGCAGTAGTTAGGCAATGGTATGCAATTACCAAAATTCATCAAATGATGCAGTTAACGTTGGTTAAACATTTTTATATGTAATTAGTACATTAAATTATTGGCAAATTACTGGTAAGGATAGAGTCAGTTTTTATTATCTGATAAATGATATTCCATTAAGTCACTTTCTGAAAAGGAGTATATGTATATGAATGAGTATATGCTCTAAAGGAATTAAACTTTGAAGGAGACTAGAATGTCTACATCCATTGATGAGGACATCCCTTTTCCTTCATTCTTTTCCCCAAACAATGGGAGTTTTGGAATTCTATATCAAAGATGTTTTAGGAGTGGCTATGTAGCTAAAAGGGCATTTGTATTGTAAGCATACTCTTATTTAAGTTGTGAGTTCATTTGAGGATAGTATTAGCTATTATAGAGGAGCTAAATCCTCCCAAACCAACTTTAGTGGCACTTACATTTTTAAACATTGTATTGATTTCAGGCACTAGCCAGTTATAAATATATGAAAGGAAATTTGCATTACACATTAACATTATCAGCAACATATTTTAAAACTTTGCTGGAAGGATAAGGCTTTGCTTTACTTCTGTACATAGCTAATTTCTTCATTGTTCTGTTTGAATGAGCTTTGTTCTGAATGAGCTTTACTACATTCAATTTAATAGAGAAAGATAACAGTAATGTATATTTTGATTTTATTGTCAAATTCTGATAATCCTTTACATTTACACCCTTTATCCCTTTGAAGTCTTCATGGGTATATTCAATAATTTAAAATGTAGTACCAATTCGGTTTTTAGCCTGTGTCCTTTTTATGGACTTTTGACCATATCAAAGATTGAAAAGTTATTTCAATATTTTCCTAAAATTTTGGAGTCGGCATACATGAATTTGAATTTTGGTTCTGAGATATTGATTTGTAATTTCAGCAAGATGTTTTTCTTTAATCTGTAAAATAGGGATATCTATGCTTACTTCATGAAATGAAGGTTAAATATATATAAATGCACTGGTCAGGGGGAACCTGGGTGGCTCAGTAAGTTGAGCTACTGACTTTGGCTCAGGTCATAATCTCATGGTCTGTGAGTTTGAGCCCCAAATCAGGCTGCTGACAGCTCAGAGCCTGGAGCCTGTTTTGGGTTCTGTATCTCCTCTTTCTCTGCCCCTCCCCTGTTTGTGCTCTGTCTCTCTCTCTCTCTCTCTCTCTCAGATAAATGAATAAACATTATAAAAAAATTTTTAATGCACTGGTTACAGTATCTGTTACATGCGAACTCTTAACCAAACCCTACAAATTATAGAACAAGGATTTATAACTAATAAGCCATTAAGGAATGAAGATAAATTCATATAAAAATGCTCACATAATCTAAAAGGAGGTAAGAAGAAAAGGAGAGGGGGGAAAAATGAACCAGAAAAAAAATAAGCTAGCAGATTTAAATCTAACAATATCAGTAATCACATTAAATGTCAATATCCAAACACTGAAAATGCAGGTTGAAAGACTTAACAAGAAAGCAAGACCCAACTACCCTCTTTACAAAAAAAACAGTGTTTAAGTATGAAGTCATAGACAAATGAAAAGTAAAAGGATGGAAAAAAGATATATACTATGCAAACACTGGTCAAAAGAAAGCTATATACATATATATGAGAAAATGTAGATTTCACAGCTAGGAATAAAATTAGTCTTTCTGCTTCCTCAGACCTCCAGTCCCCCAGATCCCTTCCTGTGAGGCAACACATTACCCATTTTTCTGTATCTTTCCAGAATGAGTTTATGAATATATAAGCATATATCACTTTTATTTTTCACCAAGGGGAGCATACTGTATTCACTGTCGTGTACTTTGTTCTTCCAAATATATCTAAGACATTATTCTGTATCACTACATATGGATTTATCTCATTCTTTTTAACTACTGTATGGTGAAGTATGGAAAAAAAAGTATTAACTAAACTATGATAAAGTATTTTTTTTAAGTTCTCCATCAAGAACACAAGTGCTCCAAATTCTAGCTAACATGGCCAAGTGAGACTCCTCCAAAATATGATTGGAATGTAGCTAATTTAAAGAACTCTGGACACCTGCATCTCCAGCACATTCAAACCTAAGGTCAATATCCTGATATGTCACACATCCAAACCTAAGGCCAATATCCTGGCATGTTACACTCCCACCGAGTTACTCCAACTCACATTTCTACCAGTTTATTATTTTTTGAGGATACTATCCTCTACCTACTTAGTGTTCAAGGTAATTCTTAACTTCCCCTTCTCCCTGATGTCTGTAAACAAGTCTTACAGATTTTACTCTCAAGGTGTCTTAATAAGTTGGAGATGGATGATGAAATTATTGAAGTCCATTGCTACCTATTCAATACACTGGAACTAAGACTAGTATCCATATCCAGTTCCAACCTCCACTGCCAGATGTTTTCCTATAAAATTGCATCATAAGACCTAAGAAGTTTCTTAAGTGATAAATTGATAGTTTTAATATTCCCTATTCAAAAAGTTTCCAGGTTCTTTATAATTTTATTTATTGCTATTCTGATTTAGGAAGATATTCTGGTCTGGTGGGATATATAGTTTTATGATTATTAGTTTATGATTATTAGTGTGGTATTATGGTTCTTCTTTTGACAAGCTCCAAGTACCTTCACAAGTTCTGTTTCATATATCTTAATAATATCCCTTTGAAATAGGTTGAAGAAAATATTTTGTTTTCAATTTACTAATGAAAGAACAGAAATAGATATATCAGGTGGTTAGTCATTGGCTACACAGTGTTAGTGACCAAGCTGGGACTGGAACCCAGGTTTCCTGACTTTCAAGCCAGATTATATGTTTCGGAATCATAAAACTGTCCACTGTGTAATTTTGAAAAAGTGATGGTGTATACTCTCACACATTCTGAATTTCTAGAGCTGAAATAATAATCCATTAAAAAAAGAAAACAAGGCTTCCTTAGAGAATCTCATTGGAAAGAAGAGTTTTCAAGAAATGTAGAGAATACATATTCAACCACCGATTTTCTTCATTAAGCACTTCTCTGTGAAATGAACTTAAAATGGGAAGACATCAGATTCAATATTACACCTACTTTCATTCTCCTAAAATATTGTCCAAACATATAGTTGCCCTAGACTCTAAATCAATCATTTGAAAGTGGTCGCCCACAGCTTTGAAAATATTGGGAGCATCATAAACATCATGCCCATCTGTCATTTCTTTTTCATCATGGAACATAGATAGCCTGCAATCATTCAGAGCAATATCTCATGGCTCCGGTAAAGTCTTATGAATAACTTTCTCTGTTCATCTGTGTATTTCTGAGTAATTAGATGAATTCAAAAGTCCAACAAACTACATTCTAAAAAGTGACTCAATGCCAGCAGGAATAGTTAAATAAACTAGTGTATTTAAATGGAAAACCTGGTATTTCTTTGAAGTAGAGCAATTTGCAAGAAGAACTTGAAAAACTAGCATATGAAAGGAGAATTTAAACTTGGAGCATTTTCATTGCAATTATAGAATACATTAGAATTTGATTGAACAACATTTTATTTATGGTCCTTTTCTCTTTGAGCTTTTATTTCATTGATAAGATTTCTGTACCTTGGTGGTGTTTTTTGTGTAGAACCCAGGATACCAAAATGTTATTTTGTTTATGTGTATATTGGATTATCTGTTTACATATTTCTAACATTATTTTACTTCTCATCTGTGTATCTCAGCCCATACATGCAGGATACATACTCTGCACATACATGCAGAATAAGTGATATATGGGAATTATTCAAGTGTGAGGAAGAAGAACATACATAGTTGGTATGATTTATCTACAATAAAAAAACATGAAAAATGAGTTAGGTAAGATTTTTTTAAGCAACCAAAATTTAGTATATAAGCATTGATGGAATGAAAATATTAAGGGATGTTTGATGATGAATAGACAGTGACTACTTAAAATAATTTATCATGCAATTGGTTTTTTAATTCCAGAAATTAAACAAAAGAATGTTCTGTGTGTCTCCTTGCAAACATTTCTTTTAATTTTTCCACATTTAATTTTTGTTTGTACCCACACACACATAATTTTAACATAATTATTTCGAGTACATGTAATTTTGTATTTTGACCTGGAAAAATGAATGCGTTTTACAGGTAAGAAATTTTGGGCAATTGTAGTGGGTATTAATTTGATTCAATATCTCAAAATATTGATAATAAAAATATTTAGGAAGAATCTTTCTCTAAAATCTCATCAAATATTTTTAAAAATAAAAGTCCATCCTAGGTGGCCCAGTTGCTTAAAATTCCAACTCCAGCTCAGGTCATGATCTCAGGGTTTGTAAGTTCCAGCCCCATATCAGGCTTTAGGTGGACAGCTCAGACCCTGGAGCCTGCTTCCGATTCTGTGTCTCTCTTTGCCTTCCCCTGGTCACACTTTGTTTCTCTCTCAAAAATAAATATATATATATATATATATATATATATATATATATAGAGAGAGAGAGAGAGAGAGAGAGAGAGAGAGAGAGAGGGAGAAAAGATGGAGTTATAAATTAATAAAGAACAAATAAATTAACCTACCTGATTTACTTATAGGATTTTCTTTCTTTTCCTGTATCACTGACTCCTTTGCCCCTCTCAGGCAAAAGGAAATTTATATGTCCTTAATTCTTTTCTCTTTTAAGATGCATATTAAGTGTTGTCATTCCGTTGAAATATTCTAATGCTATTGTTGCAGAATACTAATGTATGTGAATGGATGGGAATATTTTGCCCATATAAGTTAGACCTAATTAAATATTCGGTATTAATTTTGTATCTCACAGAAAAGACTTCTGTTTCCTAAGCTTATCAAGACTTTTCAAGACTACCTGATTTCTATACATTGGCAATATTGCATCTACTAGATGTAGTAGCTTTTATTACTGTTCACTAAATTTTCTAGTTTCCTTCCCTATGGAGACCCTTGCTGAGAGAGAGACCATTCATCACCGCTCAGTGATCATGTGATTGGTTTTGGCCAATGAAATGAGCAGAGGTGACAGAATTTACTTCCGGGAAGAGCTCTTAAGAGCCAGCACATGGTTCGCTGATCCTCTTTTCCCTGTCTCAAGAGGCTGGCAATCATCAGTCATTGCTTGATAGCCGAAGTCTTGAAACAGAGCCTTTTGCTGTTTAGGGATGGACACTTACCATCATTGGGAAGTAAACTTTTCTTGTTGCAAGCCACTGAGATTTTAAAGATCACTGAAATTAGGAGGCCACTGAATTATCTCAGGGAATAGGTAATCCTGCCAATTTACATGGGCAGCAATCTGGCAAACAAGTAGGAATGGCTTCTAAAGGTGATAGATAGATGAAAAAGAATTAACTGTGAAATTGAATTAGGCAAAGTTTACCTTATCCTGACACAAAACTAGCAGTCTTTTTCCCTGAAGCCACTTTTCATGATCCTCAAATAGTTTTGGTTTACAGACCTCTTTGATGTAAAGACACAGAAGACTGTATTTGCCAAAACTTAAATTCTCACATACTTACCTATCTACTCTTGGCTATGTGATATTTAACATCTCATACAGCATTCCTTCCCGGATATGGCAGACTAGGCAAGATATCCCTCCAGACAGTGTACTGTACCTTGTGCTTTCAAGTTATAATATATTCCCTGCTGCAACCTTCATTTCACGAAGGCAAAGAACGTCCTGTTCTATTGTACCAGCTGAGCTAATTGCAGGAAACTGGAATTTGAAAGAAATTGAATGAAAAGATTTTTTGTGTGTTATTGGCAAGATTAAGTAATCACCCAGGGATATTGAGATACCTAAGAACTAGGAAGATAATAGTACCTGTATGTCTGAAGAGACAAGGGACGAAAATGGTATCGTTAGATCTTTTTAGAGACTAGAGCAATGGGAGAGGAGTCACTCAATAGGAGCCGCAATCATACACCGTACTGCCACAATAGTGCACCAAAAAAGGGAAATCTCTGGGGAAGAAATACACTGATCTCTTTCTCCATCTCCTACCAGGAGCCTGCAACGAACTGAATCTCACAGAAAGTTAGAGGTTGAGGAAGCCTGTTGATACAGTTCACAGAGATCAGCTCCTTCCTTATAGGCACAGAGCAAAGCAGAGAAGGGTGGAGGATGGGACTCAGGAGGACAAACAAAAGAATGTACATACCTCTTTATTGATATATTTCCAGTTCCTGCTTGTTTGCTGGGTTCATAAGAAGTGCTTAAAGATACGTGATGAATGAAAGGATGAATAATTAAAAGCAAAGTAATCTGAATGCTAAGATGCAGGCTGCATTCTTTATGTTTTTAGGGCATTATTTTACTTAAACAAATTGTCTCATTGAATACTGTCCTAAGGCCCTTTCAATCATGGATATTAAATACTTATAAACCACATTTTGAACTCCTATGAAGAACACCGAGAAGTAAAGTAACTGGGGAAAGAAACAGTATAAAAGAGATCATATTGTATGTAAAAATAAAGTGGCTCAATTTGAACAAGTTTATTGAGTAGATAATTAAGTGAAGAAGGTAAGTCATAACACCTAATTCATGTTGTCATGGCATGCAGTGACAACACAATTACTCAAGTAATCACTGATATTGATACTGGGTGGAATGTCAGCTAGTGCAAGGCATTAGAAAATCACATGGTTGTGGCATTTGATCACTATGGCAACAATGGTGATTAAAAGATTTAAGAGATGGGTTGGCTATCTCTTTGTTATAGAGCTTATAAGAAAGAAAAAGTCAAGCTTAGTGCTTGAACCCTTAAACCAAAACATGACAGCAATATCAGAAAGCTCCTATGGAAGTCTTAAGGAAGGTTTTCTAACCTAGGGTACACATTTAGAATTCATGTTTCTCATGTTTCTTCTGTAGAGGCATTTGTTGGGAAGAAATGAAACACTGACATTTGGGATGGGACATTTAGGAAGGCATAAATGAGGCTGAGAATTTAGAATTTCTAATTGTCTTGAACCTGCTTTAAGAGTGAATGCAGCACTCTTCCATTGTCTAAGAAACCAGTTTTTCCTTGCAGATAAACTTTTCAGTAACTTCTGTTCTCCTCAAGACACTCCTCTCTCATTCAACACCCCTTGCCACCTTTAGGGCTTTAAAGAGAATTAAATACCAGTGTAACCCTGAGGGAAAACTGCAAAGTCTGCTCTGGGAGGAGATCATTTTACCAATTTGTATAAGCAAGAATCTGGCAGGCATGAATTAAGTTGAATTCTAAAGAGATTAGGTTAAGGTGAGTGAACTGTAAAACTGAATCAGTACAGTGCTTTTCAGAGTGTGGTCATTGGGACAGCCAGCATCAGCTGTCACCTGAGAACCTGTCAGAAATGCAAATCCTGTCTTATCCTAGACCTATTGAATCAGAAACTCTAAGGGATGGGACCTAGAAATCTGTTTTAACAAATCCTCTATGTGATTCTACTACAGGTTAAAGTCTGAGAACCACTGGAATATGCTAAATGCATGATGTGGTCTCTACTAGGGTTTGAGGTTTAGTATTTTAGCTAAGACAGTTGAGAGTGAATCTAACAGTTAGCTGGTTAATGGAAGCCTGGACTTAGCAGTTGCTCATGGTCAATGAGGTTAAGATTACAGATCTACCCTGAAGTAATGTAGAAAATGAAGTTTGATGCTTTAGAGAAATGAGAACAGATTTAAAATGTACCACCTGCTCTACTATTCTTCTTACCTTCCTTACCCTCAGAAAATCCTGAGGACACTTCCATTCAAAGCATATTAAAATGCATGGTGAGGGTACATCCATGAAAACCTCTGTGGTGGCTTTCGTTAGCAGCCTATGATGGACATGGGTAATGTTGCCATAAAAATGAACCCCCTGATTTGAATAGAAAAAAAATGGCATCCCAGAGTAGTAAGGCCTAGTGTCTGTTCTCAACTGTGAGACAAGGTGGCACAATTATCCTAAAAGGATATAGTTTCTAGAGATGCAGTGAGAGTGTTTTGACTAGCATGGACATGTGCCAATAACTAAGTGATTATCAGGTCTCTGGGAATTAAACAAATGGGCAACCTTCTAAGGTGTTTCTTGACTTTTTATAAAATAAAAAGTGACTTAGGTTATCAGAGTGAGAATTCTTAGCCTTATTATACCCATCTCCCAGACTTAAGCCAACTCACAGACTTAAAGCCCTTTCATTAAGGAGCAGGCCAGGTTCTTTTGAGGAAGAATGTGGCCTGTAATATGGCCATAAATGAGCTGCGTGGGTTTTCCAAACAAAGCTACCAAGTCATTTACCAGGATCATTTTTCTGGGGGACAGAAATTCTCAGGTCTTCTGGAGGTTTTTAGATAGTGACTCTGAGATAACGCTAGTTCTTAGGGTATGAAACACCATGATGTTCCAATAGTTAGAGTAGAGAGGTCAAGGGATAAATAAAGGACTGACTCCATTCTGCCTGAGAGTGGCTCCAGTAAGTCTGCTCACCCATCGTGTGGTTATTTGCACAATTTCTGAGTATATTTTAAAATAGAGTTGTTGGTGTGTTGTTTTTTTATTTGTTTTTTGTTTTTGTTTTGTTTTTTTTCTCAGCTTAGGCACTAGCTTAGAAACGACCACTGGTGAATTTAGGTTGCTGTAGAATGCAGCATGCTTCCGACTAACAGGAGACATATGTTGCCATTCTTCCATAGCCAGAATATAGAGGTTGAAGAACCAAAGGGCGGAGGTGGGAGCTCCCTCTCTCACTCTTATCTTACATTTCACTTAAGCATTCTGAAGTTTTAGAAATCCTAATTCCCAAGGTAGGACAATTTCTGCCAAGAAACATAGTTGCTGTTCCATTACCTAAGAAGCTGAGACTATCCTTTGGCTATTTTGGGTTTCTCATGCTGAAGAACCAACAGTAAGACCTTACTCTACTGGCTAAAATAATTGGATCCAGTTGCCATGGGGAAGTTGGGTCAGTGTGATAGAGTAGGGGCAAGGAGAATATGGGAGAACTAAGGGGTTTCACTGAAGAACCTCTTACTATTCCAAAAGAATAGTCAATGGGAAACTGGAATTCAATAAAGACAGCACTACTAAGGATTTTAAGTTGCCAGAATAAAGGTTTAGGTCACTCTACCAGGGAAGTAACCCCAGTCAGCAAAAATACAGGGAAAAACAAGTGAGGGATATCATTTTAGGTCTCATGATCAGTTATAGAAGCAGGCACTATAGTTACTGTGTCTTATGTTAATTTGTTTCCTTTTTCCTCTTTGTTACTGAATATGGAAATTTCTGATGGGAGGCTAATTATAATTTAGGTTCCAAAAAGGGGATGAATGAACTGAAATTACTCCATGATTACAGAATAGTTGATGGGATTTAGTATCCCTTTTGTGTGGAGAGCAAGAGTTTCTTCATGAAAGGGCAGAAATAAATGCTGTAAGGCAAATGGCGAACTGTATTGGTTGTTTTCTGACTTCTCTCCCTTCCCATGTATCAGTTAGCTGTTGCTGCATAACAAATTACTTCCACATCTGACACCTTAAAACAATAATCCTTTATTATCTCACAATTTCAGTGGGGCAGAAATCTAGACATAGCTTAGCTAGGTCCTCTGGCTCAGGATCTCTCAGAGGGCTGAAGCCTCATCCAAAGACTCGACTAGCAAAGGATTCACTTCCAAGCTCACTCGCATGAAATTTGCCAGGATTCAGTTCCTCATAGCATTGTTGGGCTGAGGACCTCAGTTCCTTGCTGGGCTGGAGACTTATCATTTCCTTGCCATGCAGGATACTCCACAGGGAAATTTGTAACATGCCATCTGGCTTCCCATAAAATGAGCAAGTGATCGAGCAAGGGAATATCCACAATGGAAGCTCACATAGAAGCCAGGCTGGAACCATATCGTGGAAGTGACATCCTAACACTTTTGTCACATTCTGTTCATCAGAAGTTTGTGACTATGTCCAGTCCACTTTTAAGGGGAGGCTATTACACAAGGGAATGAATGCCAGGAGGCAGGGATCATCGGGAGCTACCTTAGAAGCTGCTTCTCATAACCCCAATTCATTCTCTGCCCTAATATGGACCTTAATTTGACTGCATCAGTCAGGTTCCTGCCCTCTGGCTTTCTGTTGGGTTTTGCCAATGAGAGTGCTAGCAAGAGAATAAAAGATGAAAGAGAAGTAAGAATATTTCTTGCCCTGCTTTCTGCCTTTATGCTTATGTCCCTGCTTCCATGGCTTCAGCTCTTCCTGAATACTGGTAACACCATTTCCTCACCTGGGAGGCTTAGGACTGGGGATAATTTAGGCTTTCCATAGTTGTCCATCTCTGGCACCTCCACATCCTTTGCTGATTCTTTACTTCCACACACACCTCTATAAATAGTCTTTCCATTGAATTAAAAAAATGTTTATCAGTTTATTTTTGAGAGAGAGAGAAAGAAAGTAAGTGCATGGGCAGGGGAGGGGCATAGAGAGAAAATCCCAAGTAGGCTCTGTGCTGTCAGTACAGAGTCCAATGTGGGGCTTGATCCTACAACCATGAGATCATAACTTAAGCCAAAATCAAGAGTCAGACACTTAACTGACTGAGCCACCCAGGTGCCCTGGAATTCTGTTGTTTCCATACTAGCATCTTGAATGACAAATATCTTTTTAGGGAAGAGGTTACATATTAATATTTTTTTAGTCCTTGCATTTAACATGGTAGGCACTTAGTCAATGTTGGATGATTAAGTAGATGGATGAACTGATAAACATAGTTTGAGTAATATGAAAGAAAGGAAAGAGAACATATTTTAAATTATATGAAAATTCTTTACTGACATACAGTACAAGAGGCCTTGTATGTTTCATCTGAGACCATAAGGGAGAAAAGAATTAAGTAATTTCTAAAGAAAAATGGCAATTTAAAAAATTTTAAAGAATTTTTCTTCTGATAGAGAAAGAGAAGCTAACAGAGAAACCTATTTAAATCAAGCCAGCCAAGTCTACAGTATTGTGATGGGCATTTTTTTTCCAGAGGATTATCAAATTTGTGGAGGCAAAATGCATACTGAATTGGCTTAATATGAAATAACCGAACCGAAAGGTGTGGTTATTTCGATACCATTCCTAAACAGTTAAGATTATTCCACCCATTTGTGTCATTAAAAAACTTATACCAATAATTTTTTAAGTTTATGTTAATAATAAAGGGCAAATAAGCTGATGTTTGAAAGTATTTTAGAGATTTAGGCATAAAATACTTCACGACAAACCATACTGTGTTCTAAATTTCAATGTACAAAAAGTAAGGAACGTTGACCCTTTGAAGAAAGACAACTAAGGGGATTTACTATGTTAGATGACCTCATCTGCAACAGGTAATATTGTAGAGGTCTGGCATTTTCACAATTAACTTTGTGAGGGCAAAGTACCACATTCTCTGAGATCTTGGCTTGTATCCCTTTGCCACTCTAGTATAAAATACCCTTAGTGTTCTGGGTTTTAATTTCCTTGTCAATATAATGCAAATCCTAAAGACCATCTGTTTTCATTCTGTAATGTGGGCTATAGCAGCCTTGCAAATAATTTTCAGAAATTGACTTACATAGTATTTTTCCTCCCTGCCCTCACCTCAGGAGACATATGCCTGAGCAGTAAATTCATAGTCTTTATTACCCTGAAGGCCCACATGGTTACTTGCAGTGGGCAGGTGAGTAAGGGAATATTTGCAGGGCCCATGTAAAGGCTATGAGGAAGAGCCAAATTTAAGGTAGACTCCAGGCGACTCAAAAACATTTTATTAGTGGAAAAATTATTTGTTTAAATGTATTTTTATATAGCCCAATTACAGAGCTAATTTATGTTTTTAAAAATATCGAGGAGTACCTTTTCTTGTCTTAATTGGCAGTTTTACTGGCACAGCGTTGACAACAGCCCTCATTAATACAACATTCATTGCACTTAAAGAAACCTAAGATGGTATGCTGCAGGGTGTAAAAATATCACAAACAACTCTGCACCTTCTTCCTACCATTTGCAATCAGTAGACTCAAAAAGTTGAGAGAAATTAATAAAGTGACAGAAACCAATAATATTCAAAAAGAAACTCTAACACTAAAAACTTCAACTTCTTAATTAGGTCCTCTCTTCTATTTCAAACACACACATGCACAGGCCTACATATATCTTAAAATCAGCATATTCAAGGATATACTCATTTTTGCAGACTTGAACTGCCTTACATATCCCCAAAGAGGCAAAAGGTCTAGGAAACTGTTCAGTTAACAGAGAACCAAGAATTCTTTTAATTAAAAATATTTGTAATCAACCTCCCAAGTGGGCAATAAAATATGTGACTGAATGTGAAACAGGCAAAAGAAAAAAATCACAAATTCATTTATTTTCCCCAAATCAAAACATTATATTGAGAAATCTGTTACTCACTCACCTGCCAAGTTCTAAGATTGGAAATCTTTGTTTTTGCTGTAACAGTTGATGCTACTGAAAACTGCTAAGTCGCTTGAGGAACCTGTTCCCTGTTCTATTTCAGATGTTTCTTCTTCAATAACTTTTTAATTAAAAAGCTTTACAGATCACTCTAAACTTAGAGTCATAAGAACAATGCTTTCAGATTTTGTTCCCTTTCTTGTGTGTGTACGTATACTGTAATTCTCCAGATCTCTTAAAATATGTTCTGTTGTGCAGGCTAAAATAAAGCTACAAGGACAATCAGTGTCTTCCTCAGCTCCCTAATCATCTCATGAGTTTCCACCTGTGTATTAATTAGCTTCTCAACTTCTTGACTCTGTGGCCAGACAGTTCCTTCTTTCAGTATCATCTGCTCTCAGTATTGTTCGTAGTTAAAAAATCAATCAATCTTTTTCTATAGATTTCATTTGAATATGACTTTACCAGTCACTGCAGCCATTAGTCACCATCTCATTAAGACACTAATTCTTTATGCCTATTACCATGGTATATTTATTTCTTTGGGATAGAGAGAAATGTAATAAGTAAAGTAATGATAGTATAATGTGTTAAGAGGTGCCACAAGGTCAAACTCTGCTGAAAACCATTCTTTCTACATGGTATGGTATATGAAACTTACCACTGGAGGCACTCCATTTAGTTAAGCTAAAGGGGCCAGGACAATTATGTATTCTGATAATGTTACAAGGGAAGTAATCCAATAACACAACAAATTACACATGCTTCGGGTAACTTGAAACCTATCTAAACATATTCCCCACAACCTTTGCCAGTGGGTTTGGGATCAAACTTAACTTTTCACTAAGTCTTCAAATTCTACAACTTTTCCATTATTTAAGGTACATTCTTCAAAACTCCAGAAAGAAATTCCCAACACACTACCATCTAGCTAACGTTTAGAGAAAGCTCCAAAGATTAAGGAATGTGTGTAAAAGATCTTAAACAACAGAGCTGTTTTTGTTCACTTTCCCCTCCTCTTCCACAAAGAAAAACAAGAACATGGGTGACCTATGAGGATAAGGGAAACAGATCTCCATCTGTAAGCCTATAAGGGACCATTGAAAACAAGAGTATAAAAAGAAGTATTAAAGGTTATAAGGAACACATTCAGAGAAGACTTTCAAATAAAAACAAGCAATTAATGAATTGAGTAACAACAGAAATTGAGCGTATGCCAAGGCCTGCCAACGTCTGCTATCTATCTCATGCTTCTTTTGTGAGAGAAATTGCTTTCTTTTACTATGTAACTCTATCCTAAACTTTATGACATTTGGAGGAAAGAAAGGTGCTCAGGAAATAGGATTATCATTACCAGTAGCCAAATGAGGGACTTAGTGGGTTTATTGTTTAGAAACCATTCCAAGTAAGAATTAAAGTTTGTCTGTTAAAAAATAACTTTATACAAAGAGTGCATTGTAGCTGCCAGTCAATAAATGACATAACATACTAGAATAAATACATGGGCAATATGAAATGATATTTTAAGGAGTTTGTTTATATGTGCAAATACAGTTGACTCTTGAACAACACAGGGTTAGAGATACTGGCCCTTCGTTCAGTTGAAAATCCACATATAACTTTTGACTCCCTGAAAAGTACTAAATATCTTACTATTGACTGAAAGCCTTACTGATAGCATAATCAGTCAATAAATGCATATGTTGTATTACATGTATTATGTACTATATTCTTACAATAAAGTAAGGTAGAGAAAAGAATCATAAGAAAGAAAATACATTTAGAACACTGTACTGTATTTTAAAAAAATCTGTGTATGAATGGATGGTGGCAAGAACTTAGTTAAACTCATGCTGGACAAATCCAACAACTTAGCTGGGAGATCTCAGCTTTGGTTAGAAGAGCTTCTTACTCTCTTGTAGATGATGTCAAGAAAGAACTGTGACTTTCTACAAATTATCCTAGTGTCATTGACTAAGACACGTACTTAGCCCAGATTAAAAATTTAATCTCAGGGTCTTTTCTGCAGAGAATAAAATTCATTAAATTTGCAGATGTTTTTTTTAGAACTTACCATATTGCAAATCTTCAGAACTTATGTGATCCTTGTGAGCCTTGACGCTACAAGGCAGTAAACTGTCTCAGAAAACATGTCATTTTGAGGGGGGGACAAAGGGTGTATCTTGTCTTCTGAAAAAATTTTCAAGTCCTATGACTTCCTCACTGAGTCAAACATCTCACTGTGGACTAGCCAGATCATACATTTGATGATAAATGATTCCTGATCTAAGCCTACTAATAAAAATAGTTAGCATTAGATTTTATTTCCATTAAGGAACAATCTCTATTGCCTAGTGATTGATCAAATAGAAACAGTATCCCAAGATTTAGGTAGCTGTAACTTTTGGGGATGACACAGTCTCCCCGTTACAATGAATATATGCAAAGCCTACAAAATGTGGTATATAATAAATATTAAAAGGCTTTTCTGTGGTCTATGGACCCCAGGTTAAGAAATCCTGAGGCACAAAGAATTTCAAATATAACGCACAATTTTCAGACTACATCTGTGTGATAACACAGAATTTAGAGGGTCAGGCTGGACTTTTGTTCTATCATGACATTTAATTGCTCACAGTCAGTTTGATTGTCATTAACTCATTCAAATGGTAGAGTTGGCCAAAACAAATAGTATATATGATTTGATATCACAAATAGATTTTTAAAAAATTTTTCATTTGTATTGCATAGTGCATTTGCTCGCTAGAGCTGCCATAAGGAAATACCATAGACGAGGTGGCTTAAACAACAGACATTTATTTTTACTCAGTTCTGGAGGCTGGATGTCCAAGATCAAGGTGCTGGCAGGGTTGGTGTCCCCTGAGGTCTCTTTCTGTGGTTTGCAGATGATTACACTATTGCTTTTTTTTTAAATTTGGTTATCCCTCTAGGTTTGCACCTCTGCTCTCTCTTGATTAGTCCAAATTTTCTCTTCTTGGAAGGACACTAGTCAGATTGAATTAGGACCCACCGATATGATCTCATTTAACATTGAAAACTTTTTTAAAGGCCCTATTTCCAAATACGGTCATATTCTGAGATACAGGGGTGCTGGGGCCTCACCATATGAATTTTGGGGGAGACACAATTCAGGCCATAACACATGACATCTAAATTTAATTGCCTTTATTTGCCTCTAAAAGTATTATTTCACATGTCCCAATTTTCATAGATGAGTTCTCCATCAGGTTCCTTACATTATATAGAAATTCCATCTCATTTTCTTAGGTTAACCTGATGTCAATAAAAAAAAATGATGTCATTAATTTGTGGCCCAAAGAAAATACCATAGACAAAAGACTTTATAAAGCAAAAATAGAAATAATTGGAATTTGATGAGCTTTTCATGACTTTAAAGGCCATCATGAAACAAAAAATGTCAATACCTTATATATAGTCTTGAAAAGAATCTTAATTGTTGTGTGGGCTTCTTATGTAGAAGAACCGGATTGCAGGTTGTTCTTGGCAATGTAAGGACTGTACAAATGGTATCTCAGTCCTTAGCACCCTCCTGATTTGGTTATGTTATCAACATATCAATAGCATATTTGCAAGTCTGCCAGCTGAGGATGGAAATTAACAAGGGAAAAAGAATCGGTGAGTTTATATTACAATAGGCTAAAAGATCAAACATTAGGCATTTTTTAGAAATAATACATTTATTGTTAAACTGTTTCACTGTTAAGCTAAGCTTCTCAAATAAAGTGTCTTTCATTGGCGTGCATGCAGAAATGACAAAAGGTGAATACAAAGAGGGGAGAAATTACACAGCTGAAGCCTGGTCGCAAATCCAAAGCAAATAAAATTAATATTGGATATTAAAATGGTAAATATTTAGGCAATAAATCTTAACATATCAAGGTTATCAGTAGGTCAACTTCTGCATTTGTGAAAAAGGTATCAGCAAAGAGGCCAGTCTACTTAGTCCTTTTCTCTCACCAAAGATCTTTTTACAAACAGGAAACCAGTATATTGTAAGAATTGGGCTTTTTTTTTTCCCCATTTTGCAATTTCCAGACCAGTTTAGAGCAATATTAAGGGCATTTAAATTCAGGAAATATGCAAAATATCAACAGAATTTTAACCCTATTGCACAGTGCGTCAGATGAACCATGGATATAATTGCTGTCGGTTTGTACTTTTTTGACCAATAATTCTCTGTATTTCCTGCAAGTAACTTGAGTGATGCAAATGACCTTATTTTTACAGCATGCTTTTATTAAATAGTTTATTATTTTGGCAGACTAATAAAGATTTTGGTATTTGCTTTTATTTGCAATAATATTACCACCACATAAAAAAGGATTTTATGTTCTTTTTGAGGAACAAGGAGGATAAAAGTGGTGATGGATAGCGCAGCTGAGGCATCAGCAATGAGCTGGAAATGAGACACATAAATATGAAAGCAGAGCTAAGAAAATAGAACTGCACCCTTGGCCTTTCTTAAAAGAACATGCACACTTCATGGTTCATTCACACTGTTACAGAAACTCCTTTTGTTTCCAATGAATCAGGGAATGCACGCAGTCTGAAACACTATTCTCACTCATAGCTGACTGACTCCTTCTATTTAATTAGATTCATTCCAGGAAAATATTTCCAAGCTTTCTGAGGATGTTTTGATTTGAGGAAAAAAATAATCAATTGACTGAAAAGTTGGTGGATGGAGGGACTGAAGGGGAAATCAAAACAGACTTACTGTTTTCACCGTTATTCAGCACAGAGCACAGAAATGAAAGCATTGCGCACTGTAGCATCCTTAGAGTCGATTGAGCAATTTTGTAGTATTTAAGGATATTCGATGTAAGTGGCTAGGCAATTGAACGTGTCTTAAGGACAAATAATATTCAACATGTATATGGAAACATGGGACAGACCGCATTAGATGGAGGCTTTGGGAATTATAGCATTATATCTTGCCAGAGATGGTACGTGTTTATTCAAAAATTATAATTGTTTGCATGTGGCGTGTTTTCTGATTTAACGTTGGTATGTAAATTTTGCATGTCAAATATTATATATTTATTGTCAGCAGAGTATGTTTGGCATTAATTTTTAGCTTCCTCCATTAATAACTTGTTTCCTCATAGCAGCGTCTAATTGTTACCACGAAAGGAAGCAGATTGTGATGAGGAAACCAAAGGGAAGGTGAATCTCTTAACAGGACCAGAATCTGAGTTGGCACATAGTAGCTCTTAGCTCAGTAATATTCATACGTAGAACTATTTTTCTTTGCACATGGAAGTGCAGCCAATAGATGAAAGTAGAAAGAAGTAATATGTTGTGAGCCGAGAAATCCACTGCTTCATTATCGACATAATTCGAGTCTTACAGAGGGAGAGAGCTTTACCATTTGGACTCTTGTCTCAAAGGCTTACAATAGACATGATTCTGACAAGAGGTTGGTGGTAGCAGAACAGACTTAACAATTAATGGTATGCCAAGGCTGAGTTCAGAGAATTGCTTTACCCAATGCCAATCATTCATTCCTGGCAGTAGTACTTCACATCTTTCCTGGGATGCCATCCAACCACAGTGGCATCTAAAATATATCGAGCAGTGTTGTTACAGTTGGAGGTGAAATTGAAATTTGCGCCAAACAGAAGTGACAAATTCACATGGCTGAGTGTTGCCTAGCAATCAGGTCCAAGGGGGACGCGGCAATTCTGCCTGTACCCATGGGGGTGCGTAAGGGGGGAAAGAAACATTTACATTAGAGCTTAGGTGGCCTCACAAGGAGAGCCAGGTATATGACAGACTTCATTTCACTTGCAGGGTGTGAGGGGGCAAGGTATTAGGGCAGCTTCAGGGAAAGGAGGGAGCAGCTGAGGTTGTTAGAATAAGCAGCTTTTGAGGCGGAGATTCTCAGCAATTAACCTGGGGGAGGGGGAGAGCAGCAAGATGCCAAGACGCCAGACACGAGGCAGAAATTCATGGCAATTGGCCATCCTGCTGCCTTTTGACTGCAGGCCTCTGATGCACCTCTGTTCAGCTGACACTTGGCAGCTGTGTGGCCCCAGGGTAAAGGGAGCAAATGGTGGCTTTCTCTTCCCAGAAATCCACCTGGGAGCAAAGCTCCGGGTGGGCAACCAGATTCAAGGGATTAGTGGAAGGAATAGAAAAGTCAAGCTGAAATTCTTGTCTTGTGTCCTCATTTACTATTTTTCTTTTGGGTTCCCCAGTCCACCTATTTTGTACTGGACTTTTCTTTATCTTGGGGAGTGCAACCTCCCCCTATGCTGTCCTCTAAGGTGTGACATGATTATCAAATCAGTGATTAACGTACAAAACAGCAAGTGGTTGTACTGAAGTGTGACTCTGGGGGAAGGAGACCCAGTGACTTGCCTGACAAACTTTGTGCAGGTCACAAACTGAGAAATTTAAATTTTTAAATTTTCTTCTACTACTTCCTCATTTGGCAGAAGCATAAACCTGGACATTCGTAGAGTGGATTTAACTGTATAATGGAGGGATATATGGAGGTATTATTTTCCTCTTTGCCTATATTTATTGTTGTTGTTCTTTTTCTCTTGAACCATTGGGGCCTATTTTACCTGCTGAGTCTAGTCTTCACTGTTTATGAGAGAAGAGCCTGGTCTCGGCTGAGATGGTGGATACTATCATTTCCGGGCGTGATCCTACTACTCCATAGGCTTACTCTTAATGCGTCTTGGGCTTTAGTGAATTGTCAGTGCTGCAAACCTTCAATACCCGTTCTATGGTATTTGGCTGAAGCTGTATGTAATCTGTTGTTTTCTCAAAGAGACTATGAATTCCTAAGGGCAGGAACCATTTCTTCTAAGTAGAGTCAGATAAGATAAACTGAAATAAATGGTGAAATTGCAAAGTGCTATCCAAATTATAAGGTGTTTTTCTTATTTCTATTATGTGTAGTAGGCTATTTATTTTGCAATAGATACTCAGGAAATAATGGTGGATCGATGGATGGACTGGATAAATGAATGATTTGATAATGACTGATGAACATACAAAACTACACATGAATTTAAAAGATGATATCGATCATGGAGCTAATAATATAATAACAACAATAGTAATAATAATATTATAATACAGCAATAATAAACTAATTGTATAGACTGTTCATTTTGTGACATCCTAAGTTCTTTGTATAAATTAATTCATTTAATTCTCACAACAGTATGAGGTAGATATTATGATTTAAAATGAGGGGATTGTTGCTCAGGAATGTTAATCCATTTTTCCAAATTGTAAATGAGGAGAACTTTATTCTAACTGGACTTTAGAAATAATCTCCATTGATGGTATTAATTGCCTCTACATGAAAATGTAAAATTTGGATCTATTCTGTGTGAGTTCTGTCAGCATGAAGAGCTAAAGCATAATGAAGTCCGTGCACTATTGTGGTAGGCAGAAGAGTGGCCCTTCAAAAATGACTACATCCTCATCCCTGCAACCCCGGAATGTGCTACGTTACATGGCAATGGAGAATCAAGGTTGCAGATGGAATTATGGTTGCTCATCAACTGACCTTGATCAGGGGGAAGGTTAGCCTGCATCATCCAGGTGGGCTCAATATAATCACAAGGACCCTCAAATGGAAGAGGGAGGCACAGGAGTCACTGTTAGAGATGCAATGTGAGAAGGACAGGCTGGCTGTTACTGGCTTAGAAGATGGAAGAGGACCATGAACCAAGGAATGTGCACTGTCTCTAGAAGCTGGAAAGGGCAAGAAAACGGACTTTCTCCTGAGCCCTACCAATACCTCGCTTTTAACCCTGTGAGACCCATTTTGGACTTTTGACTTCCAAAACTATAGGATAATAAATGTGTGTTGTTTGAAGTCATTAAGTCTGTGGTAACTTGTTATGGCAGGAACAGGAAACTAATAAATTTCAAATTTTTAAGGTTACAGAATGACTTTTGATTCCTTACTAATACAACACTGAAGGTTAGTGACATAACTTCCAAGAGTTAACAGTTGGAAGAATTACAAGTTGGAAGCGTTAAAAGCTGGAAGCTGAGGCACCTGAGTGGCTCAGTCGGCTAAGCGTCTGACTTGAGGTGTGTGAGTTTGAGGAGTCCCCCCGACCCCCAACAAGCTGTTAGCTGGGAGCCTGGAACCTGCTTTGAATCAGTGTCTCCCCCTCTCTCTGCCTGTTCTCGCTCATATTCTGTCTCTCTCAAAAATAAATAAACATTTAAAAAAGAAATTTAAAAAACATTGGGGGGCACCTGAGTGGCTCAGTTGGTTGAGTGTCCATCTTCACTCAGGTCGTGATCTCACGGTTCATGAGTTCGAGCCCCACATCGGGCTCTGTGCTGACATTGTGGGTCCTGGAGGCTGCTTCGGATTCTGTCTCCCTCTCTTTCTGCCCCTTTCTGCTTGCTCTCTGTCTCTCTCTCTCAAAAATAAAAAAAAATTTTTTAAGTTGGAAGTCTTGGCCTGAGTTAGCTTCATTATTTTCATTTTCAGGGGCACCTGCGTGGCTCTGTCGGTTAAGTGTCAGATTCCTGGTTTCCACTCAGGTCATGATCTCGTGGCTCATGGGTAAGAGCCCCATGTTGGGCTCTGCACTGAGGCAGCAAACCTGCTTGGATTCTCTGTCTCCTTCTCTCTCCTCCCCTCCTTGCTCTCGCTCTCTCTCAAAATAAATAAATAAACTTAAGAAAATCTTAATTTCATTCATTTCATTGAACTATGTATAAGGCAGATCTTTCCACTTATTTCTTAACACTTTTCTTCTCTAAAACAAACACTTTAATCATATTATGACATTTGAAATTAGAAACCTAGTCATCCAAAATTACCCAGGAAAGAGAAATATGGGTTCCTGAGGACCTTAACTGAACTTTCTGTCTTGTTACTTCACTTCCTTGCTCTCTTTGTGTTTGCTCTTTTTTCCTATCTATGTCCACCTGTCCTCTGCTAACTGTCAACACAATAATCACTTCAAACCTGATCTGCTTAAAGATCCATAAGAATGCATCCTTTTTTATTTTTTAAGTCTTAGAATCCTAGTGTTTTTTACTCTTATTTTCCCCTTCTACTACTACTACTACTACTACTACTACTACTACTACTACTACTAGATGAAATACATTGTGTTCAATATGCCATTTTTTAAAATTTATAGTTTATTGTCAAGTTGGTTTCCATATAACACCCAGTGCTCTTCCCCACAAGTGCCCTCCTCCATGACCATCACCCTCCTTCTCCCCGCTTCAGCCCTCAGTTTGCTTTCAGTATTCAATAGTCTCTCATGATTTGCCTCCATCCCCCTGCCTAACTCTCTTC